>NC_069504.1:1119332613-1119667613 GCF_027579735.1 Bombina bombina
TGCAGGGCATTGCAGTGGCATCTTATCTGGACGACATTCTGGTTCAGGCGCCATCCTTACAACAAGCAAACTCCCACACGGAGATGTTATCCTTTCTGCATTCTCATGGATGGAAGGTGAATTTGGGAAAGAGTTCCTTAATTCCAGCTACAAGGGTAGTGTTCTTGGGAACCATAATTGATTCCCTATAAATGAAAATTTTTCTGACGGAGGTCAGGAAATCAAAGATCTTCGACTCTTGTCTGGCCCTTCAGTCCTATCCTCGGCCGTCAGTGGCTCAATATATGGAGGTGATCGGTTTGATCGGTTTCATGGACATCATTCCGTTTGCCAGTTTCCACCTCAGACCTCTGCAGTTATGCATGCTCAGGCAATGTAACGGGAAATATGCGGATCTGTCTCAGCAATTCTGTATCAGGTGACAAGATATTCTCTTCTGTGGTTGTTGTCTCAGGAACATCTCTCCCACGAAACCTGCTTCTGCAGACCCACATGGGTGATTGTGACAACGGACGCCAGCCTGCTGGGATGGGGAGCAGTCTGGGGCTCACTAAAGGCTCAGGGGAAATGGACTCAGGAGAGGAGTCTGTTCTCCCCATAAACATCCTAGAGCTGAGGGCAATCTTCAATGCTCTTCTGGCCTGGCCTCAGTTTGCTTCTGCCCGGTTTATCAGGTTCCAGTCAGACAACTTCAGTAGCTAATATCAACCATCAGGGAGGAGCTCAGAGTTCCTTGGCCATGACAGAGGTAGCCAAGATTATTCAGTGGGCAGAGACCCACAACTGCTGTCTATCTGCAATCCCCATTCCTGGGGTGGACAATTGGGAAGCGGATTTTCTGAGCAGACCGACTTTCCCTCATCCCCCAGTCATTCTTTGCCTTTCGTCCCAGGAGGTTGGCAGTGAAGTGTCAGAAGTTTGTTTTCATCTCTTATGGAAGGTAGTACTCTTTGACATGTGATGGGAGTTTTAAGTAATCCTGTCAGTCTCTCAGTGAGAGCTTAGATGAAAGTTAGAGTCCGGAGATGAAGGAAGAGTCTTTCATTTGAACAACTCTACAAGCAATCGGCATTGTCGAACTTTGCTTCGCTGCCTGCTTTCTTCTCTCAAGTCCATGGTGGAGGCGAGGCTACTATCCGTCACACTTGAAGGGCCGTGTTCCTGTTCCACAGCGTAGATTCCGGTAAGATCATTTAATTTTACTTCTTAATGAATGTACTGTAACTCATCTGTTCCTGCGAACTCACATGACAAATAAAGGGTCTACGCAGCCTTTCCTCCTTCTGAGGTCGATAAGATGAGCAGAGCTTTGTGTCCCTTTAGGGGGATTAGCCGCACTTTTTAAGCACAATCATGTGACGGTTGCTTGGATGTCTGTTAGCTCTAGTGTCCTTTTATGGCCCTGGCTCTTTGGAGTGTGGGGCTCCTGCGATTGGTGTTCTCTTCCCTTTGGGTCAGGACTTGCAAGTCCTTCTTGCTCTTGTTATCCCGGTTATTCTAGATTTTTCCCTGGGAGGTCTGTTTTTATTATTTCAGATGAGGGATTTGTGTTCCTGGAAGATTGTTTAATCTACACATTTGTGGGACCCAGGCTTTTTGTCCTGATCTTCCGGTGGTTGAGCATCTTACTCGGATCCCGCTGTGGGATGTTACTGGACCTTATGATCCTAGGACTGGCCTGGGGGTTCCAGTTTCCGGGGTACTTGGGCTTAGCCCTTGTTCTGGCTGTTCTGTTTTACAACTTGGCCAGATTTACTGAGAGCCGGGGCTCCTTGGAGCTTGACTTGTGCCAGACGATGCGGTTCCCTTGGGACAGCCAACTAGCATGACCTGATGGTGGGCTTTCCTGCCTAGCAAATGGAAGGTTTGCGGTTGCTCAGCTGTCACTTTTGCACCTGGTATGTGTACTAGCACGATGGTGTTTTAAGGGGTTCTTCCGTGTTAGTCAGTGACGTGGCCTTGTGTCCTCTTCCTATGACTTCCTGTCTTATGGGCAGGTGTTTATCAAAGCTCTCCTCTTCAGGGGGCTCGGTGTCTACCTTACGGAGGTGTGGTTCCTTTTTGGGGGGCCTCTTCTGTGTTTGGGAGGTTGGAGCAGATGTTTTCTCCTGTTTCGGGGACTGGTCTGCTCTTTGAGTTGCTCCTTCCCATCTGGGGAGCTGCTGGCTCTGCATTGAGACTGTCGGGTGGCTTGCTAGATCCCTTGGGTCTTTCGCCTGCTCGATTTGTCTTTCAGTTGAAGTGGCTGTGCCATTCTCCCGCCCTTTTGGGGGTTGGTCTTGGGGTTGTTTTTGGTTCCCTTGCTTTCAGATCTGCTGCTGTTTGGGCTAGTCTGGCTAGGTGTAGGATTTGAGATCTGTTGGTCATTCTCAGGTCTTGGGGGTGACAGTGGACCTTGTTTTTAGAGGTTCTGTGCCTCTCCCCCTTTGTGATCTGTGAGTAGGCTTGGTGGCCTGGATTGCCTTGAGAGTGTCCTCTGTCTTGGAGGTTGGGCAATCTGCTATTTTGCTCGGCCGCTTCTTCCTTACAGATAGATATATATGTGTCTTCCTACAGATGGCAGCGTGTTACTGGACTCAGATGTTTATTTTCTGAGTTTACTACTTGTACTTTTGCTTCTTGCTTAGTCTCTGAGCTCTGACGTTTTGAAGACTTTGTCTTCAGCTGTCTTTCGATGCTGTTGCACGATGTTTGATATATGTTCATTTTCCTTGATAATGCCCGGTTGCTCCTTGTGGGTTGGGCGTTGTCTCCCCTTGTTCTCTGGATCCATTCAGGTCTCTGTGGACTTGGCATTCCTTTTGAAGGGGGTTTTTCCTTTATGGATTTTGCTGTACCTTTGGGTATCCCTTTGGTTTACCCTTGTCCTCTCCCTTTTGAGGATTTTGGTACCGTACTAGGAAGGGTTGTGTGGGGACCGACTGCTGGGCGACAGTTCTCCTGGAGGAGTGTTGGCTCAGTGAGTTTGCTTGCGGTCTCTAGTTAGGCTTTGGACTATCTGCGGGTCAGTGTCCTTGGAGCCTTTTCCTTCTCTTTTTTTTGCCTGGCTCCGACAAAGCGGGGTTTGGTTGGGTTGTGTGTTTTTGGGTTGTACCCTCCCGTTTTTGCATTGTGTCCTCTATAGCTTGGGTATTGTTTTCCCAAAAGTAATGAATGCAGCTGTGGACTCTTTCCATTTATAAACAAAAACTTAAAGGGACAGTAAAGTAAAAAAAAACTTTAATGATTTAAATAGAGCATGTAATTTTAAACAACTTTCCAATTTAGTTTTATTACCAATTTTGCTTTGTTCTCTTGGAATTCTTAGTTGAAAGCTAAATTCAGGAGGTACATATGCTAATTTCTTAGACCTTGAAGACTGCCTCTAATCTGAAAGCATTTTGACAGTTTTTCACCACTAGAGGGCGTTGGTTCATGTGTCTCATAAAGATAACATTGAGCTAAGGGACGTGAAGCTCCTAGGAGTCAGCACTGATTGGCTAAAAATGTAAGTCTGTCAAAAGAACTGAAATAAGGGGGCAGTTTGCAGAGGCTTAGATACAAGGTAATCACAGAGGTAAAAACTATATTATTATAACTGTTGGTTATGCAAAATTGGGGAATGGGTAATAAAGGGATTATCTACCTTTTTAAACAACAGAAATTCTGGTGTTTACTGTCCCTTTAAATTATGCTTACCTGAAAATTTTCAGGTGTCCACAGCTCCCCACCTGTATTTTTTCTGTGGGGTGTCTTTATTTTTTATTCTTTTGGCACCTTTTCACCCTGGTATTTCTTCTACTGTTCATTGGCAGAATGACTGGGGGGATGAGGGAAGTGGGAGGAGTATTTAAGACTTGGGCTGGGGTGTCTTTGCCTCCGCTTGGTGGACAGGTTCTTTTTTTCCCAAAAGTGATGAATGCAGCTGTGGACTCTTTCCATCTGAAGAAAAGAAATTTATCAGGTAAGAATAATTTAAGTTTTTTGTTGGTTTGTAAAGATATTTAGTTAGTATTCAATCAATCTTCTTCATTAAACAGTGCTTCTAGCTATACAGCACTAGTTAGTTTACCATAGCATGGATAAAGATACTGCACTTTAAAGCTCCCTCTTCTGGTTGCTTGTATAACATTACTAAACGCACTGCTGCAATTAATTCAATGTCTTAGGCTTAATAACAGTTTATTTTATGGGATGGGGCTTACTATATTTCATTGGAAGTCTGCATATCCCTGCTTGTAAAGAAAGATAATGCTATAATACTTGTAAACATTGTAGTAGACCAGACAGAATATAGCTTTTCTCTCTGTGGTTCATGATTTTTAGCTTCTTAATTAACTGTTTCTCCCCAGAATTTAAGGATAGAGAAAGCCACCTTGGAAAGCAACCTACAGCAACTGGAACATGAGCTTCTTTCGTAAGTATTTTATTCTGTCCCTATAGGCAAAGTAACTGATAATGATTCTAAAGTTTCTGTATAATATAATAGTGATTTTAATATACATCCATCAAAAACAAAGGTATGAATCTTCAGGGTCAGAATTATCAATAGTGACATTATCTGATATTGTAGACATGCAGCTTGTGCAACCTGCACATGCTCCCAAATCTCACTTGGTAAGGACTTGTGGTGTGAAATGCAACCTCTAGACTGATGGACCAGGGCATGTTGGCATGCACAAGAAATGTGGCCTACTGCAATTATGTCTTATAATTGTTCCTGTAATAGTCTCTGAAGTAAAGCTACTGTCCTCTGTAGTAGTAGCATAATCTTATGTCTCATTTTATTGTAGGAAGAATCCAGGTGTGTAATAAAAACTTCCAAAAACTGTCATAAGTCAGAGATAAAGAGGAGGTTACCTCATTCGCTAACTCCAACTCTGTGCATTCGGGGGGCTATTTAGGGAGACAATGGTCCTATGGACTTGATGTAAAAAAAAGACTGACCAGCTTATTATTATTGGCACAAGTAGAATAAACTATAAATGGCACCATGCTGCCTTCAGGCTAGAAGAGCGACTGAGATCTATTCAAGATTTTTATACAAATTGGGCAAACTCCCACCACCTGAGCAGCATTGTGGAGCTCCCATAAATACCATATTCAGTTAGTCTCTGAGGTCTATCTTCTATAGGAGCGGAAGTTCCTACCAGTAGTTAAGATTCCACCTGCATCTACAGACACTTTTAAACACCTGGCTCCTTCATAAACATTCACTGGTTAGGTAGGTTAGGAACATTCTAGGGGGCTGTCCCGTCACTCTGCTGTGGTGAGTATTGGGGTCCTATTGTGAGAGAGCAGGTCACTGAGGGCACTACACAGCTGAAGTTAGAGAGCCAGGAACTGGTTCTGAAGTAGTCATAGGACTTTCTCCTCCCATCTGTATATCGCTGCCATGGTCCCCTCTGAAAAAGATGATAGTAAACTCATCGGTTTAGGTACTCACACCAAAAAGCAATAATGTTTAAAGGGACAGTCTAGGCCAAAATAAACTTTCATGATTCAGATAGAGCATGTAATTTTAAACAATTTTCCAATTTACTTTTATCACCAATTTTGCTTTGTTCTCTTGGTATTCTTAGTTGAAAGCTTAACGTAGGAGGTTCATATGCTAATTTCTTAGACCTTGAAGCCCACCTCTTTCAGATTGCATTTTAACAGTTTTTCACCACTAGAGGGTGTTAGTTCACATATTTCATATAGATAACACTGTGCTCATGCACGTGAAGTAATCTGGGAGCAGGCACTGATTGGCTAGACTGCAAGTCTGTCAAAAGAACTGAAAAAAGGGGTAGTTTGCAGAGGCTTAGATACAAGATAATCACAGAGGTTAAAAGTATATTATTATAACTGTGGATGGGTAATAAAGGGATTATCTATCTTTTAAAACAATAAAAATTCTGGTGTAGACTGTCCCTTTAAATATGTAAATAAGGCTTTGTCCACCTGTATGAAAACAGTCTAGGACTGACTTTACCATAGCAATTTCTTATTCTCAGAACTTGAAATGCATCTGCTGATTTCTGAAGGTTAACTCTGCTACATATCTGTCCCTTATTGGCTTTATCAGATAACGGCAACACCACTCAGTTTATACTAACAAAGCTAATCTGATAACAAAAGTAATTAAATCTCTTAAAATTGCACACCCTGAACCATGAAAGTTTATCTCATGTACCTTTTTTAAACTCTTTAAAAAAGAAAAAAAAAATCTGTAGTTCTACGTGTTCATATTGGGCTTATATTTAAAGGGACATGTAACACAAATTTTTTTGTTTCATTATTCAGATAGAACATACAATTTTAAACAATTTTCCTATTTGCTTTGATCAAATTTGCTTCATTTCCTTGATATACTTTGCTGAAGGAGTGTCAATGCACTACTGGAGGCTAACTGAACACATCTAGTCCAATAAGAAGAAACAAATGTATGCAGGTACCAATCACCAGATAGCGGCCACTAGTGCAGGATATGTACGTATTCTTTTTTAACAAGGAATACCAAGAGAACAAAATGGATTTGAAAATGGAAGTGAATTTAAAAGTGCCTTAAAATGACATGTTCTGTCTGAATCCTACAAGTTTAATTTGTACTTTCCTATACGTTTTTAAGGACTATATCATAGCTATATCCATTGAGAGTAACCCCCTTGTCTACGTGGAGTAATACACTAAATAAACACAAGCATTTCTCTTATTTATGCTGGATTTTGCATTGCAGTTTCTTGTGACTATAAGTTTGTATACTATGAAAACAAATGTATTTTATTAGGAATGGTCTTACTTCGCCTGTTGCGTCCAAGTTTCCGCGCAGTATTTTGGGAAGTATCAGTTCCTTGCACTCAGAGTTGGAGCTTGCCCAGCAGTCCCCTGAGGTATTATCATCTCTCTCCTCTCCGTCACTATTGTCCTTGATCTCTATCATCTTTAATATCTGTATCTAATTCTTCTGGTGCTGTTGCGGTTTCAGCCTTGTACCCGATTTAAAGCCTCCAAGACCATCGCTATTTGTTTAATAGTGCTTGAAATTTTAGCGTTTTAAAATCTTCTAACACTTTGTTTCCATCTTCTAATCTGTTTGGGAAATTCCAGTTTGACACTAAACTCTCAATCTGAATGTAACTGTAATTTATTACTAACTCCTTGTATAGTAAAGATGCACAGCTTTTTGTTAATTATGACAGATACGATTTTCCTCTCCCTTGATAACTCTCATAACTTGCCACTTACTGCTTCATGATCATATATTGGAGATGTTTTAAGTAAGTTAGCTGTAGTGTGCTTATATTTAATCATAGAGAATATAGATTATTTTTGGTTAAAGTAAACGTAGACATCACATTGCTTGGGTTTAGGTTTCAGGTGCAGAGTGGATGAGCACATCCGGACACACCTCAACCCTTGATGTCACCTTAGATCGAGAAGTGTTACTTTTACTTCAAGGTCCAGGTCAAGAGCAAGTGGCTACAGAATTTAAAGAACTCATCCAGAACCTGGTAAGATGCTTTTGTCACTAAGATGCTGTTTGAGGATCTATTGTTTGTCCTTGAGAGATGCTATTGAAGATACAAATATGGAAACATAGTGCTTTCATAACTGTTTAAATGATTAACGTGACCTCCACTGGCTTATACTACTATGGACTAGATTACAAGGGGCATGCTAACTGTTGCGTGTGAGCAATATAGGGTTTTTTCTTGTGTATTACAAGTTGAAAGTAAACCCGAGAGCTCTCTCACATTTTACACTCGTCGTAAAAACTCACGTAAAGGGTAGTGCGTTATAAAAAGTTGCTTAAAACACAACATAAATAGATTGTAAATACAGTTACTCGTATAAACACTATCTGATAAAAATTCTTAAATATATATTATACATACAAAAAAAATACATTGTTCTGTATGTGAAAAGCATTGGAATGCGAACTCTGAATAACTGCTTCTGGTTAGCGCGATAGTGGTGAGCGTTTTTTTGTTTTTTTTCTTCTTCTGCACTCTCCATTGACTGCTATGGGGAGAATATGTTAACTTGGTCACAATATTGCCAAGTCTTTTGGTTAGCGAGCGTCGGTTTTCGCTAGCACGCAAACTGTTTACTTTCAACGTGTAATACACTTGCTACCCGACACGTGCAAAAGGATTACTTCTAGCAAAGTTTACAATCAAGCACCACTTGTAATCTAGCCCTATGTGTTTTAAAGCGATACCAAACCCTATAATATTCTTTTGTGATTCAGACAGAGCAAACAATTTAAAAAACTTTTTCCAGTTTACTTCTATCAAATTTGCTACATTCCCATGATATTCTGCGTTGAGGAGATACCTGCCATCTAGTGCTCTTCCATATGGATAACAATCTTGCAAAACTGCTGCCATATAGTGCACCAGACATATGCACACTCCTGAGCTTACAGCCCTGCTTTTCCGCAAAAGATACCAAGAGAATGAAGTAAATAAGAAAGTACCAGTGTACCCCCAGCCATGACCTGACACCTCACAGATGCTAATCGTGTAACAAATATTTAGTGGGCTTTAGGTACCGGCACAGCCATTAAGATTTTTTATGACGACCGCATTTTCACTCTCTCACTGTTTTTTCAGAGAGGAAGCGCTTACGACAGATCAGATCTTTTATTAATCCGTTTGCAACGTCTGATAGACTCTGAGACAGATGGGAAAGAATTGCCTGTAAAGATGCTTGAGGTCAGTGTTGTGTGACGTTGGTTTACAATTTTATTACTGGTACCATTGGGATTGCTTATATGAACTAACCAGGGGCCACATAGACTACAGGCAATTTAATTGTAGAACTAGACATAGGTTGTAAATGGTACAATAAAAAGCTTATTAAATATTGTACTAATTATTGCGATGTTTAAATTCAAATGTATGCAATTGTTTTGTTTTAATTGGGCACATGAAATGCAGAGAAGCTGGGAGCTGCCATGTTGTAACTTAGGTTACCTTTCTTTCTGTGGCCAATAAGGGACACTTATAAATAAGTCACTAGAGTGTGCAGCCAATGACTGTGTGGAATATACATGTTCTGCACCTCCATTTCTAACAGGAACTGAAAAGCTTAATGAAAGTATATTGCAGAGTATTTTTTATATATATAATTTATAATTTTATATTACCATCTCAAAGTGTTTAATGTCCCTTTTTAAACCCATCTGTCCAACGCAACTGAGGATTTTTCTTCCTCAAACTTATTTTTTATAATATCAGACTATTCATTTTACATTGGAAAATAAAGTAGGCATTCTGAAAATAAGAATAGTCTGGCAGAAGATGAGCCAAGCCTGCCCAGTCACACATCCTCTCTTTACTGATGTTGGAATCTTCTGGGCAATAAAATTCTACTGGCCACAGATTGGGGATTCCATATAAATACATTCCAGTTTATGGAGCTGCTCAAGAAAAAATCCAAAAACACAGTAGCGCTCATTTTATTACATAGTTAAGGGCACACATCACACTAATGTTTATTTTCATGGACATTTGAGCTGTAATAAAGGTCTTTAAGGATTAAATGCTACAGCCTTTATGTTGGACATTGACTGAGGTTTAGGACTGCTGCTACCATTACTAGATGAAGTGCTGTAATCCAACAGAAGTTTGTAGATCAAGCACAGCAGCTTTATATTATAAATGAGGAATTAGGATGTGTCTACATATGAATGATGTGAGTTTAGGCATTTGTTTGTTTAGTATCTATTACTACAATGTTATGTGCATGAGCTTGTGGCTTTAATGTGAGTTATTAGACCACCTAATTTATCTGATATTATTGGACTTGATTTGTTTCAAGAAACAAATATATCTGAACTATTAACCTCATCTAATTCCAGCTCCATGAGACACAATGTTCACCTTAATTAGTTTCCTCTCTACATATAGTCATAATATGCATTTGCCTTTTCTTTGCTGCCTTTTGAAGTGTTTAATGCTTGATACAATCTGCAATATAATTACTGATTTCAATCCGTTTGGGATTTAGTTTTTAATTGTGATTTTTATCAGAATACAGAAATTAATAAATGGCTGCATATGTTTAAAGGTATAAATATTTCAACATTTATGATGTTTTCTTACAGGGACCATAAAGTCAACATTTAAAGGGACAATCTACAGTAGAATTTTTGTTTTAAAATATAGATAATCCCTTTTTTATCCATTCCCCAGTTTTGCATAACCAACAGTTATATTAATATACTTTACCTCTGTGATTACCTTGTATCTAAGCTTCTTCTGACAGCCCCTGCTAAATCTTAACTCCTCATGCATTAACACAATTTTATCTATATGGCCCATATGAACTAGTAGTCTCCTGTTGTGAAAAACAAATACAAAAGCATGTGATTAACAGGCTGTCTATAGAAGCTTAGAAACAGTCAGAAATTTAGAGGTTTAAAGTATATTAATATAACAATGTTGATTGTACAACGCTGGGGAATGGGTAGTAAAAGCGTTATCTATCTTATTAAACAATAACTATTTTAGTGTAGTCTGTCCCTTTTTAAACTTTCAGGATTAATATAGAGTATGCAATTTTAAACCTCTTTCTAAATTACTTTTATTAAATTATCTACATTCTCTTGGTATCCTTTGAAGAGTAAACCTAGGTATGCTAGGTTTACTCACATCTGGTGAGCCAATGAGAAGAAACATATCTGTATATCCGCCAATCACCCCTAATCTCTGAGGGAAAAGTGCAAAAAAAAATAAAAAAAATAATAAAATAATCCCCAGTGTAAACTGGAAATACAGAATATCAAGATCTGTCAAAAACATCTTATTTGTGGGGAAGAAACTTATGTACCTAGGATAGATGTAACATCCCAGTCTTCATCTCTGAGACCAGTGGGCACATTTTTGCAAATAAATAACGGAATATAAAATGTTATGCACGGCTAAATAACGCACATCTGAATCTTCAATGCAAATTGTGTTTAGAATCTGTGTGTGCTACAATGGAACTCGGCTGTTTAAAGAGCTACTGGACTGAAACTTTCTTTCATGTAATTAGCAAGAGTCCATGAGCTAGTGACGTATGGGATATACATTCCTACCAGGAGGGGCAAAGTTTCCCAAACCTTAAAATGCCTATAAATACACCCCTCACCACACCCACAATTCAGTTTTACAAACTTTGCCTCCGATGGAGGTGGTGAAGTAAGTTTGTGCTAGATTCTACGTTGATATGCGCTCCGCAGCAAGTTGGAGCCCGGTTTTCCTCTCAGCGTGCAGTGAATGTCAGAGGGATGTGAGGAGAGTATTGCCTATTTGAATGCAGTGATCTCCTTCTACGGGGTCTATTTCATAGGTTCTCTGTTATCGGTCGTAGAGATTCATCTCTTACCTCCCTTTTCAGATCGACGATATACTCTTATATTTACCATTACCTCTGCTGATTCTCGTTTCAGTACTGGTTTGGCTTTCTACAAACATGTAGATGAGTGTCCTGGGGTAAGTAAGTCTTATTTTCTGTGACACTCTAAGCTATGGTTGGGCACTTTTATATAAAGTTCTAAATATATGTATTCAAACATTTATTTACCTTGACTCAGGATGTTCAACATTCCTTATTTTCAGACAGTCAGTTTCATATTTGGGATAAATGCATTTGTTTCAATCATTTTTTCTTACCTTTAAAATTTGACTTTTTCCCTGTGGGCTGTTAGGCTCGCGGGGGCAGAAAATGCTTCATTTTATTGCGTCATTCTTGGCGCGGACTTTTTTGGCGCAAATTTTTTTTTTCTGTTTCCGGCGTCATACGTGTCGCCGGAAGTTGTGTCATTTTTTGACGTTTTTTTTGCGTCAAAAATGTCGGCGTTCCGGATGTGGCGTCATTTTTGGCGCCAAAAGCATTTAGGCGCCAAATAATGTGGGCGTCTTTTTTGGCGCTAAAAAATATGGGCGTCATTTTTGTCTCCACATTATTTAAGTCTCATTATTTATTGCTTCTGGTTGCTAGAAGCTTGTTCACTGGCATTTTTTTCCCATTCCTGAAACTGTCATTTAAGGAATTTGATCAATTTTGCTTTATATGTTGTTTTTTTCTTTTACATATTGCAAGATGTTCCACGTTGCAACTGAGTCAGAAGATACTACAGGAAAATCACTGCACAGTGCTGGAGCTACCAAGCTAAGTGTATCTGCTATAAACTTTTGGTATCTGTTTCTCCAGCTGTTATTTGTATTGCATGTCATGTCAAACTTATTAATGCAGATAAAATTTCCTTTAGTACTGTTACATTACCTGTTGCTGTTCCGTCAACATCTAATTTTCAGAGTGTTCCTGATAACATAAGAGATTTTATTTTTTTTTTAAATCCATTAAGAAGGCTATGTCTGTTATTTCTCCTTCTAGTATACATAAAAGTCTTTTAAAACTTCTCTTTTTTTCAGATGAATTTTTAAATGAACATCATCATTCTGATACTGATAATGGTTCTTCTGGTTCAGAGGTTTCTGTCTCAGAGGTTGATGCTGATAAATCTTTGTATTTGTTCAAGATGGAATTTATTCGTTCTTTACTTAAAGAAGTGTTATTTGCATTAGAAATAGAGGATTCTGGTCCTCTTGATACTAAATGTAAACGTTTAAATAAGGTTTTTAAATCTCCTGTAGTTATTGCAGAAGTGTTTTATCTCCCTGATGCTATTTCTGAAGTAATTTCCAGGGAATGGAATAATTTGGGTAATTTATTTACTCCTTCTAGACGTTTAAGCAAATTATATCCTGTGCCATCTGACAGATTAGAGTTTTTTGGGACAAAAATCCCTAAGGTTATGGGGCTGTCTCTACTCCTGCTAATGTACTACTATTCCTATGGCAGATAGTACTTCATTTAAGGATCCTTTAGATAGGAAAATTGAATCCTTTCTAAGAAAAGCTTACTTATGTTCAGGTAATCTTCTTAGACCTGCTATATTTTTAGCGGATGTTGCTGCAGCTTCAACTTTTTGGTTAGAAGCTTTAGCGCAACAAGTAACAGATCATAATTTTATAGCATTATTATTATTCTATAACATGCTAATAATTTTATTGGTGATACCATCTTTTGATATCATTAGAGTTGATGTCAGGTATATGTCTCTAGCTATTTTAGCTAGAAAAGCTTTATGGATTAAACTTGGAATGCTGACATGTCTTCTAAGTCAACTTTGCTTTCCCTTTCTTTCCAGGGTAAATAATCATTTTCGTTCCTTTCCTCACAACAAGGAACAAAAGCCTGATCCTTCATCCTCAGGAGCGGTATCAGTTTGGAAACTATTTCCAGTTTGGAATATATCCAAGCCTTATAGAAACCTATAGCCAGCTCCTAAGTACCTATGAAGGTGCGGCCCTTATTCCAGCTCAGCTGGTATGGGGCAGATTACGTTTTCTTCAAAGAAATTTGGATCAATTCCGTTCTTAATCTCTGGTTTCAGAAACATTGTTTCAGAAAGGTACAGAATTGGCTTCAAGTTAAGGCCTCCTGCTAAGAGATTCTTTTCTTTCCCGTGTCCCAGTTAACACAGCAAAGGCTCAGCATTTCTGAAATGTGTTTCAGATCTAGAGTTGGCTGGAGTATTTATGCCAGTTCCAGTTCTGGAACAGGGGCTGGGGTTTTATTTTATCTCTTCATTGTACCAAAGAAGGTCAATTCCTTCAGACCAGTTCTGGATCTATCATTATTGAATCGTTATGTTAGGATACCAACATTCAATATGGTTACTGTAGGACTATCCTGCCTTTTGTTTAGCAAGGGCATTATATGTCTACAATAGATTTACAGGATGTGTATCTGCATATTCCGATTCATCCAGATCACTTTTAGTGTCTGAGATTCTCTTTTTAGACAAGCATTACCAGTTTTGTGGCTCTACCGTTTGGTCTAGCCTCAGTTCCAAGAATTTTTTTCAAAGGTTCTCGGTGCCCTTCTTTCTGTAATCAGAGAATAGGGTTTTGGTATTTCCTTATTTGGACGATATCTTGGTACTTGCTCAGTCTTCTCATTTTCGAAGAATCTCATACGAATCGACTTGTGTTGTTTCTTCAAGTTCATGGTTGGAGGATCAATTTACCAATCAGTTCATTGATTCCTCAGACAAGGGTAACCTTTTTAGGTTTCTAGATAAATTCAGTGTCTATGACTCTGTCCTTGTCAGACAAGAGAAGTTTAACATTGATATCAGCTTGTCAAAACCTTCAGTCACAATCATTCCCTTTGGTAGCCTTATGCATGGAAATGTTGGGTCTTAGGACTGCCGCATCAGATGCGATCTCCTTTGCTCGTTTTCACATGCGACCTCTTCAGCTCTGTATGCTGAACCAATGGTGCAGGGATTACTCAAAGATATCTCAATTAATATCTTTAAACCGATTTTACGACACTCTCTGACATGGTGGACAGATCACCATCGTTTAGTTCAGGGGGCTTCTTTGTTCTTATGACCTGGACTATAATCTCAACAGATGCAAGTCTTACAGGTTGGGGAGCTGTGTGGGGGTATCTGACGGCACAAGGGGTTTGGGAATCTCAGGAGGTGAGATTTCCGATCAATATTTTGGAACTCCGTGCAATTTTCAGAGCTCTTCAGTCTTGGCCTCTTCTGAAGAGAGAGTTGTTCATTTGTTTTCAGATAGACAATGTCACAACTGTGGCATACATCAATCATCAAGGAGGGACTCACAGTCCTCTGGCTATGAAAGAAGTATCTCGAATTTTGGTTTGGGCGGAATCCAGCTCCTGTCTAATCTCTGCGGTTCATATCCCAGGTATGGACAATTGGAAAGCGGATTATCTCAGTCGCCAAACGTTGCATCCGGGCGAATGGTCTCTTCACCCAGAGGTATTTCTTCAGATTGTTCAAATGTGGGAACTTCCAGAAATAGATCTGATGGCTTCTCATCTAAACAAGAAACTTCCCAGGTATCTGTCCAGATCCCGGGATCCTCAGGCGGAGGCAGTGGATGCATTATCACTTCCTTGGAAGTATCATCCTGCCTATATCTTTCCGCCTCTAGTTCTTCTTCCAAGAGTAATCTCCAAGATTCTGAAGGAATGCTCGTTTGTTCTGCTGGTAGCTCCGGCATGGCCTCACAGGTTTTGGTATGCGGATCTTGTCCGGATGGCCTCTTGCCAACCGTGGACTCTTCCGTTAAGACCAGACCTTTTGTCTCAAGGTCCTTTTTTCCATCAGGATCTGAAATCCTTAAATTTAAAGATATGGAGATTGAACGCTTGATTCTTGGTCAAAGAGGTTTCTCTGACTCTGTGATTAATACTATGTTACAGGCTCGTAAATCTGTATCCAGAGAGATATATTATAGAGTCTGGAAGACTTATATTTCTTGGTGTCTTTCTCATCATTTTTCTTGGCATTCTTTTAGAATACCGAGAATATTACAGTTTCTTCAGGATGGTTTAGATAAGGGTTTGTCCGCAAGTTCCTTGAAAGGTCAAATCTCTGCTCTTTCTGTTCTTTTTCACAGAAAGATTGCTATTCTTCCTGATATTCATTGTTTTGTACAAGCTTTGGTTCGTATAAAGCCTGTCATTAAGTCAATTTCTCCTCCTTGGAGTTTGAATTTGGTTCTGGGGGCTCTTCAAGCTCCTCCATTTGAACCTATGCATTCATTGGATATTAAATTACTTTCTTGGAAAGTTTTGTTCCTTTTGGCCATCTCTTCTGCCAGAAGAGTTTCTGAATTATCTGCTCTTTCTTGTGAGTCTCCTTTTCTGATTTTTCATCAGGATAAGGCGGTGTTGCGAACTTCTTTTGAATTTTTACCTAAGTTGTGAATTCCAACAACATTAGTAGAGACATTGTGGTTCCTTCATTATGTCCTAATCCTAAGAATTCTAAGGAGAAATCGTTGCATTCTTTGGATGTTATTAGAGCTTTGAAATATTATGTTGAAGCTACTAAGTCTTTCCGAAAGACTTCTAGTTTATTTGTTATCTTTTCCGGTTTTAGAAAGGCCAGAAAACTTCTGCCATTTCTTTGGCATCTTGGTTGAAATCTTTAATTCATCTTGCCTATGTTGAGTCGGGTAAGACTCCGCCTCATAGGATTACAGCTCATTCTACTAGGTCAGTTTCTACTTCCTGGGCGTTTAGGAATGAAGCTTCGGTTGATCAGATTTGCAAAGCGGCAACTTGGTCCTCTTTGCATACTTTTACCAAATTCTACCATTTTGTTGTATTTTCTTCTTCTGAAGCAGTTTTTGGTAGAAAAGTACTTCAGGCAGCTGTTTCAGTTTGAATCTTCTGCTTATGTTTTTCATTAAACTTTATTTTGGGTGTGGATTATTTTTCAGCAGGAATTGGCTGTCTTTATTTTATCCCTCCCTCTCTAGTGACTCTTGTGTGGAAAGATCCACATCTTGGGTAGTCATTATCCCATACGTCACTAGCTCATGGACTCTTGCTAATTACATGAAAGAAAACATAATTTATGTAAGAACTTACCTGATAAATTCATTTCTTTCATATTAGCAAGAGTCCATGAGGCCCGCCCTTTTTTGTGGTGGTTATGATTTTTTTGTATAAAGCACAATTATTCCAATTCCTTATTTTATATGCTTTCGCACTTTTTTCTTATCACCCCACTTCTTGGCTATTCGTTAAACTGAATTGTGGGTGTGGTGAGGGGTGTATTTATAGGCATTTTAAGGTTTGGGAAACTTTGCCCCTCCTGGTAGGAATGTATATCCCATACGTCACTAGCTCATGGACTCTTGCTAATATGAAAGAAATGAATTTATCAGGTAAGTTCTTACATAAATTATGTTTTTTCTACTGTTCATGGGAATTAATTGCCTTTAACATTTTTGTAATTTTTTTTTGGCTGAAAAAATATGAATTAACAGATGTTATAATTGCAATTTTAAATTTAACAGCTTTGTTAGCTGCACACTTCCTACTAATATATAGGTATATAGCTGAGTTCTCACTTCAGCATATGATAGCCGGTGAGCATTAAACGGACAGTCTTATCTAGAGTGTCACAGATACCGTACTGCAAAGGCTACCCCCCCACCCCCCTTCTACCTGGCTCACTGTTTTTTACATTGGTTTTTGGCCTTTTCATGGTTCACAGGATCTCCTAGACTCTTGCTGTCTCTTTTTCTACTGTTTGTACCTCCTTATGGAAGAGCTGATCGCTTACCGCCTGCCCCATTTCCGGCTGGCTGGGCTCCTGGAACTACTGGCCGGCCGGATTACCCTGGACGCCAGCTAACTTTTACCCCAGGTCGCTCCAGCGGCCCTTTGTCCCAGAGCTCTGCTCTTTTGAGGATCAGTACCCCCTAGGAAGGGCAAGAGGTGGGGTGATTGCAGGAAGGGATCTGCCTTGGGAACTTGGGGTTTTGGACCCCCTCTACAGCCCTACTCCCCCTGGCTTACCCAGTGTACCTTTTTGATCCACTGTCACTCCATCCCCCAGCGACGGATCATGTTGATTTTTGTACTGAAACACATTGGGGCCCGGAGCTCTCCCTTGGTACCCGGGGATAGCTGCTGATTCCTCGTGATCCCCCCCCGAAACCACCACCTCTGTGTTGTGGAAACTGTAGGGGACTATGGATGCTATGGGGGGCGCCAGTCTGTCTGGAGGGGCGGGAGATCTGGAGTGTGTGTGTGTGTGTGAAAGTCTGTTCATGTTTCGCCTAAATACTGGTTTTGTCTGGTTATTTGGGTGGGCTCTGGCTATAATCACTTCTCTCCACTCTATAGCTACAAGTTTCAGGTACCTGAAGGACCCTCTTGGCGGAGCTACCCAGTCGGGGTAGCCAGTGTCCGTCACACAGATTATTATTGTTTAAAAAGATAGATAATCCTTTTTTTTTTTTTTTACCCATTCCCCAGTTTTGCATAACCAACACTGTTATATTAATACACTTTTTACCTCTGTGATTAGCTTGTATCTAACCCTCTACAGACTGCCCCCTTATTTCAGTTCTTTTGACAGACTTGCATTTTAGCCAATCAATGCTAACTCCTAGGTAACTCCACGAGAATGAGCACAATGTTATCTATATGGCCCACATGAACTAGCGCAGTCTAGCTGTAAAAAAAAACCTGTCAAATTGCACTTTGATAAAAGTTGGCCTTCAAAGGCTTAAAAATTAGCATATGAGTCTACCTAGGTTTAGCTTTCAACAAATTTGTGATTGAGAAGTTGATTAAAATTGCTGCCCTATCTGAATCATGATATTTAATTTTGGTTAGACTGTTCCTTTAACCTTTTTGTTGGGCAAAAAAGTGTTTTTCAAATGCTGCTGCTTCATATGTGTTTTATAGAAATTGTTTGAGTATCATTTGTGATACTTTTTGTCTTGTGAGTTTTTTCAGAAAAAATGTTTGTTTTAAAAACTTCCCTCTAGGTTATAAAGATGGACCTGAAAGAAAAGCGAGAGACTTGGGTTGGGAAGCTGAAACAGCTGGAAACTCACAAAGACTCTATGGATAAAGAGTTTGTGAAAATCGCAGGAAATCTCCGCCGTGCAAAGACTGAACAGCTACATCTAAAAAAAGAACTCTCTAACAGGTCTGTATAACGTTACCCTTATGCAACAATGTATTAAGGCTCCGACCAAGTTGTAGAAATAGTATTTGTGTGAGGTGATGTATTGGCAAAGAAAAGTAACTTTATGGCTATGGAGCTGAAGATCACAAACTCACCGACATGGAGAGAAATCTCACTAAATATCTTGCGGCTTTGCGTTTTTTTTATTTTTTAATTATGCATCAGTCTCTACTTCTATTTCCAGAAACCTCTATAACCAGATAAACAGCTCTCAAGCTAAATTTGCTTTTGTAAATCATTTTGAGGGATATCACAGTACTGATGAAACTTTTTAGATAATCTCGCCAGACCCAGAGAGCTTTAGATCATCCGGCTCTGTCTTAACCTCTTCCTGCCGCTACTTATTTGTTACATCTGAACAAGTTTCAGATGTAAAACAAAATTGAAATCATGCGATCGTGTGATTTCAATGATGAGATTGGGTCAGGGGGGATTGCCTGTGACGCTAGACACCTCCTCCAGCCCGCGATCCCAGTTAGGAAGCAATTATGGCTTCAGGACAGCAGAACGGCTAGGACATTCCATGCCGTCTTAACGGCGCTAAAGTCTAATGCAGTTAGGATGGCATGAACTGTCCTAACGGCAGGAAGGTGTTAAATAACTTTAGTTGTAAGTATGAAAAGTTGTTGTTTTTGTTTGTGTAAATGTGGTTATTTATGTAGTCCTATTCATAGAGACTGTGATAGTAGTACTAGAGTATAGCAAAGCATTTAAATGCATGGTGTATTAAGCCTCGCTGTTTCACAGTTACTACCTTTTTAGAATCTATTTATCAGTAGTAAACAAATTCATTATGATTTTATTTGTATGAAAATGTCATACTTGCATATGTAAATATAGAGTTTAATCTTAATACCTCTTCAGAAGTCTATTGCCTAACCTCATCATAAATGTCTAGTTCTCCAAACTAAAAACAGACATGGACTTACAATCCTCACTTACCACAAGCTACTTCCCCACTTTTAACGACCACTTGGAGATGAGCTCTCTTGGAAACAGTCTTATATTCCCTCTGTCCCAGTCTGCCTTCCAAATATTTTGTGTGTTTTTGTTCTACTTCCTGTACGGCTCTGCAGAATCTGTTGCACATTACCACCTCAAATCAAGAATCATGACTTTTATCCAGAAAGAAGAGTAAGAGGTCTTCTCATCAGCAAATATCTGTTTTGACCCACATAAAACTCCAGGGGTATAGACCATTGTTTTTTATGATAGTGAGGTCCAAGACCCCTCTTAAACCGATATAGACTTTGAATGTTTAGAAAACCTATGGGTTCTATACCTCCATTCTATTTATTTTGATTTATTTTTTTTAAATTTGCAGGGCATGAACAATATGATAACTGAGGCACCATTAATTAAAAGGACATTAAACCCACATTTTTGTATTCAAGAGAACTAAGTAAATTAAATAGAAGTAAATGTGAAAGTTCTTTAAAATTGTATCATCTATCTAACTCATGGAGGAAAAAAGTTTTGGTTTCATGTTCCTTTAACTAAATGATCTTATGGCTAATTACAGCGATCTCACTAACGCTAAAAACCTGGTTGGTTATAATCTCTGTAATTTAGAAGACCATTCCACTAGTGGGGACCTTCAAAAAACATTTTTCCAGTAGCACTCCAACCATTTTTTTTTTTTTTAAAGACATCTTTGAAGCCTTTATGGGTCACGTGATTGTCAATACGGCTATTATTGTAGCACCCCTATGGATTACCTAGATTCCCTCTACTTAAGATGCAGAATTCCACAAGACCTCACAGGGGGGACACCGCTCCTCCTGGTCTAAGAGCAAGCAGGCAAAAAAAAGTAAACTTTCTTTTTAAAGGCTTTTAAACACTCCACTTTATATTTGTTTGTCCTAGAACTGGTATCTCATGGATGTAGAATCAGATTAAATCTCTGTCATTCCAGGCTGGAATGAAAACTGTTTACCCCTGGGCCTGATCAAGGTGTAGACCTTAATCTCTTGTGTTCAAGATCAAGAGGAAACTGGTTATTTCTCCAGCTACCTTTTTCGTTTACATTATTTCTCCAGTTCTCCCGGGTGAGCAGAGACAGATTTTCTTCTCCACCTTGTTTGTGGTTTCCAAAAAGGAGGGAACAGTTCATCCAATTTTAAATCTGAAGTCTATAAACACTTTCTTAAAAGTGCCAACCTTCAAGATGGAAAGTCTGTGCGCTTTTCTGCCTCTAGTGTTGGAAGGTCAGTTCATGTTGATTAAAAATCCGAAAGATTTATATCTGCACATTTTTTTTTTCTCACAAGGATCATGTGAAATTACTGAGGTTTGCCTTCCTAGACAGCCATTACCAGTTTGTGGCTCTGTCCTTTGGCCTTGCCACTGCCCTGATTTTATTCTGGGGTTGTAAAAAATAAATATTAGACAAAATGGATTATTCAATTACACAATGTTATTATTGATTATAGTAAACATAAAAAAAAAAAAATTCACTCAGTTAATAAAAACAAGAAGCAAATGATTAACTATTTGCAAACAAATGATCTAGCAAAACCTTTTTTTATTCAGTTTACTATTTTTCAAGCAAACTATTCAATTCACAACTAGCAATGATCTCACGTAATATATTCACAGCCATCAGGTTATGTTAAAGGGACACTGAACCCAAATTTTTTCTTTCGCTATTCAGAGCATGCAATTTTAAGCAACTTTCTAATTTACTCCAATTATCAATTTTTCTTCGTTCTTTTGCTATCTTTATTTGAAAAAGAATGCATCTTAGCTTTTTTTTTTTGTTTCAGACTCTGGACAGCACTTTTTGATTGGTGGATGATTTTATCCACCAATCAGCAAGAACAACACAGGTTGTTCACCAAAAATGAAACAATCAGTAACACTAAGGGTGTGTTACTACTAGGGGGCGCACAGGACCCTATATGATTACTATGTAAATAGGCTAAGAGAGAAGAGAACAAGATATTACATATAATAACTATAATAAAATATACTATACGGAATAATGTAAACAAAAAAGAAACAATTCTTATAAATATGGGACTATGAGAAACATAGGATACAACACAAATAATAACAAATACAGTAATAAGAAATTCCTGAAAGGTTCTTATCTGGAAATGCTGTCTTCTTCTGCAATGTTATATAGATGGTAAATGTCCCACCAAAAATGGGCCGGCATCTAAGCGTACATTCTGGGGGGGGCGTGTCTAAGCCACAGTCGTGGTCAGACGTGGTTTTCAGTAGCTCTTATGGTCATTTAAGCAATCCACTGACTATCTCCCGTCTAACATCTCATCCTGCAATGCACTTCTGACTATTACCTTGGAGGAAGATTCTAAGTGAGATGATGCCTACAAATTAGTTTGTTTCATTACGCTTGATGACATATCTCAACCCAGCCTGAACTCAGCGGCCTAAGATATCATACCAACACCTCCCCCCTGTATTAACATCTAGCCGGGTAGAAGTGGTACAGCAACACTCACAGGATGGAGGAATTCTACATAAATATAAGCTATTTGCTGGAGGAGCTGGGTACTAAAGCCGAAAGAGGATTTAGTGATCTCCGAACCGCTATTGCAGACATGCGTACCCGAGATGGCGTTAGTTTACTGACAAGCTACAACACCGAATCTCCGAGCCGATTGAGAACCCGCTCGTTTTGCAACACCCTTTTTGTCTGACACCAGAGAGGAAGCTCAGAGGGACCTTACTGAGCACCATACCTAGCGTGGCATTTAGCATTACGACAATGCTCCACATGGTAAGCACCCCATGCTTAGCTGGCGATGCATCAGTCTCAAGAGGGTCTATCCCGGTCACCACCCAGCAGCACCTCTGGCACCCTCTCCCTCCCGGCCTGTGTCCCCGACATGAACGGAAACATGATCCTTTACCTATGATCACATCTCGGGGAGGTGTGCAGCAAACTCCCATGGGCGAAAATTCTCACTTTCTTTCATGTAATTAACAAGAGTCCATGAGCTAGTGACGTATGGGATATACATTCCTACCAGGAGGGGCAAAGTTTCCCAAACCTTAAAATGCCTATAAATACACCCCTCACCACACCCACAAATCAGTTTTACAAACTTTGCCTCCAAGGGAGGTGGTGAAGTAAGTTTGTGCTAGATTCTACGTTGATATGCGCTCCGCAGCAAGTTGGAGCCCGGTTTTCCTCTCAGCGTGCAGTGAATGTCAGAGGGATGTGAAGAGAGTATTGCCTATTGAATGCAGTGATCTCCTTCTACGGGGTCTATTTCATAAGGTTCTCTGTTATCGGTCGTAGAGATTCATCTCTTACCTCCCTTTTCAGATCGACGATATACTCTTATATTTACCATTTCCTCTACTGATTCTCGTTTCAGTACTGGTTTGGCTTTCTACAAACATGTAGATGAGTGTCCTGGGGTAAGTAAGTCTTATTTTCTGTGACACTCTAAGCTATGGTTGGGCACTTTATTTATAAAGTTCTAAATATATGTATTCAAACATTTATTTGCCTTGACTCAGAATGTTCAACTTTCCTTATTTCCAGACAGTCAGTTTCATATTTGGGATTATGCATTGAATTATCATATTTTTTCTTACCTCAAAAATTTGACTTTTTTCCCTGTGGGCTGTTAGGCTCGCGGGGGCTGAAAATGCTTCATTTTATTGCGTCATTCTTGGCGCGGACTTTTTTGGCGCAAAAATTCTTTTCCGTTTCCGGCGTCATACGTGTCGCCGGAAGTTGCGTCATTTTTTGACGTTATTTTGCGTCAAGGATGTCGGCGTTCCGGATGTGGCGTCATTTTTGGCGCCAAAAGCATTTAGGCGCCAAATAATGTGGGCGTCTTTTTTGGCGCTAAAAAATATGGGCGTCATTTTTGTCTCCACATTATTTAAGTCTCATTATTTATTGCTTCTGGTTGCTAGAAGCTTGTTCACTGGCATTTTTTTCCCATTCCTGAAACTGTCATTTAAGGAATTTGATCAATTTTGCTTTATATGTTGTTTTTTTCTTTTACATATTGCAAGATGTTCCACGTTGCAACTGAGTCAGAAGATACTACAGGAAAATCACTGCACAGTGCTGGAGCTACCAAGCTAAGTCTGCTATAAACTTTTGGTATCTGTTTTCTCCAGCTGTTATTTGTATTGCATGTCATGTCAAACTTATTAATGCAGATAAAATTTCCTTTAGTACTGTTACATTACCTGTTGCTGTCCGTCAACATCTAATTTTCAGAGTGTTCCTGATAACATAAGAGATTTTATTTTTTAAATCCATTAAGAAGGCTATGTCTGTTATTTCTCCTTCTAGTATACATAAAAGTCTTTTAAAACTTCTCTTTTTTTCAGATGAATTTTTAAATGAACATCATCATTCTGATACTGATAATGGTTCTTCTGGTTCAGAGGTTTCTGTCTCAGAGGTTGATGCTGATAAATCTTTGTATTTGTTCAAGATGGAATTTATTCGTTCTTTACTTAAAGAAGTGTTATTTGCATTAGAAATAGAGGATTCTGGTCCTCTTGATACTAAATGTAAACGTTTAAATAAGGTTTTTAAATCTCCTGTAGTTATTCCAGAAGTGTTTTATCTCCCTGATGCTATTTCTGAAGTAATTTCCAGGGAATGGAATAATTTGGGTAATTTATTTACTCCTTCTAGACATTTAAGCAAATTATATCCTGTGCCATCTGACAGATTAGAGTTTTTTGGGACAAAAATCCCTAAGGTTATGGGGCTGTCTCTACTCCTGCTAATGTACTACTATTCCTATGGCAGATAGTACTTCATTTAAGGATCCTTTAGATAGGAAAATTGAATCTTTTCTAAGAAAAGCTTACTTATGTTCAGGTAATCTTCTTAGACCTGCTATATTTTTAGCGGATGTTGCTGCAGCTTCAACTTTTTTGTTAGAAGCTTTAGCGCAACAAGTAACAGATCATAATTTTATAGCATTATTATTATTCTATAACATGCTAATAATTTTATTGGTGATACCATCTTTTGATATCATTAGAGTTGATGTCAGGTATATGTCTCTAGCTATTTTAGCTAGAAAAGCTTTATGGATTAAACTTGGAATGCTGACATGTCTTCTAAGTCAACTTTGCTTTCCCTTTCTTTCCAGGGTAAATAATCATTTCGTTCCTTTCCTCACAACAAGGAACAAAAGCCTGATCCTTCATCCTCAGGAGCGGTATCAGTTTGGAAACTATTTCCAGTTTGGAATATATCCAAGCCTTATAGAAACCTATAGCCAGCTCCTAAGTATCTATGAAGGTGCGGCCCTTATTCCAGCTCAGCTGGTATGGGGCAGATTACGTTTTCTTCAAAGAAATTTGGATCAATTCCGTTCTTAATCTCTGGTTTCAGAAACATTGTTTCAGAAAGGTACAGAATTGGCTTCAAGTTAAGGCCTCCTGCTAAGAGATTCTTTTCTTTCCCGTGTCCCAGTTGACACAGCAAGGCTCAGCATTTCTGAAATGTGTTTCAGATCTAGAGTTGGCTGGAGTATTTATGCCAGTTCCAGTTCTGGAACAGGGGCTGGGGTTTTATTTTATCTCTTCATTGTACCAAAGAAGGTCAATTCCTTCAGACCAGTTCTGGATCTATCATTATTGAATCGTTATGTTAGGATACCAACATTCAAGATGGTTACTGTAGGACTATCCTGCCTTTTGTTTAGCAAGGGCATTATATGTCTACAATAGATTTACAGGATGTGTATCTGCATATTCCGATTCATCCAGATCACTTTTAGTGTCTGAGATTCTCTTTTTAGACAAGCATTACCAGTTTTGTGGCTCTACTGTTTGGCCTAGCCTCAGTTCCAAGAATTTTTTTCAAAGGTTCTCGGTGCCCTTCTTTCTGTAATCAGAGAATAGGGTTTTGGTATTTCCTTATTTGGACGATATCTTGGTACTTGCTCAGTCTTCTCATTTTCGAAGAATCTCATACGAATCGACTTGTGTTGTTTCTTCAAGTTCATGGTTGGAGGATCAATTTACCAATCAGTTCATTGATTCCTCAGACAAGGGTAACCTTTTTAGGTTTCTAGATAAATTCAGTGTCTATGACTCTGTCCTTGTCAGACAAGAGAAGTTTAACATTGATATCAGCTTGTCAAAACCTTCAGTCACAATCATTCCCTTTGGTAGCCTTATGCATGGAAATGTTGGGTCTTAGGACTGCCGCATCAGATGCGATCTCCTTTGCTCGTTTTCACATGCGACCTCTTCAGCTCTGTATGCTGAACCTATGGTGCAGGGATTACTCAAAGATATCTCAATTAATATCTTTAAACCGATTTTACGACACTCTCTGACATGGTGGACAGATCACCATCGTTTAGTTCAGGGGGCTTCTTTGTTCTTCTGACCTGGACTATAATCTCAACAGATACAAGTCTTACAGGTTGGGGAGCTGTGTGGGGGTATCTGACGGCACAAGGGGTTTGGGAATCTCAGGAGGTGAGATTTCCGATCAATATTTTGGAACTCCGTGCAATTTTCAGAGCTCTTCAGTCTTGGCCTCTTCTGAAGAGAGAGTTGTTCATTGTTTTCAGATATGACAATGTCACAACTGTGGCATACATCAATCATCAAGGAGGGACTCACAGTCCTCTGGCTATGAAAGAAGTATCTCGAATTTTGGTTTGGGCGGAATCCAGCTCCTGTCTAATCTCTGCGGTTTTTATCCCAGGTATGGACAATTGGAAAGCGGATTATCTCAGTCGCCAAACGTTGCATCCGGGCGAATGGTCTCTTCACCCAGAGGTATTTCTTCAGATTGTTCAAATGTGGGAACTTCCAGAAATAAATCTGATGGCTTCTCATCTAAACAAGAAACTTCCCAGGTATCTGTCCAGATCCCGGGATCCTCAGGCGAAGGCAGTGGATGCATTTTCACTTCCTTGGAAGTATCATCCTGCCTATATCTTTCCGCCTCTAGTTCTTCTTCCAAGAGTAATCTCCAAGATTCTGAAGGAATGCTCGTTTGTTCTGCTGGTAGCTCCGGCATGGCCTCACAGGTTTTGGTATGCGGATCCTGTCCGGATGGCCTCTTGCCAACCGTGGACTCTTCCGTTAAGACCAGACCTTTTGTCTCAAGGTCCTTTTTTCCATCAGGATCTGAAATCCTTAAATTTAAAGGTATGGAGATTGAACGCTTGATTCTTGGTCAAAGAGGTTTCTCTGACTCTGTGATTAATACTATGTTACAGGCTCGTAAATCTGTATCCAGAGAGATATATTATAGAGTCTGGAAGACCTATATTTCTTGGTGTCTTTCTCATCATTTTTCTTGGCATTCTTTTAGAATACCGAGAATATTACAATTTCTTCAGGATGGTTTAGATAAGGGTTTGTCCGCAAGTTCCTTGAAAGGTCAAATCTCTGCTCTTTCTGTTCTTTTTCACAGAAAGATTGCTATTCTTCCTGATATTCATTGTTTTGTACAAGCTTTGGTTCATATAAAGCCTGTCATTAAGTCAGTTTCTCCTCCTTGGAGTTTGAATTTGGTTCTGGGGGCTCTTCAAGCTCCTCCATTTGAACCTATGCATTCATTGGATATTAAATTACTTTCTTGGAAAGTTTTGTTCCTTTTGGCCATCTCTTCTGCAGAAGAGTTTCTGAATTATCTGCTCTTTCTTGTGAGTCTCCTTTTCTGATTCTTCATCAGGATAAGGCGGTGTTGCGAACTTCTTTTGAATTTTTACCTAACGTTGTGAATTCCAACAACATTGGTAGAGAAATTGTGGTTCCTTCATTATGTCCTAATCCTAAGAATTCTAAGGAGAAATCGTTGCATTCTTTGGATGTTGTTAGAGCTTTGAAATATTATGTTGAAGCTACGAAATCTTTCTGTAAGACTTCTAGTCTATTTGTTATCTTTTCCGGTTCTAGGAAAGGCCAGAAAGCTTCTGCCATTTCTTGGCATCTTGGTTGAAATCTTTAATTCATCTTGCCTATGTTGAGTCGGGTAAAATTCCGCCTCAGAGAATTACAGCTCATTCTACTAGGTCAGTATCTACTTCCTGGGCGTTTAGGAATGAAGCTTCGGTTGACCAGATCTGCAAAGCAGCAACTTGGTCCTCTTTGCATACTTTTACTAAATTCTACCATTTTGATGTATTTTCTTCTTCTGAAGCAGTTTTTGGTAGAAAAGTTCTTCAGGCAGCGGTTTCAGTTTGAATCTTCTGCTTATGTTTTTTGTTAAACTTTATTTTGGGTGTGGATTATTTTCAGCAGGAATTGGCTGTCTTTATTTTATCCCTCCCTCTCTAGTGACTCTTGTGTGGAAAGATCCACATCTTGGGTAGTCATTATCCCATACGTCACTAGCTCATGGACTCTTGTTAATTACATGAAAGAAAACATAATTTATGTAAGAACTTACCTGATAAATTCATTTCTTTCATATTAAAAAGAGTCCATGAGGCCCACCCTTTTTTGTGGTGGTTATGATTTTTTTGTATAAAGCACAATTATTCCAATTCCTTATTTTATATGCTTCGCACTTTTTTTCTTATCACCCCACTTCTTGGCTATTCGTTAAACTGATTTGTGGGTGTGGTGAGGGGTGTATTTATAGGCATTTTAAGGTTTGGGAAACTTTGCCCCTCCTGGTAGGAATGTATATCCCATACGTCACTAGCTCATGGACTCTTGTTAATATGAAAGAAATGAATTTATCAGGTAAGTTCTTACATAAATTATGTTTTTCACTTTAGGGATCTACGGGGCGGGAGAAAGGAAAACTGGATAGCAGGACTGTCACTTATCTGTGAATTGAATGATCTGGATGGTTTGCTACTACAGAAGCCCTACTGGATCTCATGAGTTAATCCAAGTGTCGATCGTGACAAGCAGTCTGAATGTTGAAATGGAGTGGGCTAGAAAAGATCACTACATGATCCAAGAGACTTCTCTCTTTATATATTTGGACCTAAGTATATATGCATGATTGAGACTTTTCCCAGTGCTCCCCTTAGTTTTTGTTATCTTTTCTCTCTAATAAGCACATTTAGAAGTTCATGAGGTCAGGATAAGGGCTCATAAGTATGTTATTAGTACTGAATTTTATTAACTGCTCTTAGCATATGTTTTATTTACTGTCTTAGCAATGTTTTCTCTGTTTGTCATCCAAGCCCTAGCTAAGTTCCTTTAATTTATCCCAGTTTATTTGGACATATGGCCTATAGACCCTCTTACATGGCCTATCTGGTTACAGAGCCACTATCAGATCTCAAATGTTTGTGGTTTATCGTACTAACCTTAATGGTCTCCTGTATATAGTTATGTGTTTGTGTAAGAAATGTTTACATGCTCATCAGCTTTACCACAGCTATTCTACTCCGTGATGTACTCATATCCAGCTCTCAGATGTGGATCTAAACTACATGACCTGTAAATTTAACTATGTCTCCTAATACCCTATAACCATTTAGAGCACATCCTAGTAGCCTCGGTAATAAGTAGACATTACCTCATGTGGTCCCATGATTCAAACTCCACTCTAATAGCACTCTATTTCATGCCTACCAACTTCTGGTTTTATTGGTAGACTTTACACGTACTTTGCATGAGCTTATTTATATCCTAATAAGCCCCTATAGAGGCCTTTTAAACTTATGATACATGTCTAGTTGAAAATCCACACACCTCTGCAGCTATTCTCTTTCCCAAGACATAGCTTAATAGTCCTCTTTACCTCCCATATTTTCTACCCCCTTCCAGATGACATAAATGCTCCATCAGCATCTACTAAACTCCTCCATCAACATTCACAATCCATTGAAACCAGGCTGTATCCAACCTTTAATATGAGCGACTTTTGTCCGCTGTTTTTTCCTATATACCTTATTAACGAAAATGGTACTCCTACTTTTCTCTCCCTCTCTCAGCAACTACTCCCATAAGCCTCTAGAAACCCCATAACTAGGATATCCTACCTATACACAAACTGTTCTTATCTATTCTATGTATAAAAATCAGCCCTACCCTGAGCTCTCTCTTATTATGCCCCACTTAAGCCTTTCAACCATTAGTACCTCCCATAGAAGAGCTCATTCGGTATAAGCGGACTCAGTATCCCATAGCCTTATAATGTAATATAAAAAGCACCAACTACTACAAACACTCACTGCTTCATGGTAGATACTGACTACAACTTTCTTATAAGTGATAGGGTCCATAAGTCCTTACTTGCCTTCCACCTTATAACAGATAATAGGGGGTTCTCTATTAACATTTGATAAAAGCATTTTCTAGGTTTTCTATTGATTTGTCTCATGATAGATATTAGTTGTTGAGATATTCTTATTAGCGGATATGGAGCGGCAGTATGTACCACTTAAGACTTGAGATTAAGTAACACTATTTAAAATGAGATTTCCAACTAAAATGTTCCTCTACATCCCTTAAGTAAAAACACTTCATGTGATGGTACCTGTTAGGATCTTACCTAGATTACTTTTCTCAGAGCTCTCTCTGTTTACCTGCAAACTGCCATCATACTGTAACACATTTTTAACTTATGCTGAAGAAGCTTGTGTACCTGTTACTAGACCTACATATGTATATTTCTCTTAAACCATCTTGAATGTAATGTTTCTTTACTCCTGCTCTGCCTGTACATTGACATATTTGACTGTGCATTGACATACGCTGTTTTGTTTTTGTTCATGCTAACAAATCTCAATAAAAAATGTATTTAAAAACCCCCAAAAAACTTACATTCTTGCATTTCAAATAAAGATACCAAGAGAATGAAGAAAATGTGATAATAGGAGTAAGTTAGAAAGTTGCTTGAAATTGTATGTTCTATCTGAATCACAAAAGATTTTTTTTTGGGTTCAGTGTCCCTTTAAGTCACAACGAAAAGTTCTCTCCATTTATAATGAAACAGAATAGTTTTGTTTTTTTATTGATGATTTGACAAAGTAAAAAAATTTCAGTTCTATAAAATATTCTGTATCTTTGAAAACAGTTAATATATTTCTTTGATTAAGTTCAGACAGTGTTTTTATGTATAGGGACCATTTTCCCAAAAATACCTCAATTCTATTGTTAATATCCATTAATGTGTCCATTCTTTCTATATTTATCTGGTGCCTTATATCTTCCCCAAGTGCGCTGATTGTCGGTTTTCTTTTTTTTCCCCATCCATAATTTGAAAATAAGCTTTTTTGCTGATAAAATAATCATTATAATAAGCCTCTTCTCTTTTTTTGTTATTACACTCGGTAAGTCAAAGAGCATTGTTGTTAAAGTCTAATTGTAATTTTTATCTTCATAATTTTTGTGATTAGGGAAGATACCTGGCACCAATATTGAAATATTTTTGGACGACTCCATATATAGTGTGTTATATCCTGAGCTGGTTTACTACATTTCATACATATTGGATTAGTATTATTGTCCCATTTTGCCCTTCTAGTGGGAGTCATATGGCCCTGGCGTAGAAGTCTAACATTAGATTCTCTTAGTCCCATATCTAGTGTTGTGTATCTTACATTCTTAATATTGCTAAGAATCGTCTTCTGTTATTTGTCTATTTATGATTTTCTCCCAACTTTCTGATATTCCCTGCAAACTATTTTTTTATTCTTTCCTTATTAACTGTTTGTATAATAATGCTAGTTTATATTTCGCTTTCTGACATCTTTCAATAACAGTTAACATTATATTATTTTCTGAGTTTTGTTTATATATAATTACATTTTCTGATTGTATATAATACTTAATCTGTAGATATGGTAAAATCTGTCCTTGAAAAGCTTCATTTTGGCTAGCGAGCTCTATATATGGGTTTTATTTTCACTTTATCAATGAGAATTACATCTTTTATGTGTTGGGTTTCCTTCTCGTGATATGAAAGGAAATTGCTTTCCTGGTATAAACTTAGGGTTCCCTTGTATAGGTATATACAGCTTAAAGGGACATTAAACCCAACATATTTCTTTCATTATTCAGATAGAGAATATAATTTAAAAAAAGTTTCCAATCGACTTCTATTATCAAATTTGCTTCCTTCTCATGATATTCTTTGTTGAACAGATACCTAGGTAGGTAGCCTGCACGTGCCTGCAGGACTACATTACAGGAAATAGTGCTGTCATCTAGTGCTCCTGCTAATGTATAACAACATTGTTGCAAAACTGCTGCAGACACGTGCACACTTCTGAGCCTACATCCTTGCTTTTCAACAAAGGATAACAAGAAAACTAAGACTTTGATAACAGAAGTAAATTGGAAAGTGGTTTGCAATAGTTTGCTCTATCTGAATCATGAAATAAAAAAATTGGGTTTTATGTCCCTTTAAGTTCTGATACTGCTTTTAAATGTGTTTTTTTTTTTACTTTTTCCAAGCTCCTAGTGTGTCATTGATAAGAACATTATATTTTGATCTATAGTTAATTCTTTTTTATCTGTGTATGGTAAATATGAGAGAGCTACTTGATCTGTCAGTTTCTGTTCAAGTTCATGCTAAATCACCTGTCCTTTTCCTGTGACCCATTCTATTATATAGCGTGTTAATAATGCCCAATTGTAATATTGAATATTTGGCATTCCTAATCCTCCTTGTTCCTTATGAACTTGTAATTTGTTTAATTCTTGTTTTTTTTATCTCTCCAGATAAAGTTCCTAAAAGCTGTGTTTATATTATGTAAGTCTCTTATGCAGCAGAAAAGGAAGCATCTGCATTGGGTAAAATAATTACGGTAGTATAATCATTTTTATTAATTGGATCCTCCCCATTAGATTAAAATATAATCTGCTCCAAATCCTTAAATCTCTTTCCATTTGTTTTATTATAGGATAAAAATTAAACTTATACATTTTAATTGGATCATTATTTATCTTTATACTTAGATATGTTATACGTTTTTTCTTCTACCTCAAATTGATATTTAACTCCCCCATTTTCTTTATGTAACCAACACATTTTAGACTTTGCTATATTTATTTTATATCCTGAATTCTTACCGAACCTTTCAATATTTATTATATCCTGTATAAATTTTTGTGGATTTGCAACAAACCACAAAAGGTCATCTGCAAACAATGCTGCTTTCATTTCTAAATTCTCTATTTTAATCCCAGATGGTATTTGTTTCAATAAGTGAACTAGAGGTTCTAGTGACAAATTTAAATATGGGTGATAACGGGCATCCCTGGCGAGTGCCTCGATATAAAGATATTGGTTTAGATATCTCACCATTTATGATTATATGGGTCTCAGCTCTAGAGTATAATCTTTCAATAAAACTCAAAAAGGATCCATCAAAATTTAAATCTGTTCAATGTAGCTAAAATATGAGTCCATTCGACTCTATTGAAGGCCTTCTCTGCGTCCAGGGACAGCAGGAAGGCCTCCGGTAGAGTCTCGCTTCTCTCCTCATTATTCAACCTATATTTTTCCATAACTTGTATTATGGTTCTTATATGTGTCATTGACCATCTTTCTGGGATAAATCCTACCTGCTCTCTGCCTATTATATCAGGGATGATTTTATTAAGTCTGTTATTATCTTCATTAATATTTTATAGTCCATATTAATCAAAAACAGAGGTCTATATATGACTGTGGTAATGTTGGATCCTTGCCTTCTTTTGGGATGACTACCATGTTGGCTGCTTTGATCCTTCTCTATTATATAGAGGTTCTATTACTTTACTAGATAGTATTTTATAAAAATCTGATGGCAATCCATCAGGTCCTGCTGCTTTGGCTGCTGGTAAATTCTGAATAACCTTAATTATCTCTTCTCTTCCTATCATTGAATTAAGATTGTCTTGTTGGTCTCTTGTTATTTTGGGCAAGTTGATTTTCTCCCATAAGCTATCATCCTTGCTGTCATAATTTTTTTCTGTCTGATATAATTTTTCGTAATCTGTTGTAAATATGTCCAAAATTGATTCTGTATCTTTCACTATTTTATCTTTGCCCTTCATATCAAGGATTTTGTTACTGGTTTTCTGGGTTTTTACTACTGTTGCCAATTTTCCTTATCGGGTACCCCATCTATAATATTTTCCCATGTTACGTTTTATTTCCATCTGAGTCTGTTCTATCGCATAGTCATCTTTTGGTTTTTTATTTGAAAATATTTTCATTGATTTATTTGTTTGATGGAACCTGTCTATAGGCTGCATAGTTGTTCAGCCAATTTTTTCCCATATTTTTATTTTGTTTATTATTAATGACATAAGACGTAATGTCAGCCTTTATTACCGCTTTTGCTGCTTCCTAAAAGATTTGGGGATCATTTAAATGCTGTTTATTATTTTCTTTATATTCATCCCATTTTGCCTCTTAATACTTTCTAAATTTTGAAGAATTATTAAGATAATTTGGGTAATATCTATTTCTTGTTTTCATAGTTATCTGTTTGAGTACCATTGTGACCGGAGTATGATCTGAGAATTGCCATCTCATTTATTTCTACTTCCGATATTTTGCCCCCAAAGTTTTTGGAGGTTAAGAAACAAATCAATTCTAGAAGACGTATTGTGTGCAATAGATATATGCGTATATTCTAAACTATCAGGGTTTATAATTCTCCAAATATCTTCTATCCCTAATGTGTTGCTTATATCATTTATGATTTTTTTCTTCATATTTATTTTCTTTATTTAATAAGATTACTTTTTAACCTTCTGTTCTATCTAGCATTGGTTTTGGCGTTAAGTTGAAGTCTCCTGCTATTACAATGTCATAGTTAATATATTTTATTCTTTTTGGATATCATTCCAAACTTTTTTTTATTTTTTTATTTTTTTTTATTCGGACCATATATGTTGCAGATTAATAGCTCTCTTTCGCTCCGCTGTCATTAAAATGATTAGATATCCTCCTTGCTTGTCTATTTTGACTTTATTAATCTTGAATGCCAATTTTTTATTAAACAATATCGCAACTCCTCTAGCTGTTTTTTTTTTTTTAAGAAGAATAATATACTTCCTTTACCCAATTGCATTTTATTTTTTTGTGTTCAATGTCTGTTAAATGTGTTTCTTGAAGACACGCAATATCTATATTAAGTTTTTTCATATGAGTTATAATTGTCTTTCTTTTAACTGGGGAATTAATGCCCCTAACATTCCATGTTGCTGATCTAATCATCTTTATCTCTACTATTTTCCTATTAGCCTATTCAGAAGAGAAGTATATGGCCCTTAGATAGTCATATTTATACAAGTCACTCTCTATTAATAACATAATCCTTATAGTAGTAAATAAGAGGTTAAATTGGTGCGCTGGAGTCTAAGATATCAAAAACCTTACCAAGCAAACAGGTCCGTCTATCTGTTCAAAAAAAGGTAAATGCAGAATGACGAGTAATAAGGGCGCTAGATAGCTAAAGATATCAACAGTTTCTACGTATAGCAAACTTACAAAGATATAATTAATCAGGATTTAAATATAAAATGCTTTATTGCAAATCCTTGTGTTGGTATGTAATAGTATTAGAAATATTGCAGATCATATTATTAGTATATCAATCTAAAAAATATTGGGACGTCTCCCTTATAGACATATATGTGCACAATCTCCTAATTAGAGAAAGCAATAGCCAACATAATAAACCTAGTTATAAAAATAGCAGTATGTGTTAATAAAAGAAAAATAGTTTAAAAAAAAAAAAAAAAAAAAAAAGTAACCATCTCGTTACTATGTAACAATACAACAGCAGTACAATACAACATTGCTATAACAACATTTTCAAAGTGAACATTTTATAAGTGAGGCACTAGCAATAGAATTATACTAGAATTAAGTGAACATTTTATAAGTGAGGCACTAGCAATATAATTATACAAGAATTAAGTGAACATTTTATAAGTGAGGCATTAGCAATAGAATTATACAAGAATTGAACAAGGATTGAGCAAGGGGCAAGAAAAAGGCAGGTACTTTTGTAATATTATGTTTTATATACCTTATTGTTTTCTTATGCAATTGCTACTGTAATACTGTGTCTTATGTGTTTTACTGGTTCCCTCTTTTTTGTAAAAATGCCTAATATCTTATTCCTTTTTGCTGCCTTTTGTCTCTTTAACAAACTACATTATTCAATTACTCCTTCTCCCTCTCCACCTGCACTGTTCATTAGCCCATCTCTCTTAAACTCACCTTACTTTTGTACTCACAAACTTTACCTATTCCTAAACACTCTCTCTCCCCCCTGCACCTTGTCTCAAAAGCAGTCTCATTACTGCAAATCTGTATCTCATCTCATGTCACTCTCCCTCTTGCTTTTACTAACTGCTGGTGACATCTTCCCTAATCCTGGTCCCCAACAACTGCCTAGCCGTGCCCATCCATTTATACCATCCCACAGACTCAGAAAACAAAACTGACAACCTTACTCACATTCCTCTTGCATCAAAAGCCTCTACCCCTTTCACTTGTGCACTCTGGAACTCTTGCTCTGTTTGCAACAAACTCACTTCTATACATGACCTCTTTAACTCCCACTCCCTCAACCTTCTGGCCCTAACAGAAACCTGGCTCTCTCCCCTAGACACAGCATCCACTGCTGCTCTGTCACATGGGGGGTCTCCACTTCAGCCACACTCCTAGGTCTGGTAATAGACAAGGAGGTGGTGTAGGTATTTTACTTTCCTCTCATTGCACCTTTAAACAAATACATCCCATCCCTTCCCTCACATTTTCCTCATTCGAAACCCACATAATTCGCTTATTCTCTCCTCTTTCTATACGTGTTGCAGTCATATACTGTCCTCCTGGCTCCTCAACTCAATTTCTAGATCACTTGGCTGCCTGGCTACCTTATTTCCTTTCCTCAGACACCCCTTCCCTCATTCTTGGTGACTTCAACATCCCTCTTGACAATCCCACTGCCTCCTCTGCAAAACAACTTCTGCAACTCGCTTCCTCTTTCGGTTTGTCACAATGGACTGATTCTCCCACTCACAAAGATGGTCACTCCCTTGACCTGATCTTTAGTTATCGATGCACTCTCTCAAACTTCACAAACTCCCCCTTTCCTCCTTCTGACCACCATCTCCTCACTTGTGACATATCATCCCTCCCTACAACGCTCCCTTCTGCTCCTCACACCAAACTTCACAGTAGCATTATATCATTAGATCAACAGCTTTTCAATTCCCTCAAACCTCTTCTCTCATCCTTCTACTTTTCCTGCCCTGACCAATCTATCTGCCAGTATAATTCCACCCTTACATCTGTCCTTGACAATCCCGCCCCTCTTACCATAGCTCGGAAATAAAACACTCATCCTCAGCCCTGGCATACTCCTCTGACATGATACCTATGCAGATGTTCCTGTACTGCTGAGCGGCACTGGAGAAAATCTAGGAGTTCAGCTGATTTTCAACATTACAAATTTATCTTGAACTCCTACTACTCTGCCCTTAATTTCCATAAGCAAGACTACTTCTCTAATCTTTCTTCAAACCCAAAACGTTTGTTCCCTACTTTCAATACTCTTCTCCGCCCTCCCCCACCTCCTAATACAACTTCTCTGTCAGCTCAAGACTTTGCCAACCACTTCAATAACAAAATTGACTCCATCAGAAATGAAATCGTCTCTCAACATAATTCTATTCTCTCACCCCCTCAAATGCTCTCAATCAACCACAACCCACATAACCTTAAACTTAGCTCATTCTCCCCTGTTACTGAGGAAGAAGTTTCGGCACTTATACTGCGCTCTCACCTCACTACCTGTCCCCTTGACCCTATCCCCTCACAGCTACTCTCCTCCCTCTCTACCACCCTTACCCCTATACTGACACACTTTTTGAACCTCTCCCTCAGCACTGGTATATTTCCCTCAGCACTGGTATATTTCCCTCATCGCTGAAACATGCACTGGTCACACCTATCCTCAAAAAACCTTCCCTTGATCCTACCTTTCCATCCAACTACCGCCCTATTTCCCTCCTCCCTCTTGCATCAAAGCTTCTCGAAAAACTAGCTTATAGACGCCTATCCCATTTCCTTACAATAAACTCCCTCCTTGACCCATTGCAATCTGGATTTCGTCCCCATCACTACACAGAGACAGCAATTGTTAAGGTTACCAACAACCTACTTGCAGCAAAATCAAAAGGCCACTTCTCTCTGTTTATCCTCCTTGATCTGTCCGCAGCCTTTGACACTGTTGACCACCCTCTTTTGCTCCAAACCCTCCAATCCTTTGTCATCTGTGACACAGTCCTCTCGTGGCTCTCTTCCTACCTGTCAAACCGTACCTTTAGTGTAGCCTTCTCTGGGGCCTCCTCTGCCCCGTCACCACTTTCTGTCAGAGTACCGCAAGGCTCTGTCCTTTGGTCCCCTTCTCTTCTTAATCTACACGTCATCACTAGGTTCCCTAATAAAGTCCCACGGTTTGCAATATCATTTGTATGCCGATGACACCCAAATCTACTTCTCTGCACCAGACCTATCTCCTTCCTTGCTAACCCATGTCACTAACTGTCTTTCTCACATCTCTAACTACCTTAAGCTAAATCTCTCCAAAATTGAGCTCTTTATTTTCCCCCCTTCTTCTAAACTCTCCACCCCCAATCTCTCTATAACTGTCGACAACTCCATCATTACCCCTACCCCGCATGCCCGATGTCTCGGGGTCACATTTGACTCGGTTCTTTCTTTCACTCCTCACATTCAGTCATTGGCTAAAGCCTGCCGCTTCCACCTTAAAAACATCTCTAAAATTAGACACTTCCTTACACAAGAAACAACTAAGATTTTAATCCACTCTCTCATTCTTTCCCGCCTCGATTACTGCAACTCTTTCCTCTCTGGTCTCCCCACCTGCCACCTAATGAATGCCTCTGCCAGGCTCATCTTCCTTGCACGTCACTCTTCATCTGCTGCACCTCTCTGCCAATCCCTTCACTGGCTTCCTCTTGCCTCTAGGATCAAACACAAAATTCTCATTCTGACATACAAAGCCCTCAACTGCACTGCTCCCCCCTACATCTCAGACCTTGTCTCCAGATACTCTCCCTCCCGTCCCCTTCGCTCTGCTCACGACCTCCTACTCTCCTCCTCTCTTGTCACCTCATCACACTCCCGTTTACAGGACTCCTCCAGACTGGCTCCCATCTTGTGGCACTCTCTGCCTCGCTCCACAAGACTCTCTTCTAAATTTAAAAGCTTCAAGTGCTCCCTAACGACTCTACTGTTTAGGGATGCATACAACCTACGCTAACCTTTCTTTATACCAGTACCTCTCCTCCATTGCTATCCCCTGTACCCCCTTAGTATGTAAGCCTAAGAGTCCAACTGTTTGTAGATCAACTTCTTAAGAGCTGACTACAACAGTGCAACTCTTGGCAGGGCCCTCTACCCATTTGATACCTATAATTGTTTTGTTGTACTCCGACTTTGTTTATAGAGCTGCGGAATCTGTTGGTGCTCTACAAATAACTAATAATAATAATAATAAAGTACTAGTAACAGTCTTATTACAGAGCTCTATAGGAAATGTCCAAAATTCCAGAAAATATTCAAAGATCAACGGATTGGTATACACTATCAGAAACACATGGATGTCCAGTGCAAGTAATTTTTTTCTTTTTCAATATACCACTTCGACCAATTTGGTTAATATTTCGGTGTCAATACTTAGGAACAGATTACCTTTAATCGTGTGATCCAATTATGCAGTCTCTACATTAAAGGGACATGAAACCCAAAAAAATGTCTTTCATGATTCAGATAGAGAATACAATTTTAAACAACTTTCTAATGTACTTCTATTATCTAATCTGTTTTATTCTCTTGGTATAATTTGTTGAAGGAGCAGCAATGCACTACTGGTTTCTAACTGAACACATGGGTGAGCCAATGACAATCAGTTTATATATGCAGCCACTAATCAACAACTAGAACTTAGGTTATCTGCTGCACATGAACTTTCCTAGATAGACATTTCAGCAAAGGATAACAAGAGAAAGAAGCAAATTAAATAATAGAAGTAAATTGGAAAGTTGTTTGGAAATTGTATTCTCTATCTGAATCATGAAAGAAAAATTTTGGGTTTCATGTCCCTTTAAGACTTATACTTGGGCTCCTATGCCGCTAGAGAGTTCAGACGGTGTTTTTCAGTTAGTTGGTTTTCCTTACAGCCGCAAGTTCACCCCATGTGACCGATAGCATCTGACATCATGGGTCACACTCAAGGGGCTCGCCTTACTATGGAGAGGCTGTATTGGTTCCTGTGTCCTGGTAGATGCTGAATGTAGAAACAGTAATAGAACACACCTCTCTAGAGATGTTACAATGCTTCACCTTCACCTGCACTTAGTGCTGCACACGCAGGCCATATTCAGAGATGAAATATAAAAACATTAACTCGGGTTAAAAAGTCTTTTATCAAGATAAAGCCCTGAACAAGGGCGAAACGCATCGAAGGCTGTGGTTTATACTTTGGAGACTGTCACATTATTTTACAAAAAATACTTTTTAACCCGGGTAAATAGTTTTTATATTTCATCTCTGAATATTTTCTGGAACTTTGGACATTTCCTATAGAGCTCTGTAATAAGACTGTTACTAGTACTGCTGTTGTATTGTTACATAGTAACGAGACGGTTACTTTTTTTTTTTTTTATTACTATTTTTCTTTTATTAAAGGGACACTGAACCCAATTTTTTTCTTTCCTCCAAGAAAAACGAATAGCAGCACCACCAAAGATAAAATAATAAATCTTTATTTAAGCCATCATAGCCTGAAAATGACAGGCTATGATGGCTTAAATAAAGATTTATTATTTTATCTTTGGTGGTGCTGCTATTCGTTTTTCTTGGAGTATTGACGTTTGGAGACTAAGGTGCTTGTCTTGGACAGCTTGCACACCTGCATAAATTACCAATCCCCTATTGGGAATCACCTTGGTGCTGAAACTTTTGTGTATAATATATGTAATCACTCTTCAGCAACCATTTTTAAACCAAGTTAAAAAAAATAAAAGAACAGATCTCAGAGTCAAATAACCCTAGTGAAATTTTGTTAAAATTTGTGAGGAAAAAAAAGGGGGAAGGGGGTGTGAATATGACATGTGCTGTTTCCTATGCATCGTATGGCTTCAATGTTTCCAAATGGGCAACTGTTCTGAACTGGCTATACATTTTAAATTAGTAATTTAAAAAAAAAAAAAAAAAAAGACCTATTTTATCCTTTCAGTCCTATTTTTTTTTTAATTCTACGGAGTCCACAAATTTTTGTGCATCCTCTGGATTAATGAAAGTAATGGCAGTAGTTCCTGTAAACATTTTTTTAATTTAGCTGGATACATCAGTGAAAAAGGTTTCTTCTCCTGTACTAGTTTAGAACATATTGGGGAAAATTGTTTCTTTTTCATCGCCACTTCAACTGTGAAATCCTGGAATAGTAAAATTTTGCTAATTTGGAATTGTAGGCCCTTTTGCCTTCTATAGGCTCTCAGTATCTTCTTCTTGGACTGGAAGTTCAAATATTTTAATAATACCACTCTTGGTTTTCTTTCTTTTCTGAGATCATATTTCCTTACACCCAGACAATGTGCTCTTTCTGCTTTGAATTTGCCGTCTAGGCCGACCATTTGTGGTAGGATAATTTCAGCAAATTCCAGTAACTTTTCAGATTCAACTGTCTCTGGCAAACCTATTATCTTTAAATTATTAAGTTGTGAGGAATTTTCTAGCTCTTCTACTTTAGCTGATAAGATTTTATTTTCTTTCACAGTTTTTTCCATTTTGATTTCTCTTGTAAAGGTGTATCCAGTCCACAGGTTCATCCATTACTTGTGGGATATTCTCCTTCCCAACAGGAAGCTGCAAGAGGACACCCACAGCAGAGCTGTCTATATAGCTCCTCCCCTAACTGCCACCCCCAGTCATTCTCTTGCAGCTCTCAACAAGAAAGGAAGTATCAAGAGAGATGTGGTGACTTAGTGTAGTTTGTACCTTCAATCAAAAGTTTATTTTTAAACGGTACCGGTGTTGTACTGTTTTTACTCTCAGGCAGAAATCGGAAGAAGAATTCTGCCTGGAGGTTTTGATGATCTTAGCAGTTTGTAACTAAGGTCCATTGCTGTTCTCACACATAACTGAAGAGTATGGAAAGAAAACTTCAGTTGGGGGGTCGGTCTGCAGATTGCCTGCTTTGAGGTATGTTCAGTATATTTTTTTCTAGAGAGATGATAAGGTCTAGAAAATGCTGACAGTGCTTGGTATATTTAAGGTAAGCCTGATACAGTGATTTAAAAACAACTGGAAACATGCTTGCAAATAAGGGTAATATTCATGTTAATACTTATATTACTTAGTGTAAAAATGTTTGCATGATTTATAAAAATAAAAACGTTTTTTCTCTGAGGGTGATAAATCTTTATTTGGGGCCTAGTTTTCCACATGGCTTGTTAGATTATTCCTAGGAGTACTTTTTTAAGGCCCTCTGACTTTGAGTGCATGGTAGGGAGAGGCCTATTTTCAAGCTTTAAATGTGCAGTTGATTTTCAGTCTGAGACATCCAGCTTCCCTGAAGGAGTCCTCTGGCTTATAGGACCTCTATAGAGGGTTTTGTTCCTGCAAAAATCGTTTTTAAGTGCAGGTAGGAGCCACAGCACAGCTGTGGCAGTGTGTTTGACTGTTTGTTAGCAGTTTAAATGTTTTTCTAATTCGTTTTTGGGCCTGAGGGGTTAATCATCCATTTGCAAGTGGGTGCAATGCTGCTTTAGTCCCTTATACACACTGTAAAAATTTTGTAGAGTTTACTACTTTTTATCACTGTTTTGCACTTTATGTGGTAGTTTTTTTCTCTTAAAGGCACAGTACCGTTTTTATATTATTGCTTTTTTCACATTTATTAGTGTTTTCCAAGCTTGCTGGTCTCATTACTAGTCTGTTAAACATGTCTGACATAGAGGAAACTCCTTGTTCATTATGTTTAGAAGCCATTGTGGAACCCCCTCTTAGAATGTGTACCAAATGCACTGACCTTTCTATAAGTTATAAAGATCATATTATGGCTTTTAAAGATTTATCACCTGAGGTTTCTGAGACTGACAAAAGGGAGGTTATGCCATCTAGCTCTCCCCATGTGTCAGAACCTATAACTCCCGCTCAAGGGACGCCAAGTACATCTAGCGCGTCCAATGCGTTTACCTTACAAGACATGGCGGCAGTTATGAATCATACCCTCACAGAGGTATTGTCCAAACTGCCAGGGTTACAAGGAAAGCGAGACAGCTCTGGGGCTAGAACAAATACAGAGCTCTCTGACGCTTTAGTAGCTATGTCTGATATACCCTCACAATGTGCAGAATTTGAAGCAGGAGAGCTTCTATCTGTGGGTGACTTCTCTGATTCAGAGAATTGATTCAGTCTGACTCTGAAATGACAGCATTTAAATTTTAAGCTTGAACACCTCAGGGAGGATTTAGCGACTCTGGATGACTGTGACACCATTGTAGTCCCAGAGAAATTGTGTAAAATGGACAAATACTTTGCAGTGCCTGTTTACACTGACGTTTTTCCAATCCCTAAGAGGTTTTCAGAAATTATTACGAAGGAATGGGATAGACCAGGTGTTCCGTTCTCTCCACCTCCTGCTTTTAAAAAGATGTTTCCTATAGATGCCGCTACACGGGACTCGTGGCAGACGGTCCCTAAGGTGGAGGGAGCAGTCTCTACCCTAGCTAAGCGTACAACTATTCCTGTCGAGGACAGTTGTGCTTTCCTAGATCCTATGGATAAAAAATTAGAGGGTTTCCTTAAGAAAATCTTTATACAACAAGGTTTTATTCTCCATCCTCTTGCATGCATTGCCCCAGTCACTGCTGCAGCGGCTTTCTGGTTCGAGTCTCTGGAGGAGGCTCTACAGGTAGAAACCCCGTTGGATGATATCCTTGACAGGCTTAAAGCTCTTAAGATAGCCAATTCATTTATTTCGGACGCCGTTTTTCATTTAACCAAGCTAACGGCTACAAATTCAGGTTTTGCCATTCAGGCGCGTAGGGCGCTATGGCTTAAATCCTGGTCAGCTGATGTCACTTCAAAGTCTAAACTTCTCAATATCCCCTTCAAAGGGCAGACCCTATTTGGGCCTGGACTGAAGGAGATCATTTTTGATATTACTGGAGGAAAAGGCCATGCCTTTCCCCAGGATAGGTCCAACAAGTTAAGGACCAAACAGACTAATTTTTGTTACTTTCGAAACTTCAAGAGTGGCGCAGTTTCATCTTCCTTTTCTATAAAACAAGAGGGAAATTTTGCCCAGTCCAAGCCAGTCTGGAGACCTAACCAGGCTTGGAGCAAGGGGAAACAGGCCAAAAAGCCTGCTGCTGCCTCTAAGACAGCATGAAGGAGTATCCCCCGATCCGGGACCGGATCTAGTGGGGGCAGACTTTCTCTCTTAGCCCAGGCTTGGGCAAGAGATGTCCAGGATCCCTGGGCTCTGGAGATTGTTTCCCAGGGATATCTTCTGGATTTCAAAGCTTCATCTCCAAAGGGGAGATTTCATCTCTCATAATTATCTGCAAACCAGATAGAGAGGCATTCTTACATTGCGTTCAAGACCTAATAGATTTGAATAGAAGCCCTGCCCCTGTTCCTCCTTTGGAACTGGGTGGATCACTCCCATAACTGTTTATAGTTCCCAAGAAAGAGGGAACTTTCAGACCAATCTTTGATCTCAAGATCCTAAACAAATTTCTCAGGGTCCCATCCCTCAAGATGGAGACTATTCGAACCATCCTACCTATGATCCAGGAGGGGGTCAATTTATGACTACCGTGGATTTAAAGGATGCTTATCTACACATTCCGATACACAGGGATCATCATCAGTTTCTCAGGTTCGCCTTCCTAGACAGGCATTACCAGTTTGTGGCTCTTCCCTTCAGATTAGCCACGGCACCAAGAATCTTTACGAAGGTTCTAGGGTCCCTTCTGGCGGTTCTAAGGCCGCGGGGTATAGCAGTGGCCCCTTACCTAGACAACATACTGATACAGGCGTCGACTTTTCAAATCGCCAGGTCCCATACGGACATTGTTTTGGCATTCCTGAGGTCTCACGGGTGGAAAGTGAATGAAGGAAAGAGTTCTCTCTCCCCTCTCACAAGAGTTTCCTTCCTAGGAACTCTGATAGACTCAGTAGAAATGAAGATTTATCTGACAGAGGTCAGGTTGTCAAAACTTCTTCTAACTTCCTGCCGTGCTCTTTATTCCACTTCCCATCCGTCAGTGGCTCAGTGTATGGAGGTAATAGGATTAATGGTAGCAGCAATGGACATAGTTCCGTTTGCCCACCTACATCTCAGACCACTGCAACTTTGCATGCTCAATCAGTGGAATGGGGATTACACAGATTTGTCCCCTCTACTAAATCTGGATCAAGAGACCAGGGATTCTCTTCTCTGGTGGCTATCTTGGAACAGATGCCAGCCTTCTGGGCTGGGGTGCAGTCTGGAACTCCCTGAAGGCTCAGGGTTCGTGGACTCAGGAGGAGGCCCTCCATCCGATAAACATTCTGGAACTAAGAGCGATATTCAATGCTCTTCAGGCTTGGCCTTGGCTAGCTGCGGTCAGGTTCATCAGATTTCAGTCGGACAACATCACGACTGTAGCCTATATCAACCATCAGGGGGGAACAAGGAGCCCCCTGGCAATGTTGGAGGTTTCAAAGAGAATTCTATGGGCAGAGGTTCACTCTTGCGATCTCTCAGCTATCCATTTCCCAGGAGTAGAGAACTGGGAGGCGGATTTTCTAAGTCGGCAGACTTTTCATCTGAGGGAGTGGGAGCTCCATCCGGAGGTATTTGCCCAGTTGATCCAACTTTGGGGCAAACCAGAACTGGATCTCATGGCGTCTCGTCAGAACGCCAAGCTTCCTTGTTACGGGTCCAGGTCCAGGGATCCCATGGCAGTGCTGATAGATGCTCTAGCAGCGCCCTGGTCCTTCAGCCTGGCTAATGTGTTTCCACCATTTCCTCTGCTCCCTCGTCTGATTGCCAAGATCAAGCAGGAGAGAGCTTCGGTGATCTTGATAGCCCCTGCATGGCCACGCAGGACTTGGTATGCAGATCTGGTGGACATGTCATCTTTTCCACCATGGACTCTGCTGCTAAGGCAGGACCTTCTACTTCAAGGTCCCTTCAAACATCCAAATCTAATTTCTCTACGTCTGACTGCTTGGAGATTGAACGCTTGATTCTATCAAAGCGTGGTTTTTCCGAATCGGTCATTGATACCTTAATTCAGGCTCGAAAGCCTGTCACCAGGAAGATCTATCATAAGATATGGTGTAAATATCTTCACTAGTGTGAATCCAAGGGTTACTCATGGAGTAAGGTCAGAATTCCTAGGATATTATCTTTTCTCCAAGAAGGATTGGAGAAGGGATTGTCGGCTAGTTCCTTAAAGGGGCAGATTTCTGCTCTGTCTATTCTTTTGCACAAACGTCTGGCTGAGGTTCCAGACTTTCAGGTGTTTTGTCAGGCTTTAGTTAGAATCAAGCCTGTGTTTAAACCTGTTGCTCCGCCATGGAGTTTAAATTTAGTTCTTTCAGTTCTTCAAGGGGTTCCGTTTGAACCTTTGCATTCCATAGATATTAAGCTTTTATCTTGGAAAGTTCTGTTTTTATTAGCTATCTCCTTGGCTTGAAGAGTTTCGGAGTTATCTGCTTTACAATGTGATTCCTCTTATCTGATTTTCCATGCAGATAAGGTAGTGTTACGTACCAAACCTGGGTTTCTTCCTAAGGTGGTATCTAATAAGAATATTAATCAGGAGATTGTTGTTCCTTCACTATGTCCTAATCCTTCTTCGAAGAAGGAACGTCTATTACACAATATTGATGTGGTTCGTGCTTTAAAGTTTTATTTACAAGCTACGAAGGATTTTCGTCAAACATCTGCTTTGTTGTCTACTCTGGACAGAGGAGAGGCCAAAAGACTTCGGCAACTTCTCTTTCTTTTTGACTAAGAAGTATAATACACTTAGCTTATGAGACTGCTGGCCAGCAGCCTCCTGAAAGAATTACAGATCATTCTACTAGAGCAGTAGCTTCAACATCAGGCCTCGGTTGAACAGATTAGTAAGGCGGCGACTTGGTCTTCGCTTCACACCATTTCGAAATTCTATAAATTTGATACTTTTGCTTCCTCGGAGGCTATTTTTGGGAGACAGGTTTTACAGGCAGTGGTGCCTTCCGTTTAATTTCCTGCCTTGTCCCTCCCTTCATCCGTGTCCTAAAGCTTTGGTATTGGTATCCCACAAGTAATGGATGAACCCGTGGACTGGATACACCTTTACAAGAGAAAACAAAATTTATGCTTACCTGATAAATTTATTTCTCTTGTGGTGTATCCAGTCCACGGCCCGCCCTGTCATTTTAAGGCAGGAGTTTTTTATTTTTAAACTACAGTCACCACTGCACCCTATAGTTTCTCCTTTTTTTTTCTTGCTTGTCTTCGGACGAATGACTGGGGGTGGCAGTTAGGGGAGGAGCTATATAGACAGCTCTGCTGTGGGTGTCTTCTTGCAGCTTCCTGTTGGGAAGGAGAATATCCCACAAGTAATGGATGAACCCGTGGACTGGATACACCACAAGAGAAATAAATTTATCGGGTAAGCATAAATTTTGTTTTTCTTTCACAGTTTTTTCCATTTAGATTTCTAATTGTTTTTGCAGATATTCTGTATCCGAGATTCTCTGCGCCATTTCTCCTGTTTTTGATGTTATTTGTCTCCGTTCCTGCATTACACTTTCTTGTCCAGTTTGGATTGTATCTATCTTCCCTGTTAGCTCTGTCAATTGGTGAGTTATTGACTATGAGTCTGTTCTGTTATGGAATTCTCTATGGAGTTAGTTCCTACTTGGGGATGTTGGTTTGTTTTCTTCTTTTCTGTTCTTCTCCCTTTAGGTGGCATATTGATTGGAATATCTTTCCATCTGTTCCTCTCCAGTTACTTTCTCACTTTTGACTCAGTATCTCATTTAAGGTTCAGCGCTCTCCATGCCTTTTAAAGCAGCGCATTTGTGTTTAAGATTTTGCCTCCTATCTCTGATACCATATATAGGTAGTAACACTTTTTCATTCCCTTTAATAGCTTGTGTGTGTTCAGGATTTAACCTCTTAAGGACAGGTTTATTGGGATTTATAATCTGGTCTGTTTACAGATTGTTCTTGTGGGCAATGGCACTGGCCCGATTTATTTTTTACAACTCTTTTAATCAAAAGTAGGCTGCTACCGCACAGTCTGTTATTTTATTATTTTAAACCGTTTATATTGTCTATATTGTTATGCTGGGAGATGATTTAGGGTGTTAAACCTCTATAGCAATTCTAAATAACTTGTACAAGTCACAATCTTTTCTTCTGTTCTTCAAACAGTTCAGTGCCTTTAAGGTTATTTCTCCTTAGTGATCAGCTGCAGTCTAATTTCACTTATGCCATGTGTGAGATTTTAATTTTGCAGTCAATCGTTTTAACTGTGTCTTTGCTGTAGCTATCCATTATTTTCTGTGTGTCTGTGCTTAGGCAGCTTAGACCAACAATTTCCATATAAAAACAGAGTTTGTACCTGATTTTTCCTTATTGCAGCCCCTTCCAAGATTTCACCGTTGTTTCTCTTAACTAGGCCAGTGTTTCATATCTTCCATTTAAGCTACTTTCGGCTTTGGTTAGCTTTGCCAATTGCCCACTTCACCTGCTCTGCCAGAGGACACTCTCTCTTCCAAGTGCCTTCTGGTAGTATTTCTCCCGGTCGTGAGAGCCAAATCGACGACTCCTTGGATACGAGTTGCGTAATCCTTCCGCGATCCGGAACGCAGACGGATATAATACCGCCTAGGTCGTGGCTTGTTGGGGCTGTTCTATGGCCTAGCGGTTCTACGAGACTCAAGACGCGAGTTTCTCCCGCACGCTCCTATGCCCCGCCCAACCGGAAGTCCTATAACTGTTATGAGAATAGGTTTTAAGTTTTTTTATATTTCATAGCTCCCAAAATATGTGAAACTCTGCTTTTTAAATTCTATAGATGTCAAACAGCATCTCCCCAAGGACCCTCTAATACATACAGTTTCCTGTATCTGGAAGTTAGAAGTTAATTCTATAGAACAATAGTGTACAGCCAAAGAGACATTTTGAGTTCTAAAAGTATACTTAGGTTAGTTATTGTTAATGGTTTAACTCCTGCTGCAGAGGCCCCAATAGTCTTCATCAAAATGTTGTGGCTCTTTATCTTGATGACATTCTGTTCTAAGCTCTCTCACTTAAACAGGCGGTCATGTGCACAAAAGCCTTGCTAGTTCTTTTTTGTTGGCATGGTTGCTACATAAAGGTACCAAAGAGCTATCAACCACTTGAGTCAGTCTCTTGGGGTCTATAACAAGCTTGGTGTCAATGTTGCTCACTCTATCAGAAGAGTGCAGATCAATAGTTAAGACAGCTTACACCAGGCTGCTGCACACTCCCTCTTTATCTGTGGCTCAGTGTGTGGAGGTAGTGGGGGTTGATGGCGGCTGCTGCTGATGACTTCCTTTTTATCTTCTTTATCAATGGAACAGAGGTCATGTGACCTTGTCTCAGGTTAACTCCCTGGATCAGGTGATTAGACAGGCCATGTACTGGTGGTAAACTCATCACTCTATTATTCAAGGGCCTTCTTTTTGATGTCACATTTAAACAATGATATTGACAGATACTAGTTTTTTGGGTTGGGGTGCTTTCTGGGGGGGGGGTCTGACGATGTAAATAATTTGGGCTTCTCAGGAGGTAAGGTTGCTAATAAATGTTCCCAACACAGGACCAACTCTGAAGAGCCTTAAAGAGACAGTCTAGTCCAAAATAAACTTTCATGAGTCCGGTTAGGGCATGTAATTTTAAACAACTTTTCTATTTACTTTTATCACCAATTTTGCTTTGTTCTCTTGGTATTCTTATTTGAAAGCTAAACCTAGGTGGTTCATATGCTAATTTCTTAGACCTTGAAGTCCGCCTCTTATCTGAATGCATTTTGACAGTTTTTCACCACTAGAGGGTGTTAGTTTATGTGTGTCATATAGGTAACACTGTGCTCACACACGTGGTTACCTAGGAGTCAGCACTGATTGGCTACAATGCCAGTCTGTCAAAAGAACTGAAATAAGGGGGCAGTTTGCAGAGGCTTAGATACAAGGTAATCACAGAGGTAAAATGTATATTAATTTAACTTTTGGTTATTCAAAACTAGGGAATGGGTAATAAAGGGATTATCTATCCTTTTTTTTTTTTTTTTTTTTTTTTATAATCAAAGATTTTTATTAAGGTATTGAGCATAATCATGTTCATACATAAACAAAATAACAGGTTATTTCAAACTGAACATATCTAATAGCAGTAGTAAATCATGATAGACATTATATAAGACATTAATATCCTACCGTATGACTAGCATACCTCGGGTAAATATATTGCAAGATCTACATTGATACCTTATCGGTTTATTCTTTTATGAGATGATACTATAGTGCCCATTATCATGGTATTTCGTCTATTAGCATGATATTACGAGCAGGCATATGTGGAATCATTAGTTTAATACACTTTACTTAGATACCTCTTTATCGTGAAATAATGTCTAATATAATGATACTTTAAATTACACTTTATATTAAAAAAACAACTACCTTAACTGAGAGGTTCCAACATTTAACAAGTTAGGACACCAATTTCCTCTGGTGACAGAGGGTAAATCTGATACCTAAAGAGGCGTATAATATAAACCAGGTAAATTAGTGTTATGAAGCGGATTAATACCGCTGAAGGATTCACCAGGGTGGGCGAATATTTACAATAATATTACCCCTCAGGAATTCTCATTAACCTGGTGGGGGGGGGGGGGGAGGCGGTATAAATATATATTGTGCAGGACAATTACCAATATTTTTCTAGAGTGACATTATATATAAATATTTTATACATTTCAGAGAAACTATTAAACCCTATGACCTTTAAAATAGGCGTATATAAGTGGTCTCAGTTAGAGAATGTTGAAGGTAATCTAATGATGGACCCCTTCTCGGGTTTTAACTGTCAGTTACAAGAACACACCTGTATGATGCAATACTCAAGTGAAGGAGTCGCACCTAAAGTTAGGAGTCAAGCTAAAATTATCAGTATATATGATAGAGTAGAATAGAAGATCCAGTGTTAGCGTCTCTCTATATGATATCAAAGACTGAATATAAAAGGGAAAAAGTTTGGGCTTGTCCACCCTATTTAAACATGACTGCAAGAATTATCTATAAATGATTTTAACCCAAAAGTGTTAATATGCCTTTAGTTGGTTAAATGAAATAGTGTTAGGTCCCAAAGGCTCATCCACACACTACCCCGAAGTATACTACAGGAGAGTAAGCGTGTCACCTCGGCCGCCGGTGACGCATCAATACCATAAGTAACAGGGGATGGGGTGCACTACACGGGAATACTTCTAGTAAAATTCATATAATATGTAAGCGAAAGCACCTCATATAAAAAAACTAGGGATACTCTAGTCATAGATAAGTGCAGGTATATGTAGACAGGTGAAACAAAAACAATACATTGAAAATGTAAACTCCCAATTCCTTTGCTAACGTAGAGAGAAAATGGAGCTATGTCTTCTGTGAAGAATCTGTATATGGCAACCTGCAAAGGGCCAAATTATTCAAGTGATAATTATCTATCAATATATCTCTAGGGGTTTGTGTAGTTAGGACAAATTAGCTATGCATAAAAATTAATATAAACATATTTAACTGAATCTTAGCACTTTTACAGAAAGAGCCTTAAAACTTATTTAAACATTGCAAAATGGCAGGTAACATTTAACTAATATTAGATCTAATAAGCAGAACATGAGTATCAGTTAGGCCCATGGAATGGATCAAACTTCTCCAGTTCTCAGAATGACTCGTCATTTGGAGAGCTAATTGTTGTAATATGAGGCTCTAATGAAATCCAGCAGTGGGGGCAATTCACTGGAAAGAGTTAAAATAACAAATGAGCCATTCTACCCCACACCAGATCTAGCCATACATACAGGTGGTTACAAAAAAAGCCGGAGGCAAGCCTCCTTCATAGCCCAAGCAAAGGAGAACATGTCAGCAGAGGACCGGAGGTGTCTGATACCAAGATTCCCCTTGACCTGAGTTATACAGAAATAATCACTGCAGGTCAGCGTAGTCAGACCAAGCAAACCACGCAGCTGTTCCGGTAAGTGCGTGTCCTCAAACTCTGAAGCCATCTCGGCATTCCCAAACCTCTCCATCTGGCTGACAAGGTGAGTGAGATCCGAGACTACCGCCATCCTCTATGCACAAGTATTACCGAATGCGGTCTCCCTCTGATGTGCGCTCTGAGAGTGTAAGATGCCTGCCGCTGAAGGACGACACTCGGGCCCAACTGCCCCACCCTGGGCCGCAGAGGCAACAATGTTAAGATCGTGTGGAGCCACCGGAGGGAGAATACCTAATGGTGAGTTAACTCTGTCGCGCAGCGCATCCCTGCAGGCCACATAGTGTAGATCCAGACGCGTAGACAGGGCTTCTAACAGCGAGGAGATGTAATCCATCTATACAGTGGCTTTCAAAACTGTCCAGGATTCCGGGGTAGGCCTCTATCCCCCTCAGGGGCATATGACGTCGTTGACAGCTACGGAGGATTTCACGCTGCTTGTGCTCTCACCTTCTGGGTAAAGTATGACTCGTATGCTACCCCAGCTCTATCCCCTTAAGCTGCTCCTTTAGTGGGTATTTATTCATAAACCTATGGGATCCTTGGGGCAGATGAAAGTCAAGTTAGAGCTGTAGCATTTGCTGTTCGGCGCCTCAGGCCTGCAAACCCCTCAGGGATCAATCTAACGTTAGACAAGTGGTAGGAAGATCATAATAAAGATAGATCCAGCTTTCCTTTGAACTGCCAAAAGTCCAATCACATTTTTATAGTCTGTTTGCTTCCTTTATGGCTTGTTTGTAACTCATAAAGTATGTTAGACTCAGGAGCTCTGCAGAGTTGCGTCCATACTCTTTCCTGGCTGGCTCCGCCCCCGGGATTATTTATCTTTTAAAACTATAAAAATTCTGGTGTAGAGTGTCCCTTAAATATCGTTTAGTCTCAGACAGAAAACTTTTATTCTCTTTTATTCAGACAATGTCACATCAGTGGCTTCTGTCAATCATCAGGGAGGAAAAAGCAATTCCTAGGAAACTAGCGTGGTATCAGGTGAGTGGTGTCCAGTAGGAGCATAATCTTAGCTGTTCATATTCCTAGGATCGATCACTAGGAGGTGGGTTTTCTAGGTCGCTAGCACCTTCATCCAGGGGAATGGTTCTTACATAAGGTTCTTGACAGGATTGTGAGCATTTGGACCTTTCTTGAATTTTCCAACATATTAATGAAATCTAAACTCTTGCTTCCACCTAATGTTATTTTTTTCAACTTTATGTGAGATGTGCACTTTTTTGTCTGGTATGATCTAGTGCTTTGTATAATTTTGTTTCCCCAACACTACATTTTTATCTTTTGAATGCGCCTAAAGCTCGATCAGCTTGTTTATCGCTGCAAACTCATCAGTCATGGTAGTATGTCATCCAATAAATGAATGAGTTTGAAGCCTTATTAAACCGGATCCTGTGAGATGACAATCTGTTTTTTTTTTTTTTAATTTGTTTTTTTTGTCTTTACTTTCATTTATACTCGGTCAGCATACTTTACTTGCTAGTTCTGTTATACATGTGCATACATTTACAGAGAGAGTACTACCAGAAAGAGAGGGGGGTAGATGAATGAGTTCAATGAAGAAGAGAAAATAGAGAAGTGAAGAAGAGATAGCAAAACCATTCTTTAACATCTTTGTGTACTGCTGCTGACCTCTAGAAGTAGCACTAGCTATATGCATGTGTCATTTTCTAATAAAAGGATTAAAACCAAATGGATTTAAGCAGTCATTCGGTTTTACCATTTGTTGTTATCTAGGCCTGTGTGGAATAAGGCAGCCGCTTGCGGCATTAAGTTCTTTTCGGAGCTGCATTTCTTCTTGAAGAAATCCGGCTCGAAAAGAGCCGAAGGCCATGATCGGCTACTGCATTCGGATGCTAACAAAGCTGTGGAATGCATAGGCCTAGATCACTGGTTTTCAAACCTGTCCTCATGCCTCCCCAACAGGTAAGGTTTTCTGGATTACCTTGGCTGAGAGCAGGTAAAATAACTGTTTAGTAATCAGCTGATTGTTTCACCTGTGCTCTAGTTCAGATAACCTCAAAATGTGGCCTGTTAGGGAGGACTGAGAACAGGTTTGAAAACCAGTGGCCTAGTATTACCCTCTATAACATACGGCATATGCTGAAACAAAATTCCTAGAACACGGGTTGCAATATTTTTTTTTTTTATTTTTTTTTAATCTACAAAGTATATCAACAATTTAAAGGGGCAGTGTACATTTTTCTGCTCCCTTTTAATGTGTTCACAATTATCCATTTGACCTGCTAGAGTGTGTTAAATGGTTTACAAATAACTCCTTTTAGCTTTTTTATTTTGGGATTTAAAATAACTTTTTTTGCTTGTGGTATCCCTACCTATACTTAAAGGGATACTAAACTCAAATTTTTTCTTTCATGGTTCAGATAGAGCAGCAATTTTAAGCAACTTTCTAATTTTACTTTCTTGGTATCTTTATTTGAAAAAGCAGGAAAAAAAAACTTAGGAGCCGCCAATCAGCAAGTGGTACCCAGGTGCTGAACCTAAAATGGGCCAGCTCCTAAGCTTTTATTCCAGCTAGAAAGTTGCTTAAAATTGCATGCTCTATCTGAATCATGAGAGGAAAAAAATGGGGTTATTATCCCTTTTAAATAGCAGCTATATAAAAGTTATGTAAACATAACTATCAGAGGGCTTTAGACCATCTCATCTGAACGAAGAGCTTTAGATCACCTGGCCTGAGTGAAGAGCTTTAGATCACCTGGCCTGAGTGAAGAGCGCTTTAGATCATCTGGCTGAGCAGAGAGCTTTAGATCATCTGGCTGAGCAGAGCGCTTTAGATCATCTGGCCTAAGCGAAGAGCTTTAGATCATCTGCCTAAGCGAAGAGCTTTAGATTATATGGCTGAGCAGAGAGCTTTAGATCATCTGGCCTGAGCAGAGAGCTTTAGATCATCTGGCTGAGCAGAGCGCTTTAGATCATCTGGCTGAGCAGAGCGCTTTAGATCATCTGGCTGAGCAGAGCGCTTTAGATCATCTGGCCTAAGCGAAGAGCTTTAGATCATCTGGCCTAAGCGAAGAGCTTTAGATCATCTGCCTAAGCGAAGAGCTTTAGATCATCTGCCTAAGCGAAGAGCTTTAGATCATCTGCCTAAGCGAAGAGCTTTAGATCATCTGCCTAAGCGAAGAGCTTTAGATCATCTGCCTAAGCGAAGAGCTTTAGATCATCTGCCTAAGCGAAGAGCTTTAGATCATCTGCCTAAGCGAAGAGCTTTAGATCATCTGCCTAAGCGAAGAGCTTTAGATCATCTGCCTAAGCGAAGAGCTTTAGATCATCTGCCTAAGCGAAGAGCTTTAGATCATCTGCCTAAGCGAAGAGCTTTAGATCATCTGCCTAAGCGAAGAGCTTTAGATCATCTAGCTGAGCAGAGAGCTTTAGATCATCTGGCTGAGCAGAGAGCTTTAGATCATCTGGCTGAGCAGAGAGCTTTAGATCATCTGCCTAAGCGAAGAGCTTTAGATCATCTAGCTGAGCAGAGAGCTTTAGATCATCTGGCCTGAGCGGAGAGCGCTTTAGATCATCTGGCCTTAGCGGAGAGCGCTTTAGATCATCTGGCCTGAGCGGAGAGCGCTTTAGATCATCTGGCCTGAGCGGAGAGCGCTTTAGATCATCTGGCATGAGCGGAGAGCGCTTTAGATCATCTGGCCTGAGCAGAGAGCTTTAGACCTAAACAAGAAATTACCCTTTAATTTAATTTAATTTTATACTCTGCTGCTGGTTTAACAAGTCATTGAAAACCTTTTCACAGTACGCTGTTACTTTTTAATGCTTAGTTGCTGATTATATTGGTTAAATTCACAAGAAAATAATTAAATCACTGCAATTGCAAACAATATACCAAGCAGGATGATGGTATCCCAGAAATCGAGAGGCCACATTGTTTTGTAGGTTCACACCCGTGTCGTAGAAACTGCATAACCCAGTGGGTTCTTCAGCTTTATATTAAAGTGTTACTTCCAGTTTGTTGGTTAGGCTAGAAGAGGAGTATAGATTAGGCCAATCTTGGAACAAAATCTACTACTTTATTCCAGACTTTGAACATATGATGAATGGACAGAGCTCAGGGCCACCCATAGCATTTGAGACCCCTTATTCCCTCTCCTCTGTTCTGCCACCTGTATGGTTTATCTCTCCCATTATTCAGTGTAATAACACTATATTTCACATCTATCACCATAAATAATTCTTCATAAATGCAATGTGAGATGTACATTGTACCTTCTCTTACTATCACCCCTGGTAACAGAGCGGGCCCTGGGTGGGTGCCCCTCTCACCAGTCTAAAGGGCAGGCCTGGGAGAGCGAACTTCCTTCACAGGTCACATCTAAATGCTCCCAGAAAGATTAAATGGTCAGTAACAGATTAAAAACCACTGTTTTTCTAGCTAATTCAGTTAAAGCAATAATGCAATGTTTCTATATGCAGAGTAATACATTTTGCTTCCTGCATGTTCAGGATGAATTATTGTCTAGCATTTGCTCTAGCTGTACATATGTGCCCTAGTCTGTACCTATATCTGTACTTTAGCCTCATGCTGCCAGACTGCAATAAAACGCCACCTACTTGCTGGCACAGAATCCTTTGGAACCAGGTTCCTTCCAAACCAAGTTGATACTGAATATATATATATATATATATATATATATATATATATTAATAATGTCTCCGCACTGCTGATTAAACATGGTAAATACAAGCAAACCATTGATACAAGAATGTGGCATCAAAGAAAATAATCAATTTAATCAAGAAAAGACATAAAGAAAAATCTCTAAATCCAATACATTATCTGACATAGATACAAAACAAACAGAGAACAAAAGGAATAATGGGCGTCCCCAGTTAACTAGAAATTGCAAAGTCAGTCCAGACTGTAATGAAAATATATAAGCTTATAAGCAATGCAAGAACTGTAGCCGAGTTTATGAAAAGCAATAGCAAAGTTGGACGCAAGCGGTAATATGAGGCAGTTCATGCATATATATTCACATGCTATATCACAATTTGTAGCAACTTGAAGATGATAAAGCAATGCATGCAAAGTAACAATTTTGTAGCAACTTAAAAGAAGTATGAAGCAATTCATGCAGTGTAATTCTTGCCCATGGCAGAGTAGTAAGCAGCATGATAAGCTGCAAAGTATAAACGTATGGGTAAACAGTTCCTGTTAGGCATCTGCCTAATATCAGAATATACTAGTGGTGTTCTTAAATGATGGACCACGTGTCTACGAAGGATTCTGACAACACCGGCACTTCAGGACCGAAGTCCGCCAGTGAACCATAGGAAAATGCACTTCAATTACACTCAGTGAGCGATCTCACCCAATCCATCTGGAATAAAGGGTAGCTCGGCATTAGTCCCCCTGGTATACACACTTATCTGGAAATCCAACACCACAGTGATGATGAAATAAGGTAGATAGTTTCAAACAAGCCCGCTTGCATCGGATTCAGTCTGGCGTCTGACGTCGCAACAGGCAGGCGACACACGATTCGGGCTCTGCCCTTCAACTTGACCTCTCATTCCAAGAAAGCCTGCTTCCTTTAAAGGGACACTCAAGTCAAAATTAAACTTCATGAGTCAGAGCATAACAAAATGTGCAGTATTTTTATATTTACACTTTTTGAGTCACCAACTCCTACTGAGCATGTGCAAGAATTCACAGCATATACGTATATGCATTTGTGATTGGCTGATGGCTTTCACATGATACAGGGGGAGTGGAAATAGAAATTACTTTGCAATTTATTTAACAAAAATCTACTACTCGTTTGAAGTTCAGACTAAGTGCTATTGCATTGTCTTCTTATCATGCATTTGTTAATTATGCAAATCTACAATGTTGATTGGTCCTTTAAGGTTAGTAGAACCATGCCTACTTGACGTCACAGTTATAGGATAGCACTGTTCAATGTAACATGTTCACAAGCGGATACATAATGCAAAAGGTGCAACGTATACATGTTAACAATATCGCTAAATAAATGGCTGTAATTTGGAATATATAGATAAACACATTTAAGGTAAAGAAAAAAATAAAAGGAAAAAATAAGTTATGGCAACATCCTTGAGCTTTTTCTACAAGATAATTGTCTATATAGCAAAAAGAAAATAATAGTGGCAACTTGTTAATGTAGCTCTGAAAAATCTTCAAAAAATGCGCCCCAAAGGTAGCAATGCAGCTACCATTAACCATAAGGCACAATATACAATAACTAAATAGGGCGTGAAAAATTCATATTAGAATATTTTTCAAAAATAATACACATAATGAACTCAGGAATTTTATATAAAAAAGAAGAACCAGAGTTGACTCGACTTCACAAACGAATCAACTCAATTCCAGAATAAAAGTGTGTGGATGAAGCACAGCCACTATATAAACGTACCCCAAGTGATTTCCCTATTTAAACCATAGGGAGTCATGGAATCCAATTTCTGGATCCATAATGCTTCTTTCTCAAATAACAATTTTTGTCTATTCCCACCTCTCCTCAAAGGACCTACACGATCTACAACCTGGAATTTCAACTGACTTTTATTGTGTCCCAACAATGTGAAATGGTGAGCTACAGGGGCCGAAGGGTCCAATTTACCTATGGCTGTTTTGTGTTGTTTAATCCTTTCTTTACGTCTTTGGTGGTCTCACCAACATAGGCCAGACCACAATGACATTTAATTACGTAAACCACACATTGTGATTCACATGTATAATCTTGGATGGGTAACAGTATTTCCTGATTGAATTTAATTACACTGTGCACAATTTTTGCATGGAAAGGTACCGTTAGGTGTTTCCACATTAACAACTCTACTCTGATTCGGGCCCACATCAGCCTTAACTAGAGTATCTCTTAAGTTACGATTTATTTTATATGCAAAAAGGGGAAAATCTTTGAAGGTGTCAGCTAAAATCCTATCATCAGATAACAAAGACCAGTGTTTTTTTAAACACTTTCTGCAAGGGCTGAATGTGATACCCAAAGGGCACTACAAATGGAATTCTATCATTAGGTGTTTTCTTTTTAACGTGTTTCTTAATTAGTTGTTCACGAGGAATAAGGTCCACGTTCAGCTTATGTGTCTCCAATAATTCTAATGGGTAACCCTTACTTTCAAACCTTAAAAAGAAATTGTTAAATTGATCATTCAACCGTGTTTCATCATTGATGATCCTCTTAGCTCTCAAAAGTTGACTGAAAGGAAGACTCCTGATCATTTGTGGGGGATGAAAGCTGGTAAATACCAGAAAATTATTCCTATACATCTGTGGACAAGAGACCATTTCTCAATGATGCCGTAGTATCCAAGAAGTTTTGGGTACATGGATCATACTCCATGGTAAATTGGAGATTAGAATCAAAAGTATTCAACTCTTCAAAAGATAATAGAGAGTTAACATCACCTGTCCAGATCATAAAGACATCATCAATATACATTTTCCAAAATCTGCAATGTTTCTTGAATTTATAGTATATAGGAATTTTTTCTCAAATTTGTGTACATACAAGGTTGCATATGTGGGGGCCATGTTGGTCCCCATAGCCGTACCCTTAGTCTGTAAGTAAAAAGAATCTTCAAAGAGAAAATAGTTTCTTGTCAACACCGTATCCAGCAAATCCATAATAAACATACGTTCTCTAGGTGAGTAGAGAGCCAACCCATTCAATTGATCCCCAATGCTTTTAAGACCCTCTTTGTGTGGTATAGACGTATATAGACTTTTGATGTCTAAAGTTATTAGAATAGAATCATTATCAACTTGTAAATTCTCAATATTCCGTAAAAAGTCAGAGGTATCTTCCAAATATGAAGGTACATTGTCAATTAAAGGGCGTAATAATTTATCCAGAAAAATTGAAATAGGTTGAAATATTAAATTGGTACTGGCCACAATTGGCCTACCAGGTGGATTGTTAAGGCATTTATGTACCTTAGGTAAACAAATAACCGGTATTACAGGGTCTTTCTTAATCAAAAAGTCTGCTTGTTTTTTGGTAATGATACAATTATCCAAAGCCATATCGATTATGGAATATATATATATATATATATATATATATATATATATATATATAGGGAGTGCAGAATTATTAGGCAAGTTGTATTTTTGAGGATTAATTTTATTATTGAACAACAACCATGTTCTCAATGAACCCAAAAAACTCATTAATATCAAAGCTGAATAGTTTTGGAAGTAGTTTTTAGTTTGTTTTTAGTTATAGCTATTTTAGGGGGATATCTGTGTGTGCAGGTGACTATTACTGTGCATAATTATTAGGCAACTTAACAAAAAACAAATATATACCCATTTCAATTATTTATTTTTACCAGTGAAACCAATATAACATCTCAACATTCACAAATATACATTTCTGACATTCAAAAACAAAACAAAAACAAATCAGTGACCAATATAGCCACCTTTCTTTGCAAGGACACTCAAAAGCCTGCCATCCATGGATTCTGTCAGTGTTTTGATCTGTTCACCATCAACATTGCGTGCAGCAGCAACCACATCCTCCCAGACACTGTTCAGAGAGGTGTACTGTTTTCCCTCCTTGTAAATCTCACATTTGATGATGGACCACAGGTTCTCAATGGGGTTCAGATCAGGTGAACAAGGAGGCCATGTCATTAGATTTTCTTCTTTTATACCCTTTCTTGCCAGCCACGCTGTGGAGTACTTGGACACGTGTGATGGAGCATTGTCCTGCATGAAAATCATGTTTTTCTTGAAGGATGCAGACTTCTTCCTGTACCACTGCTTGAAGAAGGAGTCTTCCAGAAACTGGCAGTAGGACTGGGAGTTGAGCTTGACTCCATCCTCAACCCGAAAAGGCCCCACAAGCTCATCTTTGATGATACCAGCCCAAACCAGTACTCCACCTCCACCTTGCTGGCGTCTGAGTCGGAGTGGAGCTCTCTGCCCTTTACCAATCCAGCCATGGGCCCAGCCATCTGGCCCATCAAGACTCACTCTCATTTCATCAGTCCATAAAACCTTAGAAAAATCAGTCTTGAGATATTTGTTGGCCCAGTCTTGACGTTTCAGCTTGTGTGTCTTGTTCAGTAGTGGTCGTCTTTCAGCCTTTCTTACCTTGGCCATGTCTCTGAGTATTGCCCACCTTGTGCTTTTGGGCACTCCAGTGATGTTGCAGCTCTGAAATATGGCCAAACTGGTGGCAAGTGGCATCTTGGCAGCTGCACGCTTGACTTTTTTCAGTTCATGGGCAGTTATTTTGTGCCTTGGTTTTTCCACACGCTTCTTGCGACACTGTTGACTATTTTGAATGAAACGCTTGATTGTTCGATGAGGGGGTTGGGGGTTGTGGGGGGGCAGCTACACTACAGAAAATAGTTTTTTTTTTAAAATAAAAATAAACCAAAACGTTTTTAATTTGAAACTGGGTACTGGCAGACAGCTGCCAGTACCCAATATGGCGCTCAATAAGGCAGGGGGGGGGGGTTAGAGAGCTGTTTGGGGGGGGATCAGGGAGGTTGGGGGCTAAGGGGGGATCCTACATAGCAGCATATGTAAATATGCTCAAAAAAAATAAAAAAATAAATAAAAGATAGCTTTTATTTTAGTACTGGCAGACTTTCTGCCAGTACTTAAGATGGCGGGGACAATTGTGGGTTTGGGGATGGAAGAGAGCTGTTTGGGAGGGATCAGGGGGTGTGATGTGTCAGGTGGGAGGCTGATCTCTACACTAAAGCTAAAATTAACCCTGCAAACTCCCTACAAGCTACCTAATTAACCCCTTCACTGCTAGCCATAATACTCGTGTGATGCGCAGCGGCATTTAGCGGCCTTCTAATTACCAAAAAGCAACGCCAAAGCCATATATGTCTGCTATTTCTGAACAAAGGGGATCCCAGAGAAGCATTTACAACCATTTGTGCCATAATTGCACAAGCTGTTTGTAAATAATTTCAGTGAGAAACCTAAAATTGTGAAAAATTTAATTTTTTTTTTAATTTGATCGCATTTGGCGGTGAAATGGTGGCATGAAATATACCAAAATTGGCCTAGATCAATACTTGGGGTTGTCTACTACACTACACTAAAGCTAAAATTATCCCTAAAAGTTCCCTACATGCTCCATAATTAACCCCTTCACTGCTGGCCATAATACACGTGTAGTGCGCAGTGGCATTTAGCAGCCTTCTAATTACTAAAAAGCAACACCAAAGCCTTATATGTCTGCTATTTCTGAACAAAGGGGATCCCAGAGAAGAATTTACAACCATTTGTGCCATAATTGCAGAAGCTGTTTGTAAATAATTTCAGTGAGAAACCAAAAGTTTGTGAAAAAATTAGTAAAAAAGTGAACAATTTTTTGTATTTAATCGCATTTGGCAGTGAAATGGTGGCATGAAATATACCAAAATGGGCCTAGATGAATACTTTGGGATGTCTACTAAAAAAAAATATATACATGTCAATGGATATTCAGAGATTCCTGAAAGATATTAGTGTTCTAATGTAACTAGCGCTAATTTTGAAAAATAATGGTTTGGAAATAGCAAAGTGCTACTTGTACTTATTGCCCTATAACTTACAAAAAAAGCAAGGAACATGTAAACATTGGGTATTTCTAAACTCAGGACAAAATTTAGAAACTATTTAGCATGGGTGTTTTTTGGTGGTTGTAGATGTGTAACAGATTTTGGGGGTCAAAGTTAGAAAAAGTGTGTTTTTTTCATTTTTTTTCCTCATATTTTATATTTTTTTTTATAGTAAATTATAAGATATGATGAAAATAATGGTATCTTTAGAAAGTCCATTTAATGGCGAGAGAAACGGTATATAATATGTGTGGGTACAGTAAATGAGTAAGAGGAAAATTACAGCTAAACACAAACACCGCAGAAATGTAAAAATAGCCTTGGTCCCAAACGGACAGAAAATGGAAAAGTGCTGTGGTCATTAAGGGGTTAATGTTCTGATCAACAAGTAGTATTAAGTACATTTTGACAGAATTTTGTTTTATAGCTTACAAGTAGGCTTGCCACCTTTCTTGGAAGAAAATGCCGGCCATGCTAATTAACATAAATTTGCATAAACAATTAAACAGCATAACTCAAAAACTAAAGCTGATAGGACTGATTTTAAATGCTCATTTGTTTATAACTTGTATTAATCACAGAATAAGTTTCATTTTGACAGGAGCTTTCTTTCAATATTTATTCATTATTTTCTACATTGACATGTACCTTTAAAAATACTGGTCATGTTGGTAAAATACCGGCTGGGTGGCAACCCTAGTTACAAGAGAGAAGTTTACAGATTGTCAGTCTTCCCCCCCTTCTCCCATAGAGGACAAGGTGAAAGGAAAGAAACTCCCTCTCAGCTCTCTCAGGATCAAAATTTATCTTAGGATCTTTTATTAGTCCATAAACCTATCTCTCCTCCATCCCCAACAAGGGGGAAAGTGATCCCCTTTAAGAGCAAAATAGCAAATTCTCTTTTCTTTAAAATATAAGGGAAACAAAAATTAAACAGTAGAGAAAAAGAAAATAAATTAAAAAAACAAACTATTTCTGTCGAACTGAGAGTTTTGTTTGTCATTCTTTTTTCCTTCATGGTCGATATGTCTGATATTTAGTAGGGTTGTTGTTGAGTAGTTTGATGCCTCTTATGTCCTGTACTAGAATTCTATCAAGTTCTCTCTATCTATATTGTATAGGTAGTTTTTTATTCATTATCTAATAGAGCCGGATTTTTGGGAATTGCTCAGAGGTGTCTTGGATCCAGGCTGCAGATTCTGACATCGTGTGTATGTGTATATATATATATATATATTATCAATAACCTCTGGCAATGTGGGAACTCCTATCTTCCAATACTTGGCAATACTGTTCCTAATTGCTGTACATATCAGTTTAATAAAGGTGTTTATTGCAGGGTTATGTGTCTTGTCAGGTATATGTTATAAGGCTTGGGAAGCTGTAGGGGAGAACGTTTTGTCTAGTAGGGTGCTTATCAGATTGGACAGATTATCCCATATTTCTTTAACCTCCACGCATTCCCACCACATATGGATGTAGTCGCCTATTTTTGAGCAACCTCTATAACATAATCTGTTGCTCTGTGGGGAGTAGTGTGAGGTTTTTACTGGCATGAGAGACCACCTGAATGACGTTTTGACACTGTTTTCATTAAGGTCAGCACTTAGTAATCCTCTACTTGAGTTATAAAAGATCTTATTCTATTTTTCTTTATTATAAACCTCATCTATATCTCTCTCCCATTTTTCTAGTAGTGTGTGTTTTGTGGACTATTTAGCTTCTTGTATTGCCAAATATAGTTGGGTGATCGTTTTTTTTTATTTATGTCTAAAGTGCTACATAGTCATTCTAGTATGATGCATGGATGTGCGGTCTAATGTTGGCGATATTTAATTATAGCTGATATTATTTGAAGATAAAGAAACAAATGTAATTGTTGGGGTTGTAATATGTCTTGTATCTGATTATATGAAAGCATCCGTCCTTTGTCCAAGAAGTCAGCAACCCTGTATAATCCCTTATCTTCCAATTTTCAAAGGTATTTGCGTGATTCTGGGGCAATCAAGAGCCCCACTGGCATTATTGAGGTGACTTGTGGTAATAGCTTTAAGGATTTAGTGAGGGATTTCCATAGTTGTATGGAGTCCATAGTTGTTTGTGATTTAAATATAGTTTTATTAATTTTATGAAGTGGATCCAAAAGCATGTCAGCAGGGTTGTGCTATCCTGCCAACTCAGCTTCAATCCTAGTCCAAGTTGTCCCTTGGAAATTTTTACCTAATAATGTCGTTTGGGCCAGTCTTGCTGCCTGATAGTAATCAAGTAAGTTCGGGATCTCCACACCTCCTAATTGCCTATGTTGGTTCAAAATATAAGATGCCACTCAAGCTGTTTTGTTGCCCCTGAGGAATTTAATCAGCTCAGACTGTAAACTGCTAAATTCCCCCCCTAGGTACCCAATTAGAAGAGCCCTGAATAGATATAATAGCCTTGTTAAGAGATTCATATTGATAGCCGAAAGCCAGCCATACCACGAGAAGTTACCTTTCTTCCAGTTTCCCAGGTCTTTCCTAAGAGATTTAAAGATTGGTCTATAGTTTGCTTTATCTAGGTCGCTATACGAACTAGTTCTTTTAATTCCTAGATATGTGATAGATTTGTTTTGCCCATGAAAACCCGAAATTAGCCTCTATCAATTTCTTAGTGTGTGCTGGTAAAAAGAGTGGGAGGGCTTCGCATTTATCTAGGTTTATCTTATAGCCTGAAATATTGGAAAACTCTGTCAGTAATTGTTATAGATTGGGTAAAGATATAAATGGTTTTGTTGATGTTAAGAGGACTTCGTCTGTAAATAATGTTAATTTGTACACTGAACCGCTTAGTTTCACTCCAGAAATGTCTGGCGATTGCCTTATACATGAAGCTAGTGGTTCAATGCAGAGGGCGAACAGGAGTGGTGACAGGCCATCTCTGTTGCGTCCCATTTAGGATCTTAATGGTTCTGGATTGATATCCTGCTGCTCTGATATTGGCAGTTGGGGCAGAGTATATATTTCTTATAGCTTTTTTTGTTTTTTTTGTTTGTTTGTTTTTTTACATGGTTTTTCATTCAGCACAATCAATTTATTATCAAACATTGCCTTAAGATTATTAGCACTTACAGTCACAGACATTACGTAGTGGTCTGGAGTGAATGTCTATTGAAGGCCAGTGGGCTTGATTCAATATTGAAAGATCCAATCCTAATGATGTGTCCAAAAATGTGTTGTATCCCAAAAAATGTATATGTGTTGTATCCCAAAAAGAATATATGATATAAGTGACCAAAAAAATGTCCAAAAAATAAATGTCCAAAAAATAAATGCAACTATATAAAAAGTTAATCTAACGTGCACTCTGTAATGATAGTGAAAAATATATACTTAAAAATCCAAAAAATGCCAAAGACTCCAAAATATTACAAAAATTCAAAACAGTCACTATTCAATCTTCCAACAACGATGTATAAAGATCGAAAAAAACAAAGTCAAAATTAAAAGAAAAAATAGAAAGCAAGTAATGTGCTCATTTTGTCCAATAAATCCTTATCCAATATGGGAGAAAGTGTTGAGACTAATAGTCTCCTGGGTTTAGGGAATTTATTCACCAACGAAGTACACAAAAATAAATGTCCTGTGAAAAGAAAAATAAATCCAATGTGTAATAAATAAAACAATAGTGGACTTCAATGAAATCAGGCTTACCAATGCTGGTCTACACGTTTCGGCCCTGCTAGGCCTTTATCAAGACTGATTTCTAATACTCACTGATAGCCTTTTATACCAACTGACCGGATATGTGATTTGTAAACCAACTTCCGGTTTCGTTGTAGTAAATTGCTGTTATATAAAGAATCGTACTCTTTACAATGTAGTTTCTACATTCTACACAGTTGTAGATAGTTCAATATGTCACTTGTGTAAAAAAATTTCAAACATGCACAGAACATCAGTTCTTTAATGACATCAGATGATGTTGAACAGGTGGGAGAGATCTTCTTTATTGTTCAATTCCTTTGGGTAAAGACAATCGAGATTAAAAATCCATTTGGATTCAACAATACGCAATTTGTTGGTGTAGTTGCCCCCTCTCCAACATTTCTTTACTTTTTGTATGCCCATGAATGATAGATCTTTAAGATTCCCTTGATGTTTGGTTGTAAAATGTTGGTAAAGGGCTGTGTCCATATATAATTTCTCAATAGATAGTATTTGTTCACGGATCCTGTCCTTTAGGATCCTGGACGTTTGGCCCACATATTGCAGCCCACAGGAGCATTGTAACATGTAAATCACTCCATTGTCCTGACACCTGATCAAGTCTTGGATCTTGTACTTCTCTTTTGTGTGAGGACAACTGAAAGTTGAGGATTTGATACCATACTTGCATGCCTTGCATGATATACAGGGGGAAAAGCCCTTTATCTCATTCCCATAGACATCTTTGATGCCTGGTGTTTTTCTTCTTCTGTATAGTGGGAGCTAGCTTGCTTCTTAGGTTCCTTGTCTTCCTATAAATGAACCTTGGATTAGGTGGTGGTTTCTCTCCGATAATATCATCGTCCTTCAATAATATTTTGGAGTCTTTGGCATTTTTTGTAAGATTTTTAAGTATATATTTTTCACTATCATTACAGAGTGCACGTTGGATTAACTTTTTATATAGTTGCATTTATTTTTTGGACATTTATTTTTTGGACATTTTTTTGGTCACTTATATATTACTTATTACTTATATTACTTATATATACATTTTTTGGGATACAACACATTTTTGGACACATCATTAGGATTGGATCTTTCAATATTAAATCAAGCCCACCGGCCTTCAATAGACATTCACTCCAGAGCACTGCGTATTGAAGAGATTCTATTTAATCTACACCTGTTACTATTGTATTGTTTACAATTACAATTTTTTAAGTTTTATTGCTCTATTTTTTGTGTATGAATATTGTTTTTATAATATCTGTGTATGGATATTGTTTTTACACTGTCATGGATCCATGATTTTATTGTTTAAGTGATTTTATTGTATATTGTGTATAATTAAAATATTGTACTTTGATCTACCTCACCTAGCCTCCGTTAGTTGGCGCCTGGATCACTCTCATTCTTATCATTGTAATACATTGGTGGTAGCTAGGGATCACCTTTCCAGGCCTATAGTTGTTACTGGTGCTTAGGTAATTATTCTATTTATATAGTCACAGACATTACAGCATGAGATGGAATATAGTAACAAAAAGTTACATAAGCATTTCCTGTTTTATCCTCATCGACACCTTATAGTTTGAAGTTACCTAGTATAAATGCTTACAGGGTTTCAAAATTAATTATATTTTCAAAGACAGTAATGGTGGCAGTAAACAATCCAAATTATGCCTAAGCATATTTCTTTATACCCTGGCCTCAACCGTTTGAATAAGTATCTGTTGTCTAGCTTCATAGTACATAATGTATGGTTCCCATTGGTCCAGAAACAGGTCTTTGGAATTTAGGATAGTTGCAATAGTACTGTTCATATGATAATGGTACTCAATCTGTTTCAGAATATAATTCAGATCTGGTGGTTCTTTCCTCCAGTATCTTGCAATTCCTATTCTCGTAATAGTACATATCATATTAATTAATTTAGAGTATTTATGTAACACTCCCTGTACTGGGAAGTGAAGTATTGCTTGTTGCAGAGTGAGTATAATATTTTTTATCAAGGACTGTACTCAACAATTCAGATGTGTATCCATACTTCCTGGACCATTGGGCAATCCCACCACATATGTTTGTAAGATTCTATTTCCCCACATCCTCTGCATAGTCTGGTCCGAGGTTTGTCTGGCTTGCAGAATCTAGTAGGGTAATAGTACCAGCCGAATACTACTTTCAAGTAGTTCTCTTTCAGTGACGTGTTTGCTGTGAAAGATGAACCTCTGTATACGTTTTCTACCCAATCTTCTATGTCCCAGGTTTTGCCTAAGTTTCTCTCCCATCTAAGCATCTGTATGTGTACTACTAACTATTGTATATATTTTTTAAATCGAGCCTTTCACATGAGATTTAGACAGGCATAGTAACTCGAACTGTGTAATTGTTAAAGGTGCCTTTGCCCCTAGTATTTCTTGAGCCCTTGATTTCAGCTGTAGATAGTGGTTCCATGAATTATGTTCCAGTTCACCTAACTCCTGATATTGTGCGTATGTGATAATTCTATTATTTCGTAATATGTCTTAGATTCTGTATAATTCTTTATTCGCCTTTTTTTTTTTGTACCGGTTTTGTGATTGTAGTGTGAAGTGTAACTAGGGGTGTTATCTTCAACCTCTCGCTAAGTATTGGGTATTTTTTGTTCACGTGTCCCAAATGAACATGGTGTGTAAAATTGTTTATACATTTTTTTTCCCTCTGTGGTGGTCTGTGTTTTGGTGTCAAAAGAATTCTATGGATCTGCTCTATGTCCAACTTTTCAGTTTCAAGTTGTGCCCATTGAGTCAATTATCCACTTTATTCCAGTGTGTTGTTTGCGCCAATCTCGCTGCGTGGTAGTACGAGATTAGCTGTGGCACCCCCACCCCTCCCTTACGCCTATGTGTAAGCATGATTTTTTTTTGTTAATTCTTCCTCTCTTTCCCTGCCAAATTAAGTTTAAAATGTTTTTTGTTTTTTTTTTGCAGTTTGTGAAGTTCAGAAATTGTTATGAAGACTGGAAGGGATCAAAAGAGATATAGTTTTGGCAAAATTGTCATTTTTGTGGTAACAATTCTGCCATAAATGTATATTTTATATTTTTGTCCATCTGATCATAAGTGTTCTAATTTCAGCAAATAGGGGAATGTAATTTGCCTGACAAAGGTGGTTGACATTTGGCGTTAAATTTATACCCAGAGATTTCAGAGATTTCTTTGGCCAGGAAAAATTAACTTTGAGTTCAAGTAATTTTTTCGCTGGTGGAGGGATAAGGACGCTAAGTGCCATGCATTTTTCTTCATTCACTTTATATGAAGATAGTTTTCCAAAGTCCTGCAATATAGCTTATAATAGGGGGAGTGATAATAATGGTTTAGTTAAAGACAAGATTACATTGTCTGCGAACAGGGAGATTTGATACGTTTTTGGACCCACTGGTATCCCCAAAATATCTGGATTATCTTGAATTTTCAAAGCTAGGGGCTCTATACATAACGCAAAAAGAAGGGGCAAAAACGGGCACCCTTGCCTCGTGCCATTTCCCATCTGTATGGGCTTGGATTGGCATCCTGATAATCTCACAAAGGCCTCAGGTCTAGAGTATAGAGATTTCAGAGCATCGTGGAAAGCTCCTTTAATACCACTTTTATATAAGAGAGCATGCATATAGTCCCAATTGACCCTATCGAACGCCTTCTCTGCGTCCAGTGAAAGAAACAGAGAAGGCACTCCTTTAACAGAGGCCCAATTGATGAGGTCTATTATCTTATGGATATTATCTGGTGATTCTCATTGCTTGATAAACCCGACTTGGTCGGTGTGGACTAGGCTCATAATTGGGACTGATAACCGATTCGCTAATATTTTTTTACAGTATTGTCTGCTTTTCCCTGGCTTCGGTATTACCGAAATCCTGGCCAATAACATATCGGGGGTATCTATTTACCATCAAGGATATAATTTAAATAGTTTAATCAGTTGTGGCGTTATGGTCCTCTGTAAATCTTTATAGAAGTAACCTGCATATCTGTCAGGTCCGGGGCTTTGGATCTCTTAAGTTCTTTAATGACTGTCACTACTTCTTGTGGTGTTATTGGGGCATTTAATTTACCCAATTCTTCTTCTGAGATTGTGTTAAGTGTACTATTTCCTAGGAATTTATCTAATTCTTCTGATTTGTTCTGGGCTGCATTCAGGGGATTTAGATTGTAGAGTGATGTGTAATAGTCCGCAAAAATATTCGCTATTTGAAGAGGGTCATTAGTGTGTCCACCATTTGGGAGTTGGATTTGAGGTACTGTTGTAGCCCTAGTGATATCCTTTAATTTATTGGCCAGCATTTTGTCAGGCTTGTTACTATATAAATAGAAGCAATAAATTCAAAGCAACTGACTCCCAATACTATGCTCATAAGCTGGTTAAGTTTCTTATTATTATCTCTTAATTTGTTTGTCGATTATTTTGGGTTTCGTATAAATTGTTCCCTAAGAGTTTGTATTTCCATTCTCAAATTCGCCAATTTAGCTTGTTTTGCTTTTTTAGCCTTACTGGCCTCTAATATTAGTATTCCTCTAATGTATGCTTTAAGGGAGTCCCACAGGTATATTGGGTTAGATGTCGACCCTTCATTTAGTGTAATTCCTCAATGTTTTGTTGTAACCTTTGTAACAGCAGGTTATCACGTAATAAGCTAGGATGTAGAGACCAAGACCTCACTCATTGTGTAGTTATTATCCCATGAGGTGTGATTTCTGCTATAGCATGATCTGACCATGCGCAGTTAGTAATATTTTCTGATTCTACTAGTAGGAACATTATCTGACTAGTAAGTAGTCTATTTTGGAGTGGGTTCCATGTGCAGCTGAATAGTAAGTGTAGTCACGTACCCCTCTTATGTGCTCTCCAGCAATCTATAAGATTATGATCTAAAATAAAATCCCTTAGAAGACGTGGTGAATTATTTCTATCTTTTGTGGCTCTATCTATTTTATCATCAAACGTCATATTGAAATCGCCTCCGATTATGGTTCTATACCTTTTCCACTGTGTTATTTCCACTGTGTTAATGGTTTACTGAAGTTAGTGAGAAAAGGTCCTTGGTGATCATTTGGCTCATATACGTTAACCAACATCACCGGTGAATTTTGTATTAACCTCTAACTATTCTATATCTTCCCAATCTATCTCTAATTATTTATTCTTCCTTAAAATTTAGGGACATATGTAAAAGTATGGAGACCCTGCCTTTTTTTCTTTATGCTTGTGGCATGGAATTAAGTGGGATATAGTTTATCCCAATATTTGGGGGTATACTGTTTTGTGAAATGGGTCTCTTGCATCATTATCACTTTGACTTTCAATGATTTATATTCTGAGATGGCTTTTTCCCTTTTGAGGTCAGAGTTTAGCCCTCTGACATTATGAGATATTACTTTTATAGTCATGGGGATGGGTATTTTTTATTTTTATCAACAAATATCGAGTGTGATCTAATGATCTCATACCGTGGAAGGCATGTATAGGGGTAGGGCTTCTTGTTTGTGTGTGGTTTTGTGGTCCTCTCTATTAAACAGAGTGTCGACCAATTCTCTGCTTCAAGCACGTTAACTGTAATCTTAGTAATTATGTGAAATGGGTAGGCTCCTATGTAACAAATTGATATTATTTGAAGAACATAACAATAAACATCATCAAACATATTATAAGTTATTTTCCTTTTGTGTAGGCATTTTCCTAATCAAACATTCTTGACAAACTTAGTTGAAACTTTGATTTGTAACAGTGAACCATTAGGGATGGGGCATGGGGGTATGGGAGGGTGTGTTGGGAGGGGGTTGGTAGAGGTAGGAGATAGGGGTGGGAAAGTTTTCAAGGATGGAAGTATATCAAACTGAGCTAGAGTAACATTATATTCAACATCTCTATGCTAGCAGATAATTCTTCGAATGGGGGAATTTTTAGTCTCTAGAGGTGAGATACAATGTCCGAAAGTTATATTCTTACGGTTGCTGTCTTCAAGTAATCAGTGCACCTTCCATACTGGTGTTGCTGGATTCCGAAGGAGTTTTATTACCTTGTTTGGCTTTTTTAGGTTTTCCATGCTTCCCAACCGAAGTCCAGTCACGTTTGATTGACTTCCTCTGGGGTTTAGGTGAGGCCGGCATAGTTAAATTATCCTTAGAGATTCTCAGGCGTGTTAAGAGTGCTTCCCCTTTTTTAACTGTTGAACATGTGTAGGTGCTGCCCATGAAAATAAAAAGCAGCTTAAAAGGAAAGTTCCATCTGTATTTAATTTTAGCTTTGATGAGGGCTTGTATTACTGGTTTCATCTATCTTGTTTCTCTGAGTGTGGTTGGGGAGAGATCAGTATATAACTGTATAGGATGGTTTTCAAAGCTCAAGTTATGAGATGATCTGGCCGCTTTGAGAATGGCTTCCTTTACATGGTAGTAATGTAGTTTTACTATTATGTCCCTTGTCGTGGATTGTGTGGGTTTGGTTAGGGCTCTGTGCACTCTGTCCATCAGCAGCATTTCAACCTTTAACTTGGGTACTAATTGGTGGAAAAGTTCTATGATTTCTGTTTGTAGATTTTTATATTCTTCTGGGAGATTTCTGATGCGTATGTTTAATTAATAAGATCTGTTTTCGAGATCCTTGATCTGAGCTTCTAGGTTTTTGATGGAGTCTGATTGTTCCTGCAGTTTCTGTTGCATATGCGGAATTTCCTGCTTCAAGGTGAACAGCGGGTAGTGATTAATATATTGTCAGATATTATTGACTCCTCCCTTCTTCTGCTCTGACAGGTCTCACTACTGAACTGCGTCAATATCCAGAAGTGGCCAGAGGGGAAATGATGTTTAAAGGAGAGCGTGAACCACAATAAAAATATACCCCTGTGCGGTTATGGAGTTACATCGACTTGGTAAGACTTTCCAGTCTGGAGGTCCAAGTAGGACTTACTCCCCAGGGATATTGTCCTCACAGGATGATCATGGGAAAGGGAATGTGGGGTATGACCTGCTAACACCTAGGATAGCAGGAAAGGGGGAGTGAGAGCACCCCCCCCTATCTCTGAGATACTAAGTTTTATGGCTAAAGGTCAATCTCCTTTATGTATCATGCACTTTAGGGTACCTAATTAGCAGCGAGCTTGTCTCTCGGCCGATGCTCCAGCTTTTTGCGACTACAGAACTCCAAAGGCTCTGCTCATTTCACATGGAGCTCTGTGTTATCTCTCTATAGTAGACCCAGGTGTGATTGGCGGCCACAGAACTTTAGGGATCCTGCATTAGGGGAATCGTGACCTTAATTTATCATGTACTATAGGGCCAGCTGTTCTGTTAGCCTGACTCTTTGTGTCTGACATGAGCAGAATGATTGACTGATAGGGCCAGGTTGAACCAGTTTAATTTTTGCACATTACCGCCATTGTGGGCTTCGTACGGGGAAAAGAGAAACTGGCACAATGTATTATGACCACTCTTGTTCAAAAGGATGGGCCCATACAGGGCGGCAGGGGGGAAATAGTGCAGGTAAATTTCGTTAGAGTGCATGGCGGTAGGAGTGAAGGGTGTAGGGCAGCCAAAACTATCACAGGTAGTACTTCGGAGATATTAATTGCAAGAAGTGACACAGGTCAGTACTGCCCCCACTGTTCTACCAGGGGACGATAAGAAGGTAGTGTTCTCTGTGCTATATCTATTTAAAGGGGAATCTCACTTCTGGTATCTGTGATTTTAAAGCTGTTTCCAAGAGGTATGGGTGAGAAACTTTTGCCGGGATGAGAGCTGTATCAAAGCTCTTACCTAGTCAATAAGCTGAACAGAGCCCTGGCCTCTGGTTATTATAGTTTTTGTCTCAATGGGGGCGGTCTTGTGCGAGTCCCTGGTGCGCCTTGTTTACCCCAAAGGTGGATTATAGGAAGACGGGCGGGATTGTAATGGCGGGTGGCCCTACAGGTTAACTAGCATCTGCTGAAACTTTTGATAGTCTAAGATGTCGTCTTTTCATGCCTTTCAATTAACTTCAAGGCCTACCTTAGGATGAGTGTCATGAGCTGTAGCCTGCTTGATCGGATGCCTCCTAGTTGGTATCCTGTTGGTGGAGGATGTCCAGTGTGATGGGGGATGTGATCCGACTGAATCCTGACCTCACATCACTCCTTCTCGTTGGGAGGCTTGAATCTTAGGGAGTCGCTGACGGTTGGGTGTTCACATGCCCGGCCTGCCTGCTGGTTTGGAGTTGTTCCCAGGCCCGGAGTGGAGCCCCGACCCTCCGGACTAGGAATCAATAGCCAGGTCAAGTGTGTCAACCGGGTTGTGGTGTGGAAGCTGGCACTGGGTGTGCAATGTCGATAGGCAGTGGCTCTCTGATGCGATGCAACGTGGAGAAAGAGATATCTTTGTCCTTTTATCAAGCGGGATGTCTATTCACTAGGTAGGTAAGGAGTAAGCAGGTGATTTAAGATCTTTTATGGCTGTTGTGATTTCCCCTCTAGTTATTTCTGCACTTAGTTCCTCGCTCTCTGAACATCTCAGTTTTGCCATTTTTGCGCTCTGTAAAAATTAATCTGTTAGCTTTTTAATTTGGGGTGAATGATTTAACTTTTTTACCGTCATACAAATTCTCATAATATTGAGCAAAGCTGTCTGTTATCTCTTGTGGGTGTGAGGTAGTGATGCCATCTAATCTCTGTATTTGTGGGATAAAAACTTTTTTGTCCTCTCTCTCTCAATTTATGGGCTTAATATTTGTCTGGTTTATTGGCCTATAGGAAGTATTGTGCTTTTAATCTCTGAATTGCTGTGAGTGAGGAATCGTTTAGTATTTTCATCAAGTCCTGCCTTTTGGTCGATAATAGATTTAGGGTCTCTGGTGAAAGGGTTTGTTGGTGTTTTTCTCCAACATCCCAATTTCTTTATGAAGTGAGGCTATTTTATATGTTTTGGAGTATGTTGCTTTTTTCTTTAATAAGTAAACCCCTCATGTATGGTTTATAGGCAGCCCAGATAGTTGTTGAACTGACAATAGAGGTAGTGTTTATTTTCCAGTATTCCGTCAAGTCTTTTAATAATTTATCATGTACTGCTGGGTGTTTGAGAGATGTTGGGTCGTATGTCCAAGATCTCTGTCGGTGTATATCAATAAGTCCTTCCATATCCAGTTGAATTATGGAATGGTCAGACCATACACATGTTTGGATATAGGCAGAGAGTAGTTTGGGGATCACAGTTTGGCTTATGTATATATAGTCTAGTTTAGAATAGGTTTTGTGTGCATGGGAGTAATACGTGTAGTCTTTGTGTTTCCGTATAGGGAATCCCATGAATCTATAATGTTATGTGAGATGAGTGAGTCTCTAATGGATTTAACTGTTGAGTTATGTCTGAGTTGCTTGTTGGAGGGTTTGTTTCCTACATGGGAGGTCATAGTGATATTGAAGTCACCCGCCAAGATTATTCTTGTATGAGACCATTGTGTTAAAAGATGTGATATATGATGAAAAAAGGTGCTTTGTTTTTAGTTGGGGGCATATACGTTGCATAGGGTAATAAGTGTATCTTGGATGTATCTCCTGACTATAATGTATCTACCCTCTGTATCCTTAACAACTTACTCGACTCTAAAGTTAAGTGAATTGTGTATGGAAACCCCTCCTTCTTTTTTTTTTTTTTTTTTTTTTTTCGTCAGTGGTGGCATGGTAGTGTAGTGGGAAGTGTCTAGTCCAGTATTTAGGGATCTGCTGTCGAGTAAAATTAGTTTCCTGTAAATTTATAATTTTTGCTTTTAAGATTGCATATTGGTTGAGGGCTGTTCTGCGCTTAAAGAACCAGTGAACACAGTAGATTTGCATAATCAATAAATGCAAGATAACAAGACAATGCAATAGCACTTAGTCTGAACTTCAAATGAGTAGTAGATTTTTTTTCTGACAATTTTAAAAGTTATATCTTTTTCCACTCCCCCTGTACCATGTGACAGCCATCAGCCAATCACAAATGCATACACATACCGTGTGACAGCCATCAGCCATTCACAAATGCATACACACTTATTCTTGCACATGCTCTGTAGGAGCTGGTGACTCAAAAGTTTAAATATAAAAAGATTGTGCATGTTTAGTTAATGGAAGTAAATTGGAAAGTTATTTAAAAAAGCATGCTCTATCTGAATAATGAAAGTTTAATTTTGATTGTGTCCCTTTAATATCAGTATTAAGTTCTCTCACATTGTGTGAGTTAATTCTTAAATTAGGGGTTATATTTCATAAAGGAAGTCAAATTTCCTGCATTTTCCCTTTCATCTGTTGTATGGCATGTGTGTTCTTGATGTCTAACTTTTACCCAGTAGGTGTATGTCTCAATCTTTCGTCCTTGGTGGAGGTTGTTCTTGTCTCTCAGTTCGACAAAGTTTAAATAACAACAAACAGTAAACCATTGAACATTAAATCCAAAACAAATAAAGAACAATTTAACCTTAACATATTTAACTGGTGAATACGTTTTAAGCATTTGGTGCTTATTCATTGAGATAAGCATGCTATTTGAAAAGATGTATTTAGACAATATACTTCAGTAAACGTTCCTACAGTGTTCCGTATATGAGCACTGTTGAAGGTCTTACCCATTCTACTGTGGTTGTTAAGTGGATAGAGCTTTAGTAGCCCTTCCTATTATTATTTTATGCTTTAATTATTGTGCATAAGAATATCTAAGGAGATTATTTCTAGACATAGTTCATTAATGTGAAACAGTAGTTATATTCATCTGTTCGAAGTCCTGGTTTTAGGAAGTTCATAGAGAGTTGTTCCCTACCAGTCTGTAAGTTTCCAGCGGAGGCATGATACTCCCTGGATGTTTGTCTTGGATCTTGAAATATTTGTAGGATTTTCAGGTTTTTTTGCTTTTTCCTTGTAATCTTGAACCATTTATCTGTTGATGGAGTTCCTCTCTGTTCTCATTAGAGATGGTAGGAATTTCCGGACATTCAAGCCTTGGGTATTAGCAAACCTCTGGGATTTCTTGTACTTTCTTGAGTGTTATGGTTTTCCTTTCATGTTGGATCTGTAATGCGAATGTGAAGGCCCATCTGTAGTTAATTTGGTTTTTATGTAGCAGTCGAGTTAGAGGGCACATGGCGCTACGTTTCTTCAATGTTCTTAAGCAGAGGTCTTGGTAAAACTGTATAGCGACCCCTGAAATTTGAAGGTTGGGTTTTTTCTTGCAGCTGTGATGATTTCTTCTTTTTCCTGAAAACAAAACATCTTGACTTTTATGTCCCTTGGGGGGATCTCCATTTTTGGGTTTTTCGCCCTCAGGGCTCTGTGTGCTCTCTCAATTTGGAATTTGTCTTTCGTTGAACTTGTAATGGCTTGGAACAGCTGAAATAGGTAGTGGTTGAGATCTGTTGCAGTGATGGAACCCCTTTTAATCGCAGATTGCATTTGCGACTCCTATTTTCCAAATCCTCCATTTTGTCATATTTCTTCAATTTCTTGTTGTTGGGAGGACATTTGATGTGTTATTGTGTTAATTTCTTCCACCCTGGATTCCTCCTGCTCCTCTAGTGTTTCAACCCTGGCTCCATATCTTGAATGTCTTGCTTGGTTGGTTTCTGCCAAGCTGCTTGTGACCAAGTTTTTTTGCAGTGCATCCATTTTTTATAGCATTTTATCCAAGTTTGAGTTAATATCTTGCTTAGATACTACATTTCTTAGATCAGCTTTTGTAGTTGTGGTTTAATCTTCACTATTTACTCATATATATGTATCTGAGTCTATATCTTCTTCTGGTAGCGCTGCTTCTACTCCTTGGGTTTTTTCCCCTTTTTAAAGATTTTTTTTTTATCATTTTTATTGATTTTTCCATAATACATAACTTTGTAGTACAGTTAAAGACAATGCAATAAACACAATGATTTCAAGAAAGCTAGGCTCACAAAATATTAAAAGGACACTAAACCCAAACATTTTCTTTCGTGATTCAGATAGAGCATGACATTTTAAGCAACTTTCTAATTTACTCCTATTATCAAATTTTCTTCATTCTCTTGGTATCTTTATTTGAAATGCAACAATGTAAGTTTAGATGCCGGCCCATTGCTGGAGAAAAAGAGGTGGCATAACTCCATTTTGTGATATTCCGCTGTGACACTAAAGTGTTCCTAGTGCTTTCACACATGTAAAATAAATAAATTAAGTGTTTATATAAACTATAATCGCGTCTGTCGCTATCGGCAGTTGTGCACGCATCCTCAACGGAATGTTGGATGCGCGCGCAGCCACCTCAGCACAAGACAGCTTCAGGAGCTCCAACACTCAGCTGTAATATGACAGCTGAGCGCTGGAGCTCCTGAAGCTTCAGGCATCTGCCGCATATGGAGCTGGAAATGCGATCAGTGCTCCGCCTCCATATGAGGCCAGATGCCTGATCGTTACAGACGGTGGCAATGTGTGTCACCGTCTGTAACTATCTTCTGCTGGTGCCGGCGGGAGGTGTCAGCGGGTGGCGGGTGGGCGGCTCAGCAGGGAAGGGGAGGGAGTGGGAGTGCCCTAATAAAAAAAAAAAAAAAAGATGGGGAGAGAGCAAATGAGAGGGAGAGCAAAAGGGGCGGTGAAAGAATCCTCCTGGATGGATTCTTTCACCACCCTTCCTTTTTCGGAATCCACCTGGATGCAGCGTAAGCTGCATCGAGGTGGATTCCAAAAATGGTAGGGTGGTTCCATCACCACAATAGACTGCCCTTCCGAAAATGGCAGGGTGGTTCTGTTACCACAATAGACTGCCCTCTGGGCAGGCTTTCCCACTAGTACATAATAAGGTTAAGTATATAATTGCAAAAGGGTGTGAGAGAAAATAAAATATTCGGGTTATGTAAGCCAATGATGGTGCAGAAATGGGAATGAAAAAAAAAAAAGAAAAAATCATGAGGAAATAAATAATATTTATGTACATATATGCACACACACATAAGCAAAGGTAGAAATGGTAGAAGATAAAGAGAAGGAAAGGGAGAAGAGTATGGGTTGTCACTTGGATCTGAGGACTCAAAGACTCTATAAGTTGCTAAGCCTATAGGATTCATATATTTAACATTTCTGGCTGACTTGAGAAGGTGGCCCCCCATTGCATTGTCTCCACTCCTCCCAGCACAGACAGTGGATGTCTATTCTGCGGGAATCGGCAAAGCAGAGACTTTCCATGGATTCCAAATGTTTCATGATATTGAGAACTTGTGCCAGTTTTGGGCATTGACGTTTCCAGCAATAGCTAGTTTAACCGCCATAAATAAGTAAATGCATACGTTTGTAATATGTTTAGGGGTAGTGTCTGGGAGAAAGTGGAAGAGTCCCAGATGAGGATTAAGTAGTCCCATAATCCCAAGTTTAGAGCAAAAGAAAAAAAAGCCATTGACCACAGTCCCCGAATTTTAGGGCTTTCCCACCACATATGTAGTGGCGTACCAACCCTGCCACAGCCTCTCCAACACAATGGGGAGTGTATCTTAGAAATTTGAAAAAGATGAAGAGGAGTTAAATGCCATTATGTTAAGATTTTGAAAAAGAGTTCAAAGATGGATACATTATGAATGGTTTGTTTAGTTATTGTGATGGCCTTTGTCCAGGTCTCCATAGGAGCGTCAAATTGAATTGTTTTTTCCAAATTAAGGATGTGGGATGATTTAACGAAAACTGGGAATTTCAATATGTCCCTTATTACTTTAAAAGATTTAAAAAACAGATGGGTTGCATTCTGTTTTGCTACAGAGGCCGGTTTATTCTGCTTTCTAGCTGACATTGTTCCCTTTGTTGTTTAACGATATGCTTATGGTGATCTGTGACAGCTCTCATGTAGTTGTACACCCAAATCAGAGGTGTAGTTAGGTTGCTTGCTAAGTTGGTACGTGTTGTGACCGATTTTCTGCTTCTATGGTGTATAATGGATCACGCTGCTTCTTAGAGAAAATAATGCGCCTTTTAATCGCCTGTCAGGAGGTACATATATGTTCATATCGTCAGAGAATCCAGAAGTTATATTGCATACATAAGGGTAGAGTGATCTCAGTGACCAGTGACTCGCCACCTCCGCCTTATATTATGGAGTGAGCATGGTGTCTTATCGGCTAGAAATACAACAAAGGGGTTTTTTGGTTAAGCACACCCCAAAAGGACTGTTTAATCTTAACACACATATTGTGGGAGTGCTACCAAAGTGACCAAAACAATTACAAAACAACAAAAAATATATTGGTGCACATTCGACCACTTAAGTCCACTCTTTCATGGCATATTTGTATATGCTTCTGTCTGCCAAATATACTTACATAGCTTCTAATAAGATTGGGATAAACATCTCGCAATAATATGAGCTTATATTTGTGCTGCAAAAACAAATATACTTCTATCTGCTAAATATACTTACATAGTTCAAATAAAATTGGGATTAACATCTCGCAATAATATTGACTTATATTTATGCTGCAAAATTATTATTTTTTTTTGCTTTAAAAAATGCCTTTAAATGAAATGGGATCTTAGTCACACAATATGATCATATTCTGCTAAGCCAGTCACCACTTACAAGGTGTCCCATAAAGACTGGTCCTACACTAACCAGTTTCCACACTGCAGCAAGTCATGTCTACACAGTTTGAAGCTTTCTAGCTTATCAAGTATATTTATCAGGAACACACCTGAGCTGAGTTGCGTGCATTAAAGGGACAGTCTAGTATAAATTAAACTTTCATTATTCAGATAGGACTTTTTATTTTAAACAACTTTCCAATTTACTTTTATGATCAAATTTTACTTTTTTCTCTTGGTATTCTTAGTTTAAACTAAACATAGGTAGGCTCATATGCTAATTTCTAAGCCTTTGAGGGCTGCCTCTTTTCACATGCTTTTTAAATCTCTTTTCAACACAAAGTGACAGAAAGTACACGTGGGCCATATAGATAACACTGTGTTCAGGCACAGAAAGTTATTTAAGATTTAGCACAAAACAATGCTAAATTTAAGACAATAGAAAATAAACAGTCACAGTCATGTGATCAGGGGGCTGGAAGAAGGTTCCTAGATACAAGGTAATCACAAAGGTAAAAAGTACATTAATATAACTCTGTTGGTTATGCAAAACTGTGGAATGGGTATTAAAGGGATAATCTATCTCTTAAAACAATAACAATTCTATGGTAGACTGTCCCTTTAACCAAAGGGGAGGGATTTGGTCAGCTCCCTATTTAAGAAATGCAACAAAGGTTTTTTTTGGTTAAGCACACCACAAAAGGACTGTTTAATCTTAACACACATATTGTGGGAGTGCTACCAAAGTGACCAAAATAATTACAAAACAACAAAAGATATTGGTGCACATTCAACCACTTAAGTCCTCTCTTTCATGGCATATTTGTATATGCTTCTGTCTGCCAAATATACTTACATAGCTTCTAATAAGATTGGGGTAAACATCTCGCAATAATATGAGCTTATATTTGTACTGGAAAAACAAATATACTTCTATCTGCTAAATATACTTACATAGTTCAAATAAAATTGGGATTAACATCTCGCAATAATATTGATTTATATTTATGCTGCAATTTTTATTTTTTTTTTGCTTTAAAAAATGCCTTTAAATGAAATGGGATCTTAGTCACACAATATGATCATATTCTGCTAAGTCAGTCACCACTTACAAGGTGTCCCATAAAGACTGGTCCTACACTAACCAGTTTCCACACTGCAGCAAGTCATGTCTACACAGTGTGAAGCTTTCTAGCTTATTAAGTATATTTATCTGGAACACACCTGGGCTGAGTGGCGTGCATTAATCAAAGGGGAGGGATTTGGTCAGCTCCCTATTTAAGAAATACAACAAAGGGGTTTTTTGGTTAAGCACACCACAAAAGGACTGTTTAATCTTAACACACATTGTGGGAGTGCTACCAAAGTGACCAAAACAATTACAAAACAAAAAATATTGGTGCACATCCAACCATCTTATCGGCTAGTTCATATCTACTGAGTCCCACGTGTGTGGATGTGTCTGTACCATTTGCCAATTGTAGTTTGTTTGTATGGGCCTGTTATGCAGGTCTCTGGCTCTTACTGTGTTCAGTTGGGAACTAAACTGCAGATCGAGGTGTCTTATCTCTCCTTCCAGGAGTTGATTTGCTGGTGTAGATGTTTTTTTTTTTCTCACATTGGGGTTCCGGCAGTTTAAGGCCTATGCGGGATGTCGGCCAGTGAAGTTGCTTATTTAGTGTAGATGATTTCTCTCCCCTTTTCGGGACTTTTGCCGGCTCGCAAATCGAGTTATGTCGCTTTTACTGCTCAGTTTGATCAGAGCTTGGTGATCAAGGGTCCATTACTGTGCTCTTCCAGGCTCCGCCCCAAGGAGCATTTTTTAAATAGACCATAGAGTTGCACATAAGTGCCAGGTGAGTTTGCTTGACCTATGCTACGTCGTCTTGCAATGGAATGACTATTAAGGATATGTATTCTATTAAGGAACCTGTTTTATAAAGCTTCACTTTAGGTAGCTAATCAGTAGCACACTGAGGGCTGAATTGCATGTTCCTTCTCCATAGCGTACTGTATTGTAATATAATAATAATCTTGCACAGACTGGCACATGGTGAAATAAGGCCAAGGCCAGGCTAAATTAATTTCTAAGATAAAGGCTATGCAACCAAGCTAATGCATTTAGCAGGTATAAAAGCAAATATTCTGCTTTTTATAGAACCTCCTGTCAAACTGAGCAGTGCATAGACCAGAGGTTTACAAACCTGTCCTCGGGCCTCCCTAACAGGAAGGTTTTTTAGGATTACCTTGGGTAATAACTTTTCTAATCAGCTCCAGTTCAGATGTCCTGAAAATCTGGCCTGTTAGAGAGGCCTGAGGAAAGGTGGGAAACCCCCTGGTATAGACCAATGTAATTTGTTAAAAAAAAAAAGTTTTTATGGTGCAAGGCCTGATTGTTTAAGATACAAGTACTGTGTATAAGACCACCTATTTCTGGTTCTGTTAAAGTATTAAACAATAAATAAATCTGATGAGCATAGTATTGAGGTTATTCCCCGCCTCCTGCTAATCATGGATGCTGCCATGTTGAAATTTACCTTTATATTACATTTCAGTGTTTTTGTGTTTGCAAGTGTGCCGCAACTCTTCTTCAGAGGGAGGTGCACGAAATCTATTTTGTGTTTAATGATGATAATTTAATATGTTAGAATTTTTTTGCAAAAGTGACCACGATCACAAGACTTTGCAGTTACCATTAAAGGGATACTGTCTGGGTGGGTCGGGGGGGGGGGGGGTCTGTGTTTTGTCTTTGTGTGTAAATGTGAATATCTACGTGAGAGTTTTGTGTTTATTTGCCATTATGTGTAGTGCACAGTGCAGGAGTGTTTGGCACCCTATACCAAATAAGAATATGGCTGGTGGGGCAATGATAAGCAGCAGTTTAAGTGTATGCACTAATCACAAAAAAAATCTTCTTGAATGTTTTCTCACATTTTGTACCTCCTTTTTCTTGACAGCATACTGAAGTAGGGTCAGGAGCATGCACGTATCTTCTAAAATTGTATGATCTTTCAGCATTATTAAAGTTTTTCATTTTGAATTTCATGTCCCTTTAACTCCTCTGCAGGCTTTTGAACACAATAAAAATAAAACAATATAATGAAATAACCTTATTATTTTACGCTGTAATGTATCTTTAAGATGTTTTCTTTATGCTGTGCCAATGTAAAATAATAACACTGGGAAATACTGAATTTGGATAAAAAAAACATTCTGGCATTTTATTGGTTTCTTTTAAAATCACATCCTGTTTTGGAGGTTTTGTAGTTTAGTGTCTACATTAAATTAACAAATTAAGGATATACAAATTATTATTTTTTTACATTCTTTATTAAATGAGTTTACACAGATGTGGTACAATTTAAAGATGGAAAATGGTTCCCTTAATAAAGAAATAACATTCCTCGGCCACCTATGATTAATGACATTTAAATAATATCTAACCAAGACCTCCCACGTGCTGTAGAACGGCAAACAAACATGATTGAGATTTGATACTGTTTATACCAAAGATTTGAGAACTGTGAACCTCACTTTTTGCCTTAACACTCCAGAATCCGTTTTAAACTCAAGTCACCCCCTAGGGTGCCTTATACTGCACATAATGTGCAAAACAAAACCATTTCTTTCTTTTACAATGGAAAAACTCGTGGGGGGGGGGATTTTTTTTTTTTTTTTTTATATATCTAAGGAAATATTTTAAAATAAAATGTATTATGTTTTTTTTTGTAAAATAGTTATTCCTGTACTGAATTTTTTTTTTTTTTTTTTATTATTATTTTTTTATATCTAAGGAAATATTTTAAAATAAAATGTATTATGTTTTTTTTGTAAAATAGTTATTCCTGTACTGAATTCTTTTTTTTTTTTTTTATTATTATTTTTTTATATCTAAGGAAATATTTTAAAATAAAATGTATTATGTTTTTTTTGTAAAATAGTTATTCCTGTACTGAATTCTTTTTTTTTTTTTTTTTTATTATTATTTTTTTATATCTAAGGAAATATTTTAAAATAAAATGTATTATGTTTTTTTTGTAAAATAGTTATTCCTGTACTGAATTCTTTTTTTTTTTTTTTTTAAATGCGATATGAAAGCCAATTTTTTTTTACTTTCATGATTCAGATAGATCCTGCGATTTTAACAACTCTATTTTACTGCTGCTATTTTTTTTTTGTTCTTTGGTATCTTTTGTTGAAATGCTTCGGAGCCGTCACATTACTGGAACACTATACGGCAGCATATTTGCAAGAGCACTAGAGGGCAGCACTATTTCCTGCCATTTAGTGCTCCAGATGCCTACCTAGGTATCTCTTCAACACAGAACATCATGGGAATGAAGCAAATTAGATAATTAGTGAATTGGAAACTTATTTTTTTTAAATGATATGTTCTGTCTGAATCACAAAATAATTTTTTTGGTTTTCATATCTCTTTACGTTTGTGAGGAATTTCCACCAATAAAGCAGTAGGACATCTTGCTGATCAGCCAGTGATTGTGTATAGTTGTGAAAACTCTTAGAGGAAAAAAAAAAACCCTGTATATTAAATTGTTTACAGATGGCTTCTTTACGTTATATTGACATTTGAAATTGCTGCTTTTGTCTGGTATAGTCCCACCTATACTGAATATATAGCGCTGCGGAACCTGTTGGCGCTCTATAAATACCTGATAATAATAATAATGCTGGTTATATAAAAGCTATGTAAACAAGAGGAAATTACACTCCCCAGTGGGTGGTGGGACACAGATAATGACTAGGTTTCCATTGTTTTCTCTGAGGTGTGCTCTCCCTGCAAGCTCAGAACATTTAATTAGCTATTTCATATATAAAAATATACCCAAAGGAGCAGTTTCTTTTTAAACTCTTTGCTGCTGCTATAACAAGTAATTGGAAACACGTAAAGGGGAAACTAATTTCTCTTGTAAGGTGTAACCAGTCCACGGGATCATCCATTACTTGTGGGATATTCTCCTTCCCAACACGAAGCTGCAAGAGGATCACCCACAGCAGAGCTGTCTATATAGCTCCTCCCCTAACTGCCACTACCAGTCATTCTCTTGCAGCTCTCGACACGATAGGAAGTAGCTAGAGAGATGTGGTGAATTTATGTAGTTTATCTTCAATCAAAAGTTTATTATTTTCAAATGGTACCGGAGTTGTACTGTTTTAGCCTCAGGCAAAAAGTTGAAGAAGAGTCTGCCTGTGGTTTTTGATGATCTTAGCAGGTTGTAACTAAGATCCATTGCTGTTCTCACACATAACTGAAGAGATGAGGTAACTTCAGCTGGGGGAATGGCGTGCAGGGTCTCCTGCTATGAGGTATGTGCAGTTTAAATTTTTCTAGAGAACAGCATTTTCTAGCATATTTCTTTAATACCGGATTTATTTAGGGTAAGCCTGATTACAGTGATTTAATAACGACTAGTATCATGCTTGCTGTAAAAGGTAATATTCTTATTACTTTCTCACATTACTGAAAAATAAAACGTTTGCTGGAAGTGTTTAAACGTTTTTTTCTACATATTGGTGATAAAACTTTATTGGGGCCCAATTTTTTCCACATGGCTGGCTAGATTTTGCCTAGGGATAGTTTTTTATGGCCCTCTCACTGTGAGTACAGGTTGGGAGGGGCCTAATTTCAGGCCTAAATCGTGCAGTAGTTTTTGCAGCTTGAGACTTCCAGCTTCCCTGAAGGAGTCCCCTAAACAATTAGGACCTCTACAAAGGGTTTTTGTGCCTTCAAAAGTCATTGTATGGGCAGGTAGGGCAGTTTGTTGTGACTGTTAAAAAACGTTTATCGTTTTTTTGATCCGGTTTTGAAACTAAGGGGTTAATCATCCATTTGCAAGTGGGTGCAATGCTCTGTTAGTCTATTATACACATTGTAAAAATTTTGTAAGATTTACTGCTTTTTATCACTGTTTTTCAATTTCTGTTTTTGTTTCTCTTAAAGGCACAGTATCGTTTTTATTTTTTGCTTGTTTACATTTATCAAAGTGTTTTCCAAGCTTGCTGGTCTCATTGCTAGTCTGTTTAAACAAGTCTGACATAGAGGAAACTCCTTGTTCATTATGTTTAGAAGCTATTGTGGAACCCCCTCTTAGAATGTGTACCAAATGTACTGATTTTACTTTAAGTTATAAAGATCATGGGAACTCTGATAGATTCTGTAGAAATGAGGATTTACCTGACAGAGGACAGGTTGTCAAAACTTCTAAATTCCTGCCGTGTTCTTTATTATACTTCTCGCCCTTCGGTGGCTCAGTGTATGGAAGTAATCAGCTTAATGGTAGTGGCAATGGGCATAGTTCCGTTTGCCCGCCTACATCTCAGACCGCTGCAACTCTGCATACTCAGTCAGTGGAATGGGGATTACACAGATTTGTCCCCTCTACTAAATCTGGATCAAGAGACCAGGGATTCTCTTCTCTGGTGGCTATCTCGGGTCCATCTGTCCAAAGGTATGACCTTCCGCAGGCCAGATTGGACAATAGTAACAACAGATGCCAGCCTTCTGGGCTGGGGTGCAGTCTGGAACTCTCTGAAGGCTCGGGGGTCGTGGACTCAGGAGGAGGCACTCCTTCCAATAAACATTCTGGAACTAAGAGCGATATTCAATGCTCTTCAGGCTTGGCCTCAGCTAGCGGCAGTGAGTTTCATCAGATTTCAGTCGGACAACATCACGACTGTAGCTTACATCAACTATCAAGGGGGAACAAGGAGTTCGCTAGCGATGTTGGAGGTTTCAAAGATAATTCAATGGGCAGAGATTCACTCTTGCCATCTATCAGCTATCCATATCCCAGGAGTAGAGAACTGGGAGGCAGATTTTCTAAGTCGTCAGACTTTTCATCCGGGGGAGTGGGAGCTCCATCCGGAGGTGTTTGCACAGTTGATTCAACGTTGGGGTAAACCAGAACTGGATCTCATGGCGTCTCGCCAGAACGCCAAGCTTCCTTGTTACGGATCCAGGTCCAGGGATCCCAAGGCAGTGCTGATAGATGCTCTAGCAGCGCCTTGGTCCTTCAACCTGGCTTATGTGTTTCCACCGTTTCCTCTGCTCCCTGGTCTGATTGCCAAGATCAAACAGGAGAGAGCATCAGTAATTTTGATAGCAATTGCGTGGCCACGCAGGACTTGGTATGCAGATCTGGTGGACAAGTCATCCTTTCCACCATGGACTCTGCCTCTGAGGCAGGACCTTCTACTTCAGGGTCCTTTCAACCATCCAAATCTAATTTCTCTGCGGCTGACTGCTTGGAGATTGAACGCTTGATTTTATCAAAGCGTGGTTTCTCCGAGTCGGTCATTGATACCTTTAATACAGGCGCGAAAGCCTGTCACCAGGAAAATCTATCATAAGATATGGTTTAAATATCTTCATTGGTGTGAATCCAAGGGTTACTCATAGAGTAAGGTCAGGATTCCTAGGATATTATCTTTTCTCCAAGAAGGATTGGAGAAGGGTTTGTCAGCTAGTTCCTTAAAAGGACAGATTTCTGCTCTGTCTATTCTTTTGCACAAACCTCTGGCTGAGGTTCCAGACGTGCAGGCGTTTTTTCAGGCTTTAGTCAGAATCAAGCCTGTGTTTAAACCTGTTGCTCCGCCTTGGAGTTTAAATTTATTTCTTAAGGTTCTTCAAGGGGTTCCGTTTGAACCTTTGCATTCCATAGATATTAAGTTCTTATCCTGGAAGGTTCTGTATTTAGTAGCTATCTCCTCGGCTCGAAGAGTTTTGGAGTTATCTGCTTTACAATGTGATTCCCCTTATCTCATCTCATTTTTCATGCAGATAAGGTAGTGTTACGTACCAAACCTGGTTTTTTACCTAAGGTGGTATCTAATAAAAATATCAATCAGGAGATTGTTGTACCGTCACTGTGTCCTAATCCTTCTTCAAAGAAGGAACGTATTTTACACAATCTTGACGTGGTTAGTGCTTTAAAGTTTTATTTACAAGCTACTAAAGTTTTTCGTCAAACATCTGCATTGTTTGTTGTCTACTCTGGACAGAGGAGAGGCCAAAAGGCTTCGGCAACCTCTCTTTCTTTTGGCTAAGGAGTATTATACGCTTAGCTTATGAGACTGCTGGCCACCAGCCTCCTGAAAGGATTACAGCTCATTCTACTAGAGCGGTAGCTTCCACATGGGTTTTTAAAATTTGATACTTTTGCTTCTTTGGAGGCTATTTTTGGGAGAAAGGTCTTGCAGGCAGTGGTGCCTTCCGTTTAAGCGCCTGCCTTGTCCCTTCATCCGTGTCCTATAGCTTTGGTATTGATATCCCACAAGTAATGGATGATCCGTGGACTGGATACACCTTACAAGAGAAAACATAATTTATGCTTACCTGATACATTTATTTCTCTTGTGGTGTATCCAGTCCACGGCCCACCCTGTCATTTTAAGGCAGGTGTTTTTTATTTTTAAACTACAGTCACCACTGCACCCTATAGTTCCTCCTTTCTCTTGCTTGTCTTTGGTCGAATGACTGGTAGTGGCAGTTAGGGGAGGAGCTATAGAGACAGCTCTGCTGTGGGTGATCCTCTTGCAGCTTCCTGTTGGGAAGGAGAATATCCCACAAGTAATGGATGATCCGTGGACTGGATATACCACAAGAGAAATAAATTTATCAGGTAAGCATAAATTATGTTTTTACAGTACACCGTCCCTTTAGGAGTCAGTTATACACAGGCATACACTTCCTGTTAGCTTAAAGTAAATGGTTTTAACACTTTATATATTTTTTTGAAGAAAAAATTATTAGACGAAGTATGAAAGTATTGTTAACAATTTCTATTCTCTTAGTATTGCTTGTTAGGAGGTAGGTAGGCTCAGGAGCGTGCACGTGTCTGCTTTATGGTAGCAGTTTTACAAGAATGTTATACATTGGTAGGAACACTAGATGGCAGCACTTACCTGTAAAGTAGTGCTCTAGATATGTGCACTCCTACCTACATATCTCTTTAATAAAAAATACCATGAGAGAAAAGTAAGTTTCATGTCTGTTTTAAACAAATCTGGATTAATTAATCAATTTTATAAGTTGTGGTCTCCTTGGTTTTGATTCCATTGATGCTTGTGAAAATGCTGATTTATTACGAGGCGAATATACAAACATGTACATTATATCATGTTATACATATGGTACATACATGCATGCACATTATATCATGTTATACATATGGTACATACATACATGCACATTATATCATGTTATACATATGGTACATACATACATGCACATTATATCATGTTATACATATGGTACATACATACATGCACATTATATCATGTTATACATATGGTACATACATACATGCACATTATATCATGTTATACATATGGTACATACATACATGCACATTATATCATGTTATACATATGGTACATACATACTTGCACATTATATCATGTTATACATATGGTACATACATACATGCACATTATATCATGTTATACATATGGTACATACATGCATGCACATTATATCATGTTATACATATGGTACATACATGCATGCAAATTATATCATGTTATACATATGGTACATACATGCATGCACATTATATCATGTTATACATATGGTACATACATACATGCACATTATATCATGTTATTTTATACATATGGTACATACATACACATAATATCATGTTATACATATGGTACATACATACATGCACATTATATCATGTTATACATATGGTACATACATACATGCACATTATATCATGTTATACATATGGTACATACATACATGCACATTATATCATGTTATACATATGGTACATACATACATGCACATTATATCATGTTATACATATGGTACATACATACATGCACATTATATCATGTTATACATATGGTACATACATACATGCACATTATATCATGTTATACATATGGTACATACATACATGCACATTATATCATGTTATACATATGGTACATACATACTTGCACATTATATCATGTTATACATATGGTACATACATACTTGCACATTATATCATGTTATACATATGGTACATACATGCATGCACATTATATCATGTTATACATATGGTACATACATGCATGCACATTATATCATGTTATACATATGGTACATACATGCATGCACATTATATCATGTTATACATATGGTACATACATGCATGCACATTATATCATGTTATACATATGGTACATACATGCATGCACATTATATCATGTTATACATATGGTACATACATACATGCACATTATATCATGTTATTTTATACATATGGTACATACACATAATATCATGTTATACATATGGTACATACATACATGCACATTATATCATGTTATACATATGGTACATACATGCATGCACATTATATCATGTTATGTTATACATATGGTACAAACAGACATGCGCATTATATCATGTTATGTTAGACATATGGTACAAACATACATGCGCATTATATCATGTTATGTTAGACATATGGTGTGACAAAACCAATCTCGCCACTGTACATTGGAGGGCCTGTTATAGAACATTCTTTGGGCTGGAGGTACATGGGCTTAAGGATACCCAGAGACTGCATGGAAATATGGAATTTTATATGCTGGACACCCCATGTACTTTCATAACTCTGTCTTATGTCTATGTCACCCTGTATCCATAAATACAGGATGGGTACAGGGTGTGAGTGCCCCTTGTGGGAGCAATTGTGACTCTATAAGCCAAGTGGGCATAAAAGACTTTATAGCTAATAAGAACTGTTCCTATATTCAGTAATAAGATGTATTCTATGTATGTTTCAGATCTGATTGTGTCTCAGGAGTCTGTCTGGGTAAACTGATTGTGTCCTTGTGTGATTATGTTAACTAGACTGCCCAACATCAGATTGTCTGAGTAAACGTTCTTCCCTAGTTAATTAACTTAATATGTTAATCTGTTTTACCTGTGAATAGACAATTGTTAGAGGTTTGATGCATTGTTCATATGTTTGCTTTACTGTTAAACCAATGCCCTTTGTAACCTGAAGCCAGGGTGTATAAATCTGTGTGCTGCCTTCAAATAAAGTAGACATTCTGTTTTAAACCTGAAACTGGCTGGGTTGTGAATTGCTGATTCCCTATGCAGGACATTGTTCATCTGGTATTAACCCTTGGTACACTGTTGGTACCGTAACATTGGTGGCAGCGACGGAATGAACCTTATCGCCCAGAAGAGCAACTACACAAGCCAGTAACCTCAGGAAGAGGGGGATTATTACAATACTGACTAAGATGGAAAAGAGAAAAGTAAATTTTGCAGCTTTTAAAAACTTCCTGGAAACAGAAGGAGAGATTGATGGGTACCTTGCGGATTTTGAGAGGCAATGTGCACTACACAAGGTACCCGCAGAGGACTGGGTCACGATATTATCTGGAAAATTATCCGGCCGGGCCAGAGAGGCTTTTCGGGCCATTCCAGATGAGGAAGTCAGGGATTATAATACTGTAAAAGAGGCTCTGCTCTCCAGGTATGCGGTTACACCGGAGGCATACCGGAGGCGGTTCAGAGACACTGTTAAATTAGCTGGAGATTCCTACCTTGAGTGGGCATGTAAGGTGCACCGCACAGCAGCTCACTGGATAGCGGGGTGCCAAGCCATATCTGGGGAAGAGGTGATGCAGCTATTCCTGTTGGAACATTGCTTCGACAAGTTACCCGCAGGAGTTCGAGAGTGGGTTCGGGACCGTAAACCCTCCACCCTGCAGGAAGCGGCTCGCTTGGCAGATGAGTATACGGATGCCCGCAAACTGGACACTGCTACCACTAAGCCCCCTGCTAGAGTGGAGTACAGACCCCCAGTCACCCCAGCAGCTGCCAGTTACCAAACCCCGGCGCACCGCTATACCACACGGCCTCCGGCCACGAACTACCCTCAGAGAGCCCTGTTCAATTTGCGGTGCTACTCCCAACCTATTCGGTGCTTTAGATGTAAGCAACTAGGGCACAAAAGACCAGAGTGTCCCCTAAATGCAGCGAACCAAGCGCAGTCCTGGAGAAGACCCGCCGGCGGAATCCCACGTAATCCTCAGCCTACGGCCCGCTACGTAGAGGCGCAAGAATGCTGGAGCATCCTACATGAGGCAGACCTTGTGCAAGCTGCCCATCGGAATAACCGGCAACTGGTTAAAGTGAATGGGAAGAAGGTCAGTGGTCTACGGGATACTGGTGCTACCATGACCTTGCTTCAAAAGAACTTGGTGTCTGAGAAACAGTACACGGGGGACACTGTGGCTGTGAGGTTAGCAGGGGGCGATGTGTTCAGCCTACCTGTTGCCAGGGTACATTTGGATTGGGGAGTGGGCGCTAGACCTGTGAATGTGGGGGTCAAGAAGGACTTACCTGCTGATGTTCTTCTTGGAAATGACTTGGCCCCCCTTGTTTCTGCCTACGCTCCTATGGGTCCCGCTGATGTTAACTCTGTGACTACCCGTGCCCAGATCCATGCAGCAGAGACTGACCCACCTGCTGCTAAGCCCCAGGACGATGAGCTCAGTAAATCTCTATCCGCTATTGATATGTGGAGGTCCCGTTACAATGCGCTGATGAAGGAGAAGAGGAGCGCAGAGGAAAAAGCACGTTTAGAACGTGAATCTCTGCTAGACAAGCTGCACCGACAGACTGCAGAAAACACCAGCTTGAGAGTGGGACATGAAACCTTAAAGACAAACTTAGCGACACTTGAGGAGAAGCTGACGCTGGCTCATAGTGAGGTGCAGCAACTCAAGGGCACCCTATGTCAGTATGAAGGGATTGTGGATACCTATAAAGAGCAGGTACAGAAAACTCGTAAAGAAGCTGATGGGATTTTGAAGGACTGTTTGGCCCTGGTCTGGGCACTGAGGAATTTGAACCCTTGTTTGTATGGACAGGAATTCTCTCTCATAACGGGAATCCAGATGGATTGTCCCAGCAAACTGACATGCCTACCAGGCGCTCTGGGGGTATATGGCACATTATATACCCTGGACAGCCGAGCATGACAAACCAGAGGGAGAGGAGTTTGATGGTCCTGGCTTGTTATGGGAGTCCTTTGCAGAGCCTGACTTTGGGAGCCCAGACTCCATTCCCCAGCGGCAGGCTGCGTTACAAGGGGTAGGGACAGTTGGTCCTGTCCCCCAGCAACACGGCTGTTTAGCCAAAGGGGAGACGAATGGTCTCCCCCTCCAGCAGCACAGCTATGTATCCAAAGGGGAGACAGTCGGTCTCCCCCTCCAGCAACCAGGCTCCCACCAGGCTACTTCCATGGTAGTGCTGGCACCCGGGCAGAGTACAGCTGGTCTCTGCCCACCTTGCAACCCACCAATTCAGCGTACCAGTCCCCCACACAGCTGTGGTGTGGTACCTGGACATGGACAAGTTTTCCCCGTACTCAGGTGTAGTAACCATTTATTGTGGGTGGGCTGTACTACTAATTGTGTTTTATGGGTGGGTTGCTGGACTAACCAGGGCACTGACCGGCAGGAGGTCAGATACCCTGTTAGTCTGTTTGGAAAAGGGGAGAGATGTGACAAAACCAATCTCGCCACTGTACATTGGAGGGCCTGTTATAGAACATTCTTTGGGCTGGAGGTACATGGGCTTAAGGATACCCAGAGACTGCATGGAAATATGGAATTTTATATGCTGGACACCCCATGTACTTTCATAACTCTGTCTTATGTCTGTCACCCTGTATCCATAAATACAGGATGGGTACAGGGTGTGAGTGCCCCTTGTGGGAGCAATTGTGACTCTATAAGCCAAGTGGGCATAAAAGACTTTATAGCTAATAAGAACTGTTCCTATATTCAGTAATAAGATGTATTCTATGTATGTTTCAGATCTGATTGTGTCTCAGGAGTCTGTCTGGGTAAACTGATTGTGTCCTTGTGTGATTATGTTAACTAGACTGCCCAACATCAGATTGTCTGAGTAAACGTTCTTCCCTAGTTAATTAACTTAATATGTTAATCTGTTTTACCTGTGAATAGACAATTGTTAGAGGTTTGATGCATTGTTCATATGTTTGCTTTACTGTTAAACCAATGCCCTTTGTAACCTGAAGCCAGGGTGTATAAATCTGTGTGCTGCCTTCAAATAAAGTAGACATTCTGTTTTAAACCTGAAACTGGCTGGGTTGTGAATTGCTGATTCCCTATGCAGGACATTGTTCATCTGGTATTAACCCTTGGTACACTGTTGGTACCGTAACATATGGTACATACATACATGCGCATTATATCATGATATGTTATACATATGGTACATACATACACATAATATCATGTTATACATATGGTACATACATACATGCACATTATATCATGTTATACATATGGTACATACATGCATGCACATTATATCATTTTATGGTATACATATGGTACATACATACATGCACATTATATCATGTTATACATATGGCACATACATACATGCACATTATATCATGTTATGTTATACATATGGCACATACATGCATGCACATTATATCATGTTATACATATGATACATACATGCACATTATATAATGTTATAATGTGCATGTATGTATCTACCATATGTATACCATAACATTATATAATGTGCATGTATGTACCATATGTATAACATGATATAATGTGCATGTATGTATCTACCATATGTATACCATATCATGTTATGGTATACATATGGTAGATACATGCATGCACATTATATCATGTTATGGTATACATATGGTACATACAAACATGCACATGATATCATGTTATACATATGGTACATACATACATGCACATTATATCATGGTATACATATGGTACATACATGCATGCACATTATATCATGGTATACATATGGTACATACATACATGCACATTATATCATGGTATACATATGGTACATACATACATGCACATTATATCATGTAATTTTATACATATGGTACATACATACACATAATATCATGTTATACATATGGTACATACATACATGCACATTATATCATGTTATACATATGGTACATACATACATGCACATTATATCATGTTATGTTATACATATGGTACATACATACATGCACATTATATCATGGTATACATATGGTACATACATATATGCACATTATATCATGTTATGTTATACATATGGTACATACATATATGCACATTATATCATGTTATACATATGGTACATACATACATGCACATTATATCATGCTAGGTTATACCTATGGTACATACATGCATGCACATTATATCATGTTATAATGTGCACGTATGTATGTACCATATGTATGCCATGCCATAATATAATGTGCACGTATGTATGTTCCATATGTATACCATAACATGATATATTGTGCATGTATGTATGTACCATATGTATAACATAATGTGCATGTATGTATGTACCATATGTATAACATATAATGTGCATGTATGTACCATATGTATAACATATTATGTGTATGTATGTACCATATGTATAACATAACATGATATAATGTGCATGTATGTACCATATGTATACCATAATATAATGTGCATGTATGTATGTACCATATGTATAACATGATATAATGTGCATGTATGTATGTACCATATGTATAACATGATATGTGTATGTATATATGTACCATATGTATAACATAACATGATTTAATGTGCATGTATGTACCATATGTATAACATAACATGATATAATGTGCATGTATGTATGTACCATATGTATAACATAACATGATATAATGTGCATGTATGTATGTACCATATGTATAACATGATATGTGTATGTATGTACCATATGTATAACATAACATGATATGTGTATGTATGTACCATATGTATAACATATCATGTTGTGTTATATAACATATGGTACATACATACATGCACATTATATCATGGTATACATATGGTACATACATACATGCACATTATATCATGGTATACATATGGTATATACATTCATACATGCACATTATATCATGTTGTACATACATACATGCACATTATATCATGGTATACATATGGTACATACATACATGCACATTATATCATGGTATACATATGGTACATACATACATGCACATTATATCATGGTATACATATGGTACATACATGCACATTATTTCATGTTATGGTATATATATGGTACATACATGCACATTATATCATGTTATGGTATACATATGGTACATACATGCACATTATATCATGTTATGGTATACATATGGTACATACATGCACATTATATCATGTTATGGTATACATATGGTACATACATGCACATTATATCATGTTATGGTATACATATGGTACATACATGCACATTATATCATGTTAGGGTATACATATGGTACATACATACATGCACATTATATCATGGTATACATATGGTACATACATACATGCACATTATATCATGGTATACATATGGTACATACATACATGCACATTATATCATGGTATACATATGGTACATACATACATGCACATTATATCATGGTATACATATGGTACATACATACATGCACATTATATCATGGTATACATATGGTACATTCATACATGCACATTATATCATGGTATACATATGGTATATACATTCATACATGCACATTATATCATGTTGTACATACATACATGCACATTATATCATGGTATACATATGGTACATACATACATGCACATTATATCATGGTATACATATGGTACATACATACATGCACATTATATCATGGTATACATATGGTACATACATACATGCACATTATATCATGGTATACATATGGTACATACATACATGCACATTATATCATGGTATACATATGGTATATACATACATGCACATTATATCATGGTATACATATGGTACATACATACATGCACATTATATCATGGTATACATATGGTACATACATACATGCACATTATATCATGGTATACATATGGTACATACATACATGCACATTATATCATGGTATACATATGGTACATACATACATGCACATTATATCATGGTATACATATGGTACATACATACATGCACATTATATCATGGTATACATATGGTACATACATACATGCACATTATATCATGGTATACATATGGTACATACATACATGCACATTATATCATGGTATACATATGGTACATACATGCACATTATATCATGGTATACATATGGTACATACATGCACATTATTTCATGTTATGGTATATACAGTGGCGTAGCGTGGGTTGTCAGCGCCCAGGGCAAGGCAAGTATTGCGCCCCCCCTAAACCATTAGCACTGACGGAGTCTCTTCCACCAGTACAGTAGGGAATGGGATTGGCAAATTTGCTTTGAATCTAGGAGCCTGCAGCTCTCCAGAGCTGGGCAAATATATACAATATTACATTTTAAGATTTATTCTAGTTTTACACATGGGGGAAAGCCCCCCTTAACCCCCATCTGGTGGTGACACCCTGATCTGTGAAACTTCATGGTACAAATACTGCAGACCACAGGGTGCACCCACCCCCACATTGCAGCACCCCATATTGTATATGTGGTGCAATAGGTTTTTGGTAAGTCGTTAAAAAGAGGAAAAGGTGACACACAGGTTGGCAGCTGTTACATAAGGTTGTCCCTGCTGGGCAGACTGTCTTTTGGGTGCCAATGACATATAAAAGTGGGGTATATATTTTACCTTAATAAATATAACAATTAAGTAATCAATATAAAAGGGGCATGGGACAGACAACCCAGCATTACATACATATATGGGGGGAGGGTGTATGGTATTTAGGGGGTGCTGTTAAATTTATTTACCAACACAAATTATAGTTATTTTTTTACTTTAAATGCAGTAAGGGTGGGTTTAATGTATATAAAAAAGGCAATGAGCATCCACACCCTAAAAATCGGTAAAAGTCCACACCTCAGGAGTCCAGCAAGAAATAGATTCAAGATTGTGAATTCATAGGACTCCTATGATAGGAGACAAACACAGTGAAATGCCTGGTGAGCAGCACAATCCTGGTGCCAGACAGCACACAAATCCCTAAATCTACTTCTGCCCTGGGAAGATCATGGAGGGGAAAAATCAAATACAGGAAACAAGGTCTCATTTTTGTCACAAATATACTTTTTTTTGTGCAAGGACAAGATGGCGTAAGTTGTAAACCGGTCAAACATGAAAGTATGGTCTCTGATCACCCCACCATCCCACATTCCCACTAACTAGGTAACTGGGGTTAACAGAAAGGCAGAGCCCAGCCATGCTGCCACCAGTGCCACAGGTAGGTGGATTTGAAAGAGATTTATTGCAATTTTTAAGGATTCCTCCCCCTCCCTCTGCTTAGAGATCCTTAAAATGTGCCCGGGCAATGCATGGCATTCTAGCTCGCTCTGTGTCCTTTGTTGGAAGGGAACTTACTTGTTGGGTAATAATATAACCATAATTAAGCTGCATTTTGCACATTGCTAGTATCAGGCAAAAGCAGAGCTATAAGTAAGTCTGGTCCTGATACCTTACCTTAGTCGCGGTGCGCTTGACAGTCTGACTCTGCTGCTCTTCTTCCCTCCTGACCTGCGCGCTAGGAATGGGATGGACAAAGTGACGTAGCAGGTAATGGTCCGGATAACACTTCAGTTCACACTTCACAGTCACTTCAAATTCCTCAGTCTCTCGAGACATCAAAATCTGCAACCCGACGGAATGTGCGACCGTGACGTGACATCACCACATTCCTGACGGGTCGCCGAACAGAGTTGGGCACCTGTCAGATTTTTTAGCCTCCCTTCTTCCCTTTGCTAAGTTGAGGCTGGAAGCGCCCCTCAGAATTATGAGCCCGGGGCAACCGCCCCTGTGGCCCCCCCCACGCTACGCCACTGGGTATATATATGGTACATACATGCACATTATATCATGTTATGGTATACATATGGTACATACATGCACATTATATCATGTTATGGTATACATATGGTACATACATGCACATTATATCATGTTATGGTATACATATGGTACATACATACATACATGCACATTATATCATGTTATGGTATACATATGGTACATACATTCATACATGCACATTATATCATGGTATACATATGGTACATACATACATGCACACATTATATCATGGTATACATATGGTATATACATTCATACATGCACATTATATCATGGTATACATATGGTATATACATTCATACATGCACATTATATCATGGTATACATATGGTACATACATACATGCACATTATATCATGGTATACATATGGTACATACATACATACATGCACATTATATCATGGTATACATATGGTACATAAATACATGCACATTATATCATGGTATACATATGGTACATACATGCACATTATTTCATGTTATGGTATACATATGGTACATACATGCACATTATATCATGTTATGGTATACATATGGTACATACATGCACATTATATCATGTTATGGTATACATATGGTACATACATGCACATTGTATCATGTTATGGTATACATATGGTACATACATGCACATTATATCATGTTATGGTATACATATGGTACATACATACATGCACATTATATCATGGTATACATATGGTACATACATACATACATGCACATTATATCATGGTATACATATGGTACATACATGCACATTATATCATGGTATACATATGGTACATACATGCACATTATTTCATGTTATGGTATATATATGGTACATACATGCACATTATATCATGTTATGGTATACATATGGTACATACATGCACATTATATCATGTTATGGTATACATATGGTACATACATGCACATTATATCATGTTATGCTATAAATATGGTACATACATGCACATATCATGTTAGGGTATACATATGGTACATACATACATGCACATTATATCATGGTATACATATGGTACATACATACATGCACATTATATCATGGTATACATATGGTACATACATACATGCATATTATATCATGGTATACATATGGTACATACATACATGCACATTATATCATGGTATACATATGGTACATACATACATACATGCACATTATATCATGGTATACATATGGTACATACATACATACATGCACATTATATCATGGTATACATATGGTACATACATACATACATGCACATTATATCATGGTATACATATGGTACATACATACATACATGCACATTATATCATGGTATACATATGGTACATACATACATACATACATGCACATTATATCATGGTATACATATGGTACATACATACATGCACATTATATCATGGTATACATATGGTACATACATACATGCACATTATATCATGGTATACATATGGTACATACATACATGCACATTATATCATGGTATACATATGGTACATACATACATACATGCACATTATATCATGGTATACATATGGTACATACATGCACATTATATCATGGTATACATATGGTACATACATGCACATTATATCATGGTATACATATGGTACATACATACATGCACATTATATCATGGTATACATATGGTACATACATACATGCACATTATATCATGGTATACATATGGTACATACATACATACATGCACATTATATCATGGTATACATATGGTACATACATACATACATGCACATTATATCATGGTATACATATGGTACATACATACATACATGCACATTATATCATGGTATACATATGGTACATACATACATACATGCACATTATATCATGGTATACATATGGTACATACATACATACATGCACATTATATCATGGTATACATATGGTACGTACATACATACATGCACATTATATCATGGTATACATATGGTACATACATACATGCACATTATATCATGGTATACATATGGTACATACATACATACATGCACATTATATCATGGTATACATATGGTACATACATACATACATGCACATTATATCATGGTATACATATGGTACATACATACATACATGCACATTATATCATGGTATACATATGGTACATACATACATACATGCACATTATATCATGGTATACATATGGTACATACATACATACATGCACATTATATCATGGTATACATATGGTACATACATGCACATTATATCATGGTATACATATGGTACATACATGCACATTATATCATGTTATGGTATACATATGGTACATGCACATTATATCATGTTATGGTATACATATGGTACATACATACATGAACATTATATCATGTTATGGTATAATGTGCATGTATGCATGTACCATATGTATATCATGATATAATGTGCATGTATGTATGTGCCATATGTATACCATAACATGATATAATGTGCGTGTATGTATGTGCCATATGTATACCATAACATGATATAATGTGCGTGTATGTATGTACCATATGTATACCTTAACATGATATAATGTGCATGTATGTATGTATGTACCATATGTATACCATAACATGATATAATGTGCATGTATGTATGTATGTACCATATGTATACCATAACATGATATAATGTGCATGTATGTATGTACCATATTATACCATAACATGATATAATGTGCATGTATGTATGTACCATATTATACCATAACATGATATAATGTGCATGTATGTATGTACCATATGTATATCATGTTATGGTATAATATGGTACATACATACATGCACATTATATCATGGTTTACATATGGTACATACATACATACATACATGCACATTATATCATGTTATACATATGGTACATACATACATGCACATTATATCATGTTTTTATACATATGGTACATACATACATGCACATTATATCATGTTTTTATACATATGGTACATGCATGCACATTATATCATGTTATACATATGGTACGTACATACATGCACATTATATCATGGTTTACATATGGTACGCACATACATACATGCACATTATATCATGGTTTACATATGGTACGTACATACATACATGCACATTATATCATGTTATACATATGGTACGTACATACATGCACATTATATCATGTTATACATATGGTATGTACATACATGCACATTATATCATGTTATACATATGGTATGTACATACATGCACATTATATCATGTTATACATATGGTACGTACATACATGCACATTATATCATGTTATACATATGGTACGTACATACATGCACATTATATCATGTTATACATATGGTACGTACATGCATGCACATTATATCATGTTATACATATGGTACGTACATGCATGCACATTATATCATGTTATACATATGGTACGTACATGCATGCACATTATATCATGTTATACATATGGTACGTACATGCATGCACATTATATCATGTTATACATATGGTACGTACATGCATGCACATTATATCATGTTATACATATGGTACGTACATGCATGCACATTATATCATGTTATACATATGGTACGTACATACATGCACATTATATCATGTTGTTATACATATGATTGACGCGCACACATATTATATTGTTGTATTTTACATATGAGCTGCTGTGTATAGTCTCATTATTCTGCTATAGTATAGGTTACTTTAGCTATACGGGAAGCTTGGTCCTTTCACTTCTGTCTTTATGCCCATCACATAAAAATGAGGAGGTGGTTACAGAACCAGGTTAGGCAGGTGTGATATCTGACCCAGTATAAGGTGTCACTTACCTGTGCTGTTATTTATAGGCTTCATGAGCTGGAGATGGTCCGACAGCAACAGGAGGCGGCTGAGGAAAAAAACAAATCCTTTCTTGTGAGTCTGCAGGAGTCTAGTGTCCGACAAGAGGAGCTAAATAAGCAGGTAACCTGAACGCCCTATTGCACTGCACGGTGGTTTCTTGTAAAGAGGATGATGTGACCAGACAGACCCTATGTGCTTCAGTTACTTGTGTTTAATCCTGCACTGGGGTTTATCTTATAAAATGTGTTTTTGCAGGAGAGGGGGTGCACATATATTAAACTAAAAGCTAATATAGATATTACACTAGTACATATATATTACACTAAAAGCTAATATAGATATTACACTAATGCACATATTGCACTAAAAGCGGATATAGATATATTACACTAGCGCACATATTGCACTAAAAGCGAATATAGTTATATTACACTAGTGCACATATATTGCACTAAAAGCGGATATAGATATTACACTAGTGCATATATATTACACTAAAAGCTGATATAGATATTACACTCGGACATATATATTACACTAAAAGCTGATATAGATATTACTAGTGCACATATATTACACTAAAAGCTGATATAGATAGATTACACTAGTACACATATATTACACTAAAAGCTGATATAGATATATTACACTAGTGCACATATATATTATACTAAAAGCTGATATGGATATATTACACTAGTGCACATATATTACACTAAAAGCTGATATAGATATATTACACTAGTGCACATAGAGGGGGTGGTTTAATACCTAACTTAAAGGGACAGTATACACCAATTTTCATTTAACTGCATGTAATAGACACTACTATAAAGAAGAATATGCACAGATGCTGATCTAAACATCCAGTGTAAAGCCTTACTTAGAAGGTCCCAGTTTAGCTCTGTTAATAAGATAAGCCTGGGACACCCACTGATAGGGGCTGATAGCAGAAGCTCCCCCCTCCCCTGCATATAAAAAGACCCATTACACAACCAGGAATCTGTAGACATCAGTATATGTCTAAAACTTCAGGGCTTGTTTAGGAGTCTGAAAATCATCACAATGTTTTTTTGTTTTTTTAAAAAAAAAGCAAAACTGTACATTGTTACAAAAACACTCCCAGATGAGCAATGTAAATGGATCTACAAAACATTTATGAAAAGAAAAATCTAGTGTATAATGTCCCTTTAAGTAGCTGCTTGTTCACCAGTTGCTGCTGCTTTGAATTTTTCAGTCCATTAAAATTGGCATTAACCCCTTGGCAGCCATTGCTATTCTATGCTATGCAACCTAAGGGGTTAATCACTTCTGTTCTCAATCAGCTGAGAAGTGAGCTGCACATTTAGTTATTGTTGCTGGGTACATGTTGTTCAGCTTCTAACATTACTGCAGAGTTTATGCTAATACAAATCCTAATGTGCTGCTCGTATTTAGGTCCAGGCGCTGGAGAACGCCCTTTGCTTAGTGAGGACAGAGGCTGACTCTCTGAAATGCAAGTTTGAGGAAGCAGCCTCCGTGCAGAGAGCTCTCCAAGCTGCAAATACAACATTAACCAGCGAGTGCCAAGCAGTTCAGCAGAAGAATCACGAGCAGCAACGTAAGTATCTCAGTATGCCAGATTTGGCTCTCAGCACCAGAGCAGTGCATTGGCTTTGTAGGGGTTAACTGCTGAATTAGATTCACTAATGAAACTTATGATTAACAGTTATTTGCTTGTTGTTTAGTCTTTTATCATTTGTAGTAGATACTGGGAAGAGGTTTGGCAATATCCTGAACAAAACGGTAACAAACTCTTACATAGGGTTGTAAACACACGTTCTGATGAATTCCAGTGATCTGCCATGTGCAACAGCTATAAATAGGCACAAATGTTTAGAGTTAATGATGACAGCAATATTATAGCCTGTCTGTATTATAGTTCTTCAGCAGCAAGCTATAAATTAGTCTTTTGGCATTACATTTTTACACAAACACCACTATATATACCAGTAACAGGTTGTCAGGTAGCTATGTATTGTTAGGCCATGTTGTGCTGATCTACAGTAGTACTTGCTGGCTGTTACTATTGAGTGCAGCTGCTGTATACAGTTCAGCCTGCGGGTATATACACAATAACCATGCAATATAATACAGCCCAATTATTCCACTGCTTACACATCACAAACTGATATCATTTGCAGTGTACACAAGCTGTGTAATCTAGATGTGCAGTCTATCCGCACATATACAGGTTAATATGATCTAGATACTGAAATACGTAGAAAGCAAAAAACTGATCCTCAGGTGGAAACGGACAATGATGGGGGTTAATTCAGGACAGGAGTAAACCTTTTCAAGGTAACAAAAATGTTAAAAGATTTTTAGATCCCTTTATTTGGATAACACACAAAAGACAATCATTTAACTAAAAACTGGATTGTCTTGGAAATGTTTACGAGTAATAAAACGACTGCTTTTGTGGTGAAATAGCTCTGCAGTGGGCTTGTTCTACTCCTGGAGAGGCTGTGGTGCATGCTCCTAAGGATAACGCGTTTTGCAAGATTGTTACGGTTTGAGCATTGTTCTACTGTCCCTCTGCTCACTTGCTCTACCATACTTAGGGTATAATAGGAAATGTGAGTGTCCTTATAAACAGGTAAACATCTGTCAGATCAGTGGTTATAGACCTGCATAACTCTTCCCTGAGAGTCTGCTTACTGAAGTATTATGGGGTTCCAGGTTATAAGGAAAGCTTAGAGGGGCATTCATCACCTCCTTTGTTTTGTGTAAGATGTATATTGCCCCTCACTCCCTAAAGACATCAAAAGGCAAAATCTGTTTTAAATGGAGATATAAAGAAATTGACTTTTTGCCCTATAGGTGTGTAACCCCTGCTGATGCATTACACAGTTAAAAGTGCACATCTGGTACACTTCCATAGTATGCTTTAAACACCATACGGATTGGTGGATACATAAGTATGCAGCTCTTTATTGGTTTACAGGGCATATCCTTAGCTGTTAATGTATTGAATTGTATTTTGAGGTTAAACACACAGGGAAGAAGATACATTTGGTTTAAAAAAAGCAAGGGTTTTGTTTGTTTTTTTACACTATACATATAAAGTAACTTTAAACATTTATTTTCACTTTTAAGCTGCAAACTTTACTGAACTAGTTCTAAAAAAAACTTCCTCTTTTCAGCAACCGTTCTAACATGGGTCACTGAGTCTTAGAATGTGAGGTACAAGGAGTCAAGCTCTTGGCTTTTTACATTTTATGTATTGTGGTATCTGCACATTACTTTGTAGAATTCATGCAATTGGTGAAGGTGAAAAAACCTTCCTAATGCTGCAGCAGTAGATAAGATTGTGTATGCTCTGTGTATAACCGGATTTGTTTATTTTATTTATAGAGACTATTCATTTATTGCAAGAGAAGCTGTTTAAAGGACAACTCTGTGGGCTTCTGTGTCAGGTAAGAGAGATTAATTCATCTTTTAGAAAGAAAAAAGTCTGCCTATCTGTGTCCAGATGATTATGACTGTGGTCAGTAGCATCAGATCATGAGATTTTTAAATTTCCTGCTTCCCCAAGCAGTAGTAGTGATAGCAGAGACTTGAGATAAGAACAAAAAACATGCAAATATGGGGGTGGGGGGGAGAAAAATTACAGGATGACTTCCTAAATGCACTTGGTACACTACAAACAAAATACACCTATATTACACTAACAGCTGATATAGATATTACACTTGTACACACATAATATACTAAAACTAGTGCACATATATTACACTAAAAGCTGATATAGATATATTACACTAGTGCACATATATTACACTAAAAGCTGATATAGATATATTACACTAGTGCACATTTATTACACTGAAAGCGGATATAGATATTACACTAGTGCACATATATTACACTAAATGCTGATATAGATATATTACACTAGTGCACATTTATTACACTGAAAGCGGATATAGATATTACACTAGTGCACATTTATTACACTAAAAGCTGATATAGAAATTAAATCTGTTAGGAAAGAAACACGAAGGGAAGAGGCGCCAATGGTGCAGATCAATGGTGAATCTTATATGTAGCTGATGTAGGACGAACACAGGGTACTCACTTGTATAAAAGGCAATCAATTATGCCAATAGGAGCAAGCTGGATTTCAACAGCAGTCCAGCTAGCTGATCATAAGGGCAGCTCTCTAACGGCATCCAATAGAAGGCAATCTGTAGAAAAAGACAATAGAGGCGCCAATGGTGCAGATCAATGGTGAATCCAGAACACTTGTAACAAGTGGTATACACAGGGTACTCACATGTATAGAAGGCAATCAGTTATGCCTATAGAGACAGGCTGGATTTTACAGCAATCCAGCTGGCTGATCCAAGATACAAGGGCAGGATACTGGTGTAAGGGGTTCTCACCCTCAACGTAGCGTAGCAGTAGACCATACACAGCACTCAGAGTAGGTAAAATTGAAAACACATTTATTAAAAAGTTTATAAAAATGTACCATTCATATTAGTGCCAAAATGAGTTATGGCTAGTGGAGAAACAGTGCGACTCGTTTCTCAGATAGACTGTTTCCTCAGGTAGACTGTTTTCACTGGCCATAACTCATTTTGGCACTAATATGAGTGGTACATTTTTATAAACTTTTTAATAAATGTGTTTTCAATTTTACCTACTCTGAGTGCTGTGTATGGTCTACTGCTACGCTACGTTGAGGGTGAGAACCCCTTACACCAGTATCCTGCCCTTGTATCTTGGATCAGCCAGCTGGATTGCTGTAAAATCCAGCCTGTCTCTATAGGCATAACTGATTGCCTTCTATACATGATATAGAAAAATTACACTAGTGCACATATATTACACTAAAAGCTGATATACTTATATTACACTAGTGCTGATATAGATATTACACTAGTACATATTACACTAAAAGCTGATATAGATATATTACACTAGTGCTGATATAGATATTACACTAGTACATATATATTACACTAAAAGCTGATATAGATATTACACTAGTACATATATATTACACTAAAAGCTGATATAGATATTACACTAGTACATATATATTACACTAAAAGCTGATATAGATATTACACTAGTACATATATATTACACTAAAAGCTGATATAGTTATATTACACTAGTGCTGATATAGATATTACACTAGTACATATTACACTAAAAGCTGATATAGATATATTACACTAGTGCTGATATAGATATTACACTAGTACATATATATTACACTAAAAGCTGATATAGATATTACACTAGTACATATATATTACACTAAAAGCTGATATAGATATTACACTAGTACATATATATTACACTAAAAGCTGATATAGATATTACACTAGTACATATATATTACACTAAAAGCTGATATAGTTATATTACACTAGTGCTGATATAGATATTACACTAGTACATATTACACTAAAAGCTGATATAGATATATTACACTAGTGCTGATATAGATATTACACTAGTACATATTACACTAAAAGCTGATATAGATATATTACACTAGTGCTGATATAGATATTACACTAGTACATATATATTACACTAAAAGCTGATATAGATATTACACTAGTACATATATATTACACTAAAAGCTGATATAGATATTACACTAGTACATATATATTACACTAAAAGCTGATATAGATATTACACTAGTACATATATATTACACTAAAAGCTGATATAGATATTACACTAGTGCACATTTATTACACTAAAAGCTGATATAGATATATTACACTAGTGCACTGCACATATATTACACTAAAAGCTGATATAGATATTACACTAGTGCACATATATTACACTAAAAGCTGATATAGATATAGTACACGAGTACACCATTACACTAAAAGCTGATATCGATATTACACTTGTACACACATAATATACTAATACACATATATTGCACTAAAAGCTGATATTGATATATTACACTAGTACACTTATATTACACTAAAAGCGGGTTTAGATATATTACACTAGTGCACATATACTGTATTACACTAAAAGCTGATATAGATATATTACACTAGTGCACATATATTACACTAAAAGCTGATATAGATATATTACTCTAGTACACATATATTACTCTAAAAGCTGATATATATATATTACACGAAAAGCTGATATAGATATTACTCTAGTGCACATATATTACACTAAAAGCTGATATAGATATATTACACATATATTACACTAAAAGCTGATATAGATATATTACAATAGTGCACATATATTACACGAAAAGCTGATATAGATATTACACTAGTGCACATTTATTACACTGAAAGCGGATATAGATATTACACTAGTGCACATATATTACACTAAAAGCGGATATAGATATTACACTAGTGCACATTTATTACACTGAAAGCGGATATAGATATTATACTAGTGCACATATATTACACTTAAAGCGGATATAGATATTACACTAGTGCACATATATTACACTAAAAGCGGATACAGATATTACAATAGTGCACATATATTACACTAAAAGCGGATACAGATATTACAATAGTGCACATATATTACACTAAAAGCTGATATAGATATATTGCACTAGTACATATATATATTACACTAAAAGCTGATATAGATATTATACTAGTGCACATATATTACACTATAAGCGGATATAGATATTACACTAAAAGCGGATATAGATATTACACTAGTGCAAATATATTACACTAAAGCTGATATAGATATATTACACTAGTGCACATTTATTGCACTGAAAGCTGATATAGATATTACACTAGTGCACATTTATTACACTAAAAGCTGATATAGATATTACACTAGTGCACATTTATTACACTAAAAGCTGATATAGAAATTAAATCTGTTAGGAAAGAAACACGAAGGGAAGAGGCGCCAATGGTGCAGATCAATGGTGAATCTTATATGTAGCTGATGTAGGAAGAACACAGGGTACTCACTTGTATAAAAGGCAATCAGTTATGCCAATAGGAGCAAGCTGGATTTCAACAGCAGTCCAGCTAGCTGATCATAAGGGCAGCTCTCTAACGGCATCCAATAGAAGGCAATCTGTAGAAAAAGACAATAGAGGCGCCAATGGTGCAGATCAATGGTGAATCCAGAACACTTGTAACAAGTGGTATACACAGGGTACTCACATGTATAGAAGGCAATCAGTTATGCCTATAGAGACAGGCTGGATTTTACAGTAATCCAGCTGGCTGATCCAAGATACAAGGGCAGGATACTGGTGTAAGGGGTTCTCACCCTCAACGTAGCGTAGCAGTAGACCATACACAGCACTCAGAGTAGGTAAAATTGAAAACACATTTATTAAAAAGTTTATAAAAATGTACCATTCATATTAGTGCCAAAATGAGTTATGGCTAGTGGAGAAACAGTGCGACGCGTTTCTCAGATAGACTGTTTCCTCAGGTAGACTGTTTCCTCGGGTAGACTGTTTCCACTGGCCATAACTCATTTTGGCACTAATATGAGTGGTACATTTTTATAAACTTTTTAATAAATGTGTTTTCAATTTTACCTACTCTGAGTGCTGTGTATGGTCTACTGCTACGTTGAGGGTGAGAACCCCTTACACCAGTATACTGCCCTTGTATCTTGGATCAGCCAGCTGGATTGCTGTAAAATCCAGCCTGTCTCTATAGGCATAACTGATTGCCTTCTATACATGATATAGAAATTACACTAGTGCACATATATTACACTAAAAGCTGATATAGTTATATTACACTAGTGCTGATATAGATATTACACTAGTACATATTACACTAAAAGCTGATATAGATATATTACACTAGTGCTGATATAGATATTACACTAGTACATATATATTACACTAAAAGCTGATATATATATATTACACTAGTACACATTTATTACACTAAAAGCTGATATAGATATATTACACTAGTGCACTGCACATATATTACACTAAAAGCTGATATAGATATTACACTAGTGCACATATATTACACTAAAAGCTGATATAGATATATTACACTAGTGCTGATATAGATATTAAACTAGTACATATTTATTACACTAAAAGCTGATATAGATATATTACACTAAAAGCTGATATAGATATATTACACTAGTGCACATATATTACACTAAAAGCTGATATAGATATATTACACTAGTGCTGATATAGATATTAAACTAGTACATATTTATTACACTAAAAGCTGATATAGATATATTACACTAGTGCACATTTATTACACTAAAAGCTGATATAGATATTACACTAGTACATATATATTACACTAAAAGCTGATATAGATATTACACTAGTACATATATATTACACTAAAAGCTGATATAGATATTACACTAGTGCACATTTATTACACTAAAAGCTGATATAGATATTACACTAGTACATATATATTACACTAAAAGCTGATATAGATATTACACTAGTGCACATATATTACACTAAAAGCTGATATAGATATATTACACTAAAAGCTGATATAGATATTACACTAGTGCACTGCACATATATTACACTAAAAGCTGATATAGATATTACACTAGTGCACCTATATTACACTAAGAGCTGATAGATATATTACACTAGTGCTGATATAGATATATTACACTAGTACATATATATTACACTAAAAGCTGATATAGATATATTACACTAGTACATATATATTACACTAAAAGCTGATATAGATATTACACTAGTACATATATATTACACTAAAAGCTGATATAGATATTACACTAGTACATATATATTACACTAAAAGCTGATATAGATATTACACTAGTACATATATATTACACTAAAAGCTGATATAGATATTACACTAGTACATATATATTACACTAAAAGCTGATATAGATATTACACTAGTACATATATATTACACTAAAAGCTGATATAGATATTACACTAGTGCACATATATTACACTAAAAGCTGATATAGATATATTACACTAGTGCACATATATTACACTAAAAGCTGATATAGATATATTACACTAGTGCACATATATTACACTAAAAGCTGATATAGATATATTACACTAGTACATATATATTACACTAAAAGCTGATATAGATATTGCACTAAAAGCTGATATAGATATATTACACTAGTGCACATATATTACACTAAAAGCTGATATAGATATTACACTAGTACATATATTACACTAAAAGCTGATATAGATATTACACTAGTACATATATTACACTAAAAGCTGATATAGATATTACACTAGTACATATATTACACTAAAAGCTGATATAGATATTACACTAGTACATATATTACACTAAAAGCTGATATAGATATATTACACTATTACATATATTACACTAAAAGCTGATATAGATATATTACACTAGTACATATATATTACACTAAAAGCTGATATAGATATTACACTAGTGCACATATATTACACTAAAAGCTGATATAGATATATTACACTAAAAGCTGATATAGATATTACACTAGTGCACATATATTACACTAAAAGCTGATATAGATATATTACACTAGTACATATATATTACACTAAAAGCTGATATAGATATTACACTAGTGCACATATATTACACTAAAAGCTGATATAGATATATTACACTAGTACATATATATTACACTAAAAGCTGATATAGATATATTACACTAGTACATATATATTACACTAAAAGCTGATATAGATATTACACTAGTGCACATATATTACACTAAAAGCTGATATAGATATATTACACTAGTGCTGATATAGATATATTACACTAGTGCACATATATTACACTAAAAGCTGATATAGATATATTACACTAGTACATATATATTACACTAAAAGCTGATATATTTGTGTGGGTTTTTTTTGTTTGTTTTTTAACATTGTAATAACGTTTGGGTTCCTATTATATCACTGGTTCCCTTCTTGATTAGTGGATTATACATCTAAATATCTTGAGATGCAGGATCAGTTCATTCATGTTGATGCCAAAACAATCAGTCCCCCCATGTCATTAAAGGGACATAAACCCCATTATTTTCTTTCATGATTCAGATAGAACATACAACCTTAAACAACTTTCATATTTACTTTTATTATCAAATGTTCTTTATTTCTTCTTATCAGTTGTAGAAAAGCAGGAAGGTAAGATTAGGAGGGTGCATGTGCACTATTTCCTGTGATGTAGTGCTCTAGACTTGTGCACACTTCCTATCTAGATATCTCTTCACTAAAGTATAACACGAGTAAATTGCAAACTTTTGAGAAACGTTATTCTTTATCTGAATTATGAAAGAAACATATTGGGCTTCATGTCCCTTTAAGTTCTCTCTCATGTGACCAACAAGACGTTTGCTACAACATAACTGACCTGCATCTCACCATGAATAGGAAAGATGTTGTATTTTATAAAATGTTGCTCTTTAATCCATTTTTTTTATATTAAAGGAACATTCCAGCCAAAATTGGAATCGACATGTATGCATTTCAGTTTTGAATAGAAGCAATTCTGTAATAAACATGTATTAGCAAAAGTGCTTGTAATAAAAGCTGTAGCTGTTTCAAAAGTGTATTTAAGTATGCAACATGCACCAGCATTTTATACACAGAACTTGAGCCTAAGGTGCTTGTACCATCTGGTAATGACTCATTATGTTAATTGCTGACATGATACAAGCCCCACTGGTGCTCTGAGCAGCTGCATTATTTTAAATGCTGGTGCACTGAGAATATCTAGCTATGCTTTACATGCACATGCAGAGAAAAATGCTAACGCTAAAACAGTGATAACTTTTACTAGAAGCATTTTTGCCATTACACGTATATTGCAGATATGTTTCTATTCAAAGCTGTAATTTATCTGTGTGTATTTAAATTTTGACCGGAATGCCCCTTTAATTTCTGTCTATAAATGAATTAGTGGTGTTTAGCTATGTGATGTTACCTGTGCTGTGTGTATTCTAACGGTAACTGAAACCGTTATTTATTTCAGATACCACTTCATGCTTTGCCATTCACATGACCCAGTGACAATAAAGTGGCACCACCTTATGTAACCATTTGTCAGCTACTTATGCTCGACTGACTGCTGCTGGGGCACAGGGACGTTATCTCTGTCATAACTTAACATAACATTTTGCAAAAAACACCAATCTACTGATGTCATTTTAACAAAATAAGTGACTGTTGCTTCCTAACTTGCAGTAAACGGACTCTCATGAATGAGCCGGCACGGCAAGGGCTCTCTAGCAGCCTTCTTATTTCATGATATCCGATATTTATTACATTTTTACAAACACTGCTGACATACTGTGCACAGGGCACGTGCACGCTCCTTAGTGTGCTCTTATGGAAATGAGCTACATTTTATTGTATTCTCTATGTGAATCAGTAATTTGACTTCCAAGTTCCTTTTTGTTTTATTTAGACTTGTGCTGTGCATTTGTTGTTTTTGCTGTCAGCTGCATTTGGCTCTTTTCAAAGCCGTATTTCTTGTTGTGAAAGGGCAGCACACAAAGATCAGATCTGGATTTACACAGATCTTTGTGTGTTGCACGTTTACAAGGAGAAATACGGCTTTGAAAAGGGCCAAATGCAGCTGCTGCCCATGACCATATTTGTGATTCATTGAATTTGTATGATGAATCCACATGTCTATAAGAAACCTGTTCATTCTAAAACTGGATATACAGTAAAGCAAAAGTTATGTTCAACTGATTCTCACGTGACCCAAAGAAATGATAGAATATTGACAACATATGACTATTAGAATGACTGATCATATCTCTAGCTCAGGAGTCCTGCAGAGATGTACAGTCTGGTTTTATTTCTATCTAACCAAATAAGTAAAACAGTCTCTGCATAATACATTACATTTGTTTCTGATCTAAATTTCTTACTATCAAGGGGTCTAATGCCATCAGTTTAATTTATACTAGCCTCCTCCTTTTGTTGGTAAATTATATTTCTTTCCAATGGCATGGAGAGTCCACAATTCCATTCAATTACTAGTGGGAGTTCAACTACTGGCCACCAGGTGGAGACAAAGAACACCCCAGCAAAGCTTTAAGTATCCTCCCACTACCCACAATCCCCAGTCATTCTTTGCCTGCGTAATATTGTAGGTGATGTGTGAAGAAGGTGTTAATCCTTTAATGGGTACCTTTCCCTTCAAGTAAGGATTCGGGTTATGCTGTGTCCATGTAATTCTCTTTAGCAAGAGTAATGGTGGCTTTTAGCAGTTGGAAGACGGCGAGGTGGTCTTTTCTTACCTTCCAACATGTTTGCTACCCCATATAGAAAACCAGGGTTGGTTACTCTGTTTTTTCTTTATCTACAGGTCTATGTCAGTGAGGTTTCTGTCACACCTGTTGCTGAACCTGCCCTACAGCGGATCCACAGGTAAGTGCTTTTACTTTCTAGGTGAGAAGGATGCAGCACTTAGGAGTTCCTTGTTAAAAAAAAAAAAAAAAAAAAAAAAAAAAAAAGTTACTTATAAAACAAGGTGGATCCTTATGGGACTGAATATCCCTTTTACATAGGTTGTGGATTTATTGTGCAGCAGTTCAGGGTACTCAGGGCCGGTGCTAGGATTTTTGGCCACACAGGCGAGGATACATTTTGACGCCCCCCCCCCCCCCGATTACATACCATCCAATATGTTGGTTAAAGAGATTTGAAGCCAAAAATTTTATATCAGGATTCTGATGGAACATGACTTTTTAAGTAACTTTCTAATTAACTCCTATTATGAATTTTCTTCGTTGTTTTGGTAACTGTATTTGAAAAGCAGGAATGTAAGCTTAGGAGCCAGCCCATTTTTGGTTCAGCTTCTGAGTAGCAGTGGTAGTGCTGCATAGCAATGCACTAACACACAGCCACAGACACTAACACACACACACATTCACTAACACACAGTCACAGACACAAATACTCATACACTAACACCGAGTCAAAGACACTAATACACATATATGCACACACACACTAACACACTGTCAGACACTAATACACATATACACACAGTCACAGACACTAATACACATAAACACACACACTAACATACAGTCACAGACACTAATACACATATAAACACACTAACACAGTCAGACACTAATACACATATATACACAGACACTAATACACATATACATACACACAGTCAGACACATACACACATATATACACACACACTAACACACAGTCACAGACACTAATACACATATGTACACACATACACTAACACATATACACTAATACACATATACAGACACACACACTTACACAGTCAGACACACTAACACACAGTCACAGACACTCATATATATATATATATATATATATATATATATATATATATATATATATACACAAACGCACACACTCTAACACAAAAAAGTGATGATGCTTCGCAAATATTTAAATGGCTACATAAAGAGTATGTAGTAAGATAGCAAACAGAGCCAGGCCAGCATTGCATACATTTTGTAAAGATCTCCTTTTACAGAATGCGCAGAACTCATTAAGGCACCATTGTTCAACTTCAAGAACTTTTTATTAACTGAAGATAACATACCCATTTCACTGTTATACCTCATGCTTGTCCCTAGTGTTAGAATATATGAACTGCAACAACTGGAACAAACCATTCATTACATCTACTTTCTTAAAAAATAAAAAATAAAATATATATTGGATATAAAGGAATATACATTTTTTTTTAAAAAGCACAAAAAACAAACAAACAAACAAACAAAGCACACAGTTATGTAGTGTCATAATCTTCCCAATACTTTGGCTTGATTCTCCGTCCATATCTTGAGAATCTACTGGGTGGTTCAACTTGTGCTGTTTCTGTTGTGCTAGGAAGAATTGCATTGGAGCTGTGATCAGAGAGTTGTGCGGTTGGTGTTGCACTCAGTAATTGTCCCTCCTGTATGTCCACATGTGAAGCATCAGTTGAGCTTAGAGTCTCATTTATATCACTATGTGACATCCTTGGTGGTACATGAAGCACTGCATCTGGAATATTTGTAACTCCTGTATTTGTACCTCTGTTATGACGCAGATGTACTCTGTTGCGCCGGTAATCTTTGCCATTCTCGGTGCGGACAATGTATGAGCGTGGTGCACTTGTTACTTTGGTTACCACTGCAGGTTTCCACCTTCCTTCTAAATTTTGCATCCTTACCCTATCGCCATGCTCACAATGTTTTAGAAATTTAGACCCATGATCATAGTACTGTTTCTTTCATGTAATTAGCAAGAGTCCATAAGCTAGTGACGTATGGGATACACATTCCCACCAGGAGGGGCAAAGTTTCCCAAACCCCAAAATGCCTATAAATACACCCCTCACCACACCCACAATTCAGTTTTACAAACTTTGCCTCCCATGGAGGTGGTGAAGTAAGTTTGTGCTAGATTCTACGTTGATATGCGCTTCGCAGCAGGCTGAAGCCCGGTTTTCCTCTGAGTGCAGTGAATGTCAGAGGGATGTGAAGAGAGTATTGCCTATTTGAATACAATGGTCTTCCTCTAGGGGATCTATTTCATAGGTTCTCTGTTATTGGTCGTAGAGATTTCTTCTCCTACCTCCCTTTTCAGATCGACGATATACTCTTATATACCATTACCTCTACTGATTCTCGTTTCAGTACTGGTTTGGCTATCTACTATATGTAGATGAGTGTCTTGGGGTAAGTAAATCTTATTTCTATTTATGACACTCAAAGCTATGGTTGGGCACTTTATATGTAAAGTTCTAAATATATGTTTTAAACTTATATTTGCCATGATTCAGGTTAATCAGTATTCCTTCTTTCAGACTGTCAGTTTCATTATTTTGGGAAATGCATATGAATAAATATTTTTTTTTTACCTTCAAAAATTTTCAAATTGACTTTTTTCCTTGCGGGCTATTAGGCTTGCGGGGGCAGAAAATGCTTCAATTTATTGCGTTATTCTTGGCGCAAACTTTTTTGGCGCAAAATTTCGTCATTTCCGGCGCTATAGTTGACGCCAGAAGTTTACACATGGATGAGTCATTTTTTGACGCATGTGTGTTAGACGTTTTTTTGCGCCAAAAAATATGGGCGTCATATTTGGCGCCAAATAATGTGGGCGTCTTACTTGGCGCCAAAAAATGTGGGCGTCATACTTGGCGCCATTTTTTTCACATTATTTCAGTCTCACTTTTTTGTTGCTTCTGGTTGCTAGAGGCTTGTTTGTTTTTTTTTCCCATTCCTGAAACTGTCATTTAAGGAATTTGATATTTTTGCTTTATATGTTGTTTTTTTCTATTACATATTGCAAGATATTTCAAAAGCTGTTCCTGTATCAGAAAATACTGAGGGATTCCTGATGACTGATATCAGTCCTACCAAAGCTAAGTTCATTTATTTTAATGTTATGAATGTTTATATTTAGCTATGGTTTGTAATAAGTTTTTATGATAAACTTTTACATGCAGAGTCCATTAGTATTTATGCATTATCTATTGCTATTCTTTTTACATCTTATGTACAAGATATATTTAGGAATTTATAAGAATTCTAGTATAAAGGCTTTGTCTGCTATCCCGCCTTCTAATAAAATTTTTAGGTCTTTTTTAAACTTCTCATTTAGTTGATGAAGTTTCAAATGACCAACAACATACTGAATTATCCTTCTCTGATGGTGTATTTCCTCATTCAGAATATTCTTCATCAGATATTGACACTAACAAATCTACTTTTCTTTCATGTAATTAGCAAGAGTCCATGAGCTAGTGACATATGGGATATACATTCCTACCAGGAGGGGCAAAGTTTCCCAAACCTCAAAATGCCTATAAATACACCCCTCACCACACCCACAAATCAGTTTTTACAAACTTTGCCTCCTATGGAGGTGGTGAAGTAAGTTTGTGCTAGATTCTACGTTGATATGCGCTCCGCAGCAGGTTAGAGCCCGGTTTTCCTCTCAGCGTGCAGTGAATGTCAGAGGGATGTGAGAGTATTGCCTATTTGAATGCAGTGATCTCCTTCTACAGGGTCTATTTCATAGGTTCTCTGTTATCGGTCGTAGAGATTCATCTCTTACCTCCCTTTTCAGATCGACGATATACTCTTATATATACCATTTCCTCTACTGATTCTCGTTTCAGTACTGGTTTGGCTTTCTACTACATGTAGATGAGTGTCCTGGGGTAAGTAAGTCTTATTTTCTGTGACACTCTAAGCTATGGTTGGGCACTTTTTTATATAAAGTTCTAAATATATGTATTCAAACATTTATTTGCCTTGACTCAGGATGTTCAACATTCCTTATTTCAGACAGTCAGTTTCATATTTGGGATAATGCATATGAATAATTCATTTTTTTCTTACCTTAAAAATTTGACTTTCCCTGTGGGCTGTTAGGCTCGCGGGGGCTGAAAATGCTTCATTTTATTGCGTCATTCTTGGCGCGGACTTTTTTGGCGCAAAAATTATTTTCTGTTTCCGGCGTCATACGTGTCGCCGGAAGTTGCGTCATTTTTGACGTTCTTTTGCGCCAAAAGTGTCGGCGTTCCGGATGTGGCGTCCTTTTTGGCGCCAAAAGCATTTAGGCGCCAAATAATGTGGGCGTCTCTTTTGGCGTGAAAAAATATGGGCGTCACTTTTGTCTCCACATTATTTAAGTCTCATTGATTTTTTGCTCCTCGTTGCTAGAAGCTTATTCACTGGCATTTTTTTCCCATTCCTGAAACTGTCATTTAAGGAATTTGATAAATTTTGCTTTATATGTTGTTTTTTCTATTACACATTGCAAGATGTCCCACGTTGAAGCTGAGTCAGAAGATACTTCTGGAATATCCCTGCCTGGGGCTGGAGCTACCAAAGCTAAGTGTATCTACTGTAAACTTATGGTATCTGTTCCTCCAGCTGTTGTTTGTACTGTTTTGTCATGACAAACTGTTTATGCAGATATTTCCTTTAAGTACTGTTACATTACCTGTTGCTGTTCTGTCAACATCTAATACTCAGAGTGTTCCTGATAACATAAGAGATTTTGTTTTTAAATCCATTAAGAAGGCTATGTCTGTTATTCCTCATTCTAGTCAATGTAAAAAGTCTTTTAAAACTTCTCATTTTTCAGATGAATTTTTAAATGAACATCATCATTCTGATAATGGTTCTTCTGGTTCAGAGGATTCTGTCTCAGAGGTTGATGCTGATAAATCTTCATATTTATTTAAAATGAAATTTATTCGTTCTTTACTTAAAGAAGTCCTAATTGCATTAGAAGTTGAGGATTCTGGTCCTCTTGATACTAAATCTAAACGTTTAGATAAGGTTTTTAAATCTCCTGTAGTTATTCCAGAAGTTTTTCCTGTCCCTAGTGCTATTTCTGAAGTAATTTCCAGGGAATGGAATAATTTGGGTAATTCATTTACTCCTTCTAAACGTTTTAAGCAATTATATCCTGTGCCATCTGACAGATTAGAGTTTTGGGACAAAATTCCTAAAGTTGATGGGGCTGGCTCTACTCTTGTTAAGCGTACTATTCCTACGGCAGATGGTACTTCCTTAAGGATCCTTTAGATAGGAAAATTGAATCCTTTCTAAGAAAAGCTTACTTGTGTTCAGGTAATCTTCTTAGACCTGCTATATCTTTAGCGGATTTTGCTGCAGCTTCATCTTTTGGATAGAAGCTTTAGCGCAACAAGTAACAGATCATAATTCTCATAGCATTTTTATTCTTCAACATGCTAATATTTTTATTTGTAATGCCATCTTTGATATCATTAGAGTTGATGTCAGGTATATGTCTCTAGCTATTTTAGCTAGAAGAGCTTTATGGCTTAAGACTTGGAATGCTGTTATGTCTTCTAAGTCTACTCTGCTTTCCCTTTCTTTCCAGGGTAATGATCGTTTTCGTTCCTTTTGTCACAACAAGGAACAAAAACCTGATCCTTCATCCTCAGGAGAGGTATTAGTTTGGAAACCATCTCCAGTCTGGAATAAATCCAAGCCTTTTAGAAAATCAAAGCCAGCTCCTAAGTCCACATGAAGGTGCGGCCCTCATTCCAGCTCAGCTGGTAGGGGGCAGATTACGTTTTTTCTAAGAAATTTGGATCAATTCCGTTCACCATCTTTGGATTCAGAACATTGTTTCAGAAGGGTACAGAATTGGCTTCAAGATAAGGCCTCCTGCAAAGAGATTTTTTCTTTCCCGTGTCCCAGTAAACCCAGCGAAGGCTCAAGCATTTATGAAATGTGTTTCAGATCTAGAGTTGACTGGAGTAATTTTGCCAGTTCCAGTTCTGGAACAGGGGCTGCGGTTTTATTCAAATCTCTTCATTGTACCAAAGAAGGAAAATTCCTTCAGACCAGTTCTGGATCTAAAAATATTGAATCGTTATGTAAGGATACCAACATTCAAAATGGTAACTGTAAGGACTATCCTGCCTTTTGTCCAACAAGGGCATTATATGTCTACTATAGATTTACAGGATGCATATCTGCATATTCCGATTCATCCAGATCACTATCAGTTTCTGAGATTCTCTTTCCTAGACAAGCATTACCAGTTTGTGGCTCTGCCGTTTGGCCTAGCTACAGCTCCAAGAATTTTTTACGAAGGTTCTCGGTGCCCTTCTGTCTGTAATCAGAGAACAGGGTATTGTGGTATTCCTTATTTGGACGATATCTTGGTACTTGCTCAGTCTTCATATTTAGCAGAATCTCATTCGAATCGACTTGTGTTGTTTCTTCAACATCATGGTTGGAGGATCAATTTACCAAAAAGTTCATTGATTCCTCAGACTTAGGTAACCTTTTTAGGTTTTCAGATAGATTCAGTATCCATGACTCTATCTTTGATAGACATGAGACATCTAAAGTTGATATCAGCTTGTTGAAACCTTCAGTCACAATCTTTCCCTTCGGTAGCCTTATGCATGGAAATTCTAGGTCTAATGACTGCAGCATCGGACGCGATCCCCTTTGCTCGTTTTCACATGCGGCCTCTTCAGCTCTGTATGCTGAACCAGTGGTACAGGGATTACACAAAGATATCTCAATTAATATCTTTAAAACCGATTGTACGACACTCTCTGACGTGGTGGACAGATCACCATCGTTTAGTTCAGGGGGCTTCTTTTGTTCTTCCAACCTGGACTGTAGTTTCAACAGATGCAAGTCCTACAGGTTGGGGAGCTGTGTGGGGGTCTCTGACAGCACAAGGGGTTTGGGAATCTCAGGAGGTGAGATTATCGATCAATATTTTGGAACTCCGTGCAATTTTCAGAGCTCTTCAGTCTTGGCCTCTTCTAAAGAGAGAATCGTTCATTTGTTTTCAGACAGACAATGTCACAACTGTGGCATACATCAATCATCAAGGAGGGACTCACAGTCCTCTGGCTATGAAAGAAGTATCTCGAATTCTGGTATGGGCGGAATCCAGCTCCTGTCTAGTTTCTGCGGTTCATATCCCAGGTATAGACAATTGGGAAGCGGATTATCTCAGTCGCCACACGTTTCATCCGGGCGAATGGTCTCTTCTCCCAGAGGTATTTCTTCAGATTGTTCAAATATGGGGTCTTCCAGAAATAGATCTGATGGCTTCTCATCTAAACAAGAAACTTCCCAGGTATCTGTCCAGATCCAGGGATCCTCAAGCGGAAGCAGTGGATGCGTTTTCACTTCCTTGGAAGTATCATCCTGCCTATATCTTTCCGCCTCTAGTTCTTCTTCCAAGAGTAATCTCCAAGATTCTGAAGGAATGCTCATTTGTTCTGCTGGTGGCTCCAGCATGGCCTCTCAGGTTTTTGGTATGTGGATCCTGTCCGGATGGCCTCTTGCCAACCGTGGACTCTTCCGTTAAGACCAGACTTTCTGTCTCAAGGTCCTTTTTTTCCATCAGGATCTCAAATCCTTTGACTGAGAATCAAGCGTTCAATCTCCATACCTTTAAATTAAAGAGGTTTCTCTGACTCTGTGATTAATACTATGTTACAGGCTCGTAAATCTGTATCTAGGGAGATATATTATCGAGTCTGGAAGACTTGTATTTCTTGGTGTCTTTCTCATCATTTTTCCTGGCATTCTTTTAGAATTCCGAGAATTTTACAGTTTCTTCAGGATGGTTTGGATAAAGGTTTGTCTGCAAGTTCCTTGAAAGGACAAATCTCTGCTCTTTCTGTTCTTTTTCACAGAAAGATTGCTAATCTTCCTGATATTCATTGTTTTGTACAAGCTTTGGTTCGTATAAAACCTGTCATTAGTCAATTTCTCCTCCTTGGAGTTTGAATTTGGTTCTGGGGGCTCTTCAAGCTCCTCCGTTTGAACCTATGCATTCATTGGACATCAAATTACTTTCTTGGAAAGTTTTGTTCCTTTTGGCCATCTCTTCTGCCAGACGAGTTTCTGAATTATCTGCTCTTTCTTTTGAGTCTCCTTTCTGATTTTTCATCAGGATAAGGCGGTGTTGCGAACTTCTTTTAAATTTTTACCTAAGGTTGTGAATTCTAACAACATTAGTAGAGAAATTGTGGTTCCTTCATTGTGTCCTAATCCTAAGAATTCTAAGGAGAGATCATTGCATTCTTTGGATGTAGTTAGAGCTTTGAAATATTATGTTGAAGCTACTAAGAATTTCCGAAAGACTTCTAGTCTATTTGTTATCTTTTCTGGTTCTAGGAAAGGTCAGAAGGTCTCTGCCATTTCTTTGGCATCTTGGTTGAAATATTTAATTCATCATGCTTATGTCGAGTCGGGTAAAACTCTGCCTCAAAGGATTACAGCTCATTCTACTAGGTCAGTTTCTACTTCCTGGGCGTTTAGGAATGATGCTTCGGTTGATCAGATTTGCAAAGCAGCAACTTGGTCTTCTTTGCATACTTTTACTAAATTCTACCATTTTGATGTGTTTTCTTCTTCTGAAGCTGTTTTTGGTAGAAAAGTACTTCAGGCAGCTGTTTCAGTTTGAATCTTCTGCTTATAATTTCAGTTTTTTCATTTAATCTTTATTTTGGGTGTGGATTATTTTTCAGCGGAATTGGCTGTCTTTATTTTATCCCACCCTCTCTAGTGACTCTTGCGTGGAAAGATCCACATCTTGGGTAGTCATCCCATACGTCACTAGCTCATGGACTCTTGCTAATTACATGAAAGAAAACATAATTTATGTAAGAACTTACCTGATAAATTAATTTCTTTCATATTAGCAAGAGTCCATGAGGCCCACCCTTTTTTGTGGTGGTTATGATTTTTTTGTATAAAGCACAATTATTCCAATTCCTTATTTTTTATGCTTTCGCACTTTTTTCTTATCACCCCACTTCTTGGCTATTCGTTAAACTGATTTGTGGGTGTGGTGAGGGGTGTATTTATAGGCATTTTGAGGTTTGGGAAACTTTGCCCCTCCTGGTAGGAATGTATATCCCATACGTCACTAGCTCATGGACTCTTGCTAATATGAAAGAAATGAATTTATCAGGTAAGTTCTTACATAAATTATATTTTTTTATTTTTAAATAGAGTACATTCGTTTTTTGTTGAAAAGGTGTTGATTATTTTGGATATTGAAGTAACTAGTTCTTTTGATTAAGACTAGCTAACATTTAAATTCTGCTCATTAACCTTCTGTGGTTTCTTCAGAGGTTTTTTTTCCAGTTCCTGATACTAGGGAATGGAATAGGCCGGGAATTTCTTTTATTCCTTAAGATTTTTAATTGTATCCTTTGCCGGCAGTTAGTTTTAAGTTTTTAGGAAGATCCCCCAAGTTAATGGGACTATCTCTACTCTTGCTAACATACTACTATTCCTATAGTAGATACTATTTATTTTTTTCCTTGGGAAACATATTTTATTTAAGGAAAATTATTTATTTTCAGGTACTTTTCTTAGACCTGTAATTTATTTGGCTGATGTTGCAACTGCTTCAGCTTTCTGGTTGGATACCTTAGTGCAACAAGTATCGGATTATGATTTGTTTAGCATTGTTAAGTTGATCAACATGCTAATAATTTCATTTGTGTCGTAATTTTTTTGATATTTTCGCAAATGAGGTCTAATCTATGTCTTTAGCTATTTTAGCTAGAAGAACTTTATGATTTCAATCTTGGAATGCTAATTTGATTTCTAAATTCCATATTTCTTTTTTTCCAAGGTAATCCATTATTTGGTTCACAATTGGATTAAATTCTTCAACTGTTACACTGGGCTGCAAGATTGAGTTCTAAGGCTAAATATTACGTTTTTTGTTTTTTTTTACTAAGGAACGGAATTCTAAATTCTTCCCCAAGTAACATGTTTATAATTGGAAGTTTTCTTCTTTCAATTTAAGCCATTTTAAAAATCAAAGTCAGCTCCCCAAATTTGCATTTAGGTGCAGTTCTTATTCCAGTTTAGCTGGTAAGGGGCAGATTAAGACTTTTTTCATAAATTTGTTTGGTTCAATTCAGTCCAAACTTCTTAGATTTGGATACAGAATAGGATTCAGAGTAAAACCGTCTGTGAGAAGTATTTTTTCTCTCTCTAATATATTCAAGCTATTCCAGTAAGGCTCACACTTTCCTGAAGTGTTTTCAGTCCTATATGTATTGGGTACTTGTGAAGCGTGGCTGGTCACCCGTTGGGGCTCAAGGCGCTGCTCAGACCTGGAGTTTTCTGGGGTATTTATACCAGTTCCTTTTTTGGAACAGGATTTGGGGGTTTTATTCAAAACTATTAATTATTTCAAAGATAGAAAATCTTTTTGAATTGTCATATAAGTGTACCATCTTTTAGAATGGTGTTTATATGGTCTATTCTGCCTTTTTGGTCAGTAATGGCATTATTTGTTCACAATAGATACAATAGATGCATATCTTCATTTTCTGTTTTCATTCAGATTATTTTCATTTTCTGAGATTCTCTTTTTTTGACAAGCATTACCAATTTGTTGCTTTTCCTTCTGGTCTAGCGACAGCTCGAAGAATCTTTTCAAGGTTCTCAGTGTTTCCTTATTTGGACGGTCTCGTGGTACTCGCTCAGTCTTTTCGTTCTGCGGAATCTCATACGATTCAACTTTTGTTGTTTCTTCAAGACATGGTTAGAGGATCTTTTTATCAAAAGCTCTTTGTTTCCTCAGACAAGGGTCACCTTTTATTTTTTAGGTTTCCAGATAGATTGTGTCAATGTCTTTGTCTCTAGCAGACAAGTGACAATTTTATTGGGTTCAGTTTGTCGGAACCTCCAGTCTCTATTATTTCCTTCATTTGCTATATGCGTGGAAGTTTTTGGTATTATGGCTGCAGCATTGGATTAGATTCCCTTTGCTCTTTTTCATAAGAAACCTTTCCAGTTTTTTATACTGAATTAATGGTGCAGGGATTCTAGGATATCACTTTTTATATCCTTGAATCCCAATGTTCAACTATCTTTGATTTGGTGGTTAGATCACCATCATATAATTCTACGGGTCTCTTTGGTTCATTCAACCTGGACCATGATCACTACAGATGCTAGTCTTTTAGGTTGGAAGGCTGTCTGGGGATCTCTGTCAGCACAAGGGGTTTGGAAATCTCAGGAGGCGAGATTACCAATCGATATTTTGGAACTCCGTGCATTTTTCAGAGTTCTTCAGTTTTGACTTCTTTTTGAAGAAAGAGACGTTTATTGTTTTTTCAGACAGACAATGTCACAACTGTGGCGTATGTCAATCATCAGGGTGGGACTCTCAGTCCTTAGGCTGTGAGAGAAGTATCTTTGATACTTGCTTGGACTAAATCCAGCTCTTGTCTAATTTCTGCGGTTCATTTCCCAGGTATAGACAATTGGGAAACGGATTATCTCTGTCAATCAAGCTTTACATCCGGGAGAATGGTCTTTACCTAGATGTGTTTTTTCAAATTGTTCAGATGTGTGGGCTTCCAGAAACAGATCTGATGGCATCTCATCTAAACAAGGAACTTCCCAGGGGCCTATTCAGGTCTGGGGATCCTCTGGCGGAAGCAGTGTATGCATTGACACTTCCTTGGAGTTATCAATCTGCCTATATTTTTTCGCCTCTGGTTCTTCTTTTTAGAGTGTTTTTCAAAATCATCAGGGAGCAATCTTTTGTGTTGCTGCTGGCTCCAGCATGGCCACACAGGTTTTGGTATATGGTTCTTGTTCGGATGTCCAGTTGCCAATCTTGGTCACTTCCATTAAGGCCAGACCTTATATCTTAACATTCGTTTTTTCCATCAGGAACTCAAATTATTAATTTGATGGTATGGAGTTTTAACGCTTAGTACTTAGTCATAGAAGTTCTTTGACTCAGTGATTAATACTATTTTGCAGGCTCGTAAATCTGTGTCTAGTAAGATTTATTATCGAGTTTGAAAGATTTACATCTCTTGATGCTCTTTTCATAAATTCTCTTGGCATTCTTTTAGAATTCCTAGGATTTTATAGTTTTCTTCAGGATGGTTTAGATAGGGTTTTTTTCTGCAAGTTCCTTGCAAGGACAAATCTCTGCTTTTTCTGTGCTGTTTTCATAGAAAAATTTGCTAATCTTTCTGTTATTCATTGTTTTGTTCAGGCTTTGGTTCGTATCAAGTCTGTCATTTAAGCCAATTTCTCCTCCTTGGAGTCTTAATTTGGTTCTGAGGGCTTTACAGGCTCTTCCGTTTGAGCATATGCTTTCTTTGGACATTTAAATTACTTTCATGGAAAGTATTGTTCCTTTAGACATCTCTTCAGCTAGAACAGTTTTTGAATTATCTGCTCTTTCTTGTGAGTCTCCTTTTTCTGATTTTTCATCAGGATAAGGTGGTTTTGCTGTTTTTTTTTTCAATTTTTACCTAAAGTTGTGAATTTTAACATTAGTAGAGGAATTATTGTCCCTTCCTTGTGTCCTAATACTAAGAATTCTTTGGAGAGCTTCTTATATTTTTTTGGATGTGGTAAGAGTTTTGAAATTATGTTGAAGCTATTCAGATTTCAGAAATGTATATTTTCTGGTTTTAGGAAAGGTCAGAAGGCTTCTGCCATTTCTTTGGCATCTTGGTTAAAGTTTTTTGATTCATCTTGCTTATTTGGAGTCGGGTTAATCTCCGCCTCAGAGGATTATGGCTCATTCTACTATGAACATGAATAAGGGTTTGTAGCCCGAAACGTTGTTCTGCTTTCCTGGCTCCCAGTTTGTGACAATAAAGAGAACCTCTGCATAAGGACTTTGTGGTGCGTCTGCTACTTTTGTTCTATATTACTTTGAGGATTTTTGCAGTAATCCTACTGCAGTATGCACCCTATTAAGGATTGAAGTGCTGGATTTCTGAATTGCTTCTACTAGGTCAGTTTCTACTTCCTGGAATTTTAAGAATGAATCTTCTGTTGATCAGATTTGCAAAGCAACGACTTGGTCTTCTTTGCATACGTTTACTAAATTCTACCATTTTGATGTTTTCTCTTCTTCAGAAGCAGTTTTTGGTAGAATAGTACTTCAGGCAGCTGTTTCAGTTTGATTCTTCTGTTATAACTTCAGTTTTTTTCATTATAAAAATTGAAACTTTTTATTTGGGTAGTGGATTAATTTTTCAGCAGAATTGGCTGTCTTTATTTTATCCCTCCCTCTCTAGTGACTCTTGCGTGGAAGTTCCACATCTTGGGTATCTGCTATCCCATACGTCACTAGCTCATGGACTCTTGCTAATTACATGAAAGAAAACATAATTTAAGTAAGAACTTACCTGATAAATTCATTTCTTTCATATTAGCAAGAGTCCATGAGGCCCACCCTTTTTGTGGTAGTTATGATTTTTTTGTATAAAGCACAATTATTCCAATTCCTTATTTTTGATGCTTTCACTCCTTTCTTATCACCCCCCTTCTTGGCTATTCGTTAAACTGAATTGTGGCTGTGGTGAGGGGGTGTATTTATAGGCATTTTGGGGTTTGGGAAACTTTGCCCCTCCTGGTAGGAATGTATATCCCATACGTCACTAGCTCATGGACTCTTACTAATATGAAAGAAATGAATTTATCAGGTAAGTTCTTACATAAATTATGTTTTTCTGCCTGTTTTTTAATGATTCCACTCGCTGTTTAACCATTGCAGGATTCTGTACTTTGGAGGCAAGTTGTGTAGGTGTTGAAGGCAAAACTGATTTCAAACGTCTACTCATTTAGTAATTGTGAATGTGATGCAATTCCATCTATTGGGGTGTTACGGTAGTTTAGAAAACACAGGTATGGATCTTGATTCGTTTGGGCTGCTTTTTCCAAAATGTTCTTTACAATTTGTACATATTTTTCAGCTAAGCCATTTAACTGTGGGTAATGTGGGCTGGACAATGTGTGTTTGAACCCCCATTCTTTTGCAAAGTTTGCGAATTCCATTGAGGAGTACTGAGGAGCATTATCTGATATTAACTCATCACATATGCCATGTCTTGCCAAGATAGATTTAATGACATTTATCACTGCACTAGACTTAGTGTCTCTTAGTTGAACTATTTTAAAGTAACGACTGTAGTAGTCTACCATTATAAGATAGTTGTTATGGTTCCATGTAAATAGGTCTGATGCAATTCTTTGCCAAGCTCTCTCTGGCTGTACTCTTGTTACCATTACCTATATGACTAGGTTTTCAGATGTAAGGGAAGCAACAACACCCACAATACATTGTAAATGCCCCTAAATAACCCCAAATATTTAATGCATTTGGTCAATACCCTCTAAACATACAAGGAGTAGGAACTCTTTCAAAAGCTGCCTAGAGTACATAGGGCTCAGCAAAAGCATTTTTTTAGACACCCCTTCCCACACTCAAAGATAAGAGAAGTGTTATAGGGGGAAGGTTAAAGGAAGCAATTTTGTGATATCTGCAAGTCAGTAAATGTTTTCTGAAATATCAGCAAAGCTGTAAAATAACAATTTCCCTTCAGCTGCCATATAGTAATACATGAAAGTAAATGATTATGTTGCTTGCATATAAACAAAACAGTGAGCACTAACAGACAATCACTTCTGGACCCTATTTCTTCCTGTTATTAGGTGTCGGAGATACTATTACATCCCGAAACTAATTTACTACTTGTAAAAATATACCTGAACGTTATGCTTATACAGTAGCACTTGATACTGTGCATATTATATCAGAATCACAGAATTTCTGTTTAAACTTTGCATTGTAATTGCATTGGTATTTTACCATTGTAATCTATTTATAAAGCATCTAGTCAAAAAAATGTCACTTAAAATAAGCAACATCCAAATGTTATGAGAAATAATAAAACAACAACAATATATATATACTTTATTTTATATAAATTGCCTTTTTATAATTGTATTTAGGCAGCAACTACTTGTTATGATTACTCAGTACATTCTGTTGTATCTATTTCACTGGAACAATGTTTTCAGGTAATAGTATTAAGTACCAGTGCAGTACTGCTTTTATTTCAATAATAAACAAGTGGGGCTAAAAGAGACTGAAATCCAGATAAATAAAATAAAAACAATGTATATATAGGGCTGATATCTTTTCATCTACATACACAATGGTTATAAGTATTTTTATGAGAACCTTTGTAGTGTTAAAATGGTGGGGAAAGTCAGTTTCAGGATTTACTGGCAATCTGTGAGTTGTGCAATTAACTCAGAATGTATGTGGCTTAGGCACTGGCGGTTAGTAAAATTATTTTATCTGATGTCCTTATTTCTAGACTAGACAAGTACCTAAGATGCTATGTAGAGAAATGAATAAATGGGAGGAACATAAAGCTTCAGGCTGCTGGTGTGGTCCTTAATGTGTTAGAAGGTAATTCAACTAGCAGAATACAGAAATATATATGTAAAAAAATAATGCAAGTAGTGTAACATCTTTAATATTATTAGCCTATGCCTATCCAGTTCTGTCAGACTCGCAGGACTAAATATGGAAACCAGTATGTTAGAAGTTGAATTCTGCTACAGACAGTTCAGCACTAACCTTTGTGGCTCCTGTGACCTGTCTGCCTGTCACATCTCAGTGAGTTCTTCCCGCACTGCAGTTAAAGCTGTCTGGGGTGAGACGCCCCTCCCCCCTCCACAGGCTCCTGTGTAAATACACTGCAGTGCCTTTACAGCTTGCCATTCCACATCTGCTCAGCTGCTAGCTAAGTAATAAGATGTGATACCAGTGGAGGCTCCTCCATTTGTGCACTTTCGCACGTGAACCCCCAGGGGCAAGGAGGAAAAAATAAATTGAGCAAAAAAAGAGCAAAATAAATAAATTTAATAAAATATAATTTTATTATCCCCAGGACCCCAGCAAGCTGCAATAAATTTTCACAATACTTGATTCGTTCCTATAGTACAGTACTGTCTGTTACTGTAACTGTACTATACATCTATACTAGGCAGGAGGGAGCTAGGACCGGGCGGACGACAGAGCAGAGTGAGTGCAGACAGTATTTCAGCTCAGCTGACGTCACCACACCACGCATCACTTGCCTCTCACTCCTCCTCTCCTGACCCGACCAGGCAGGTTGCTGACAGTGTGCGCACACCTCCTAATCGCATGTGCCATAGAGAGAGCCCCTATCCTGCACAGTGATCTATGCATTCACTGTGCAGGCGTAGCTCCTCCCAGCCCGGCATTGCCTATAGAAGCTTAATCGCACAGGCTGAAGTGTGCGAGTTGACTTCAGCCTGTGCTCTACCTCTTCCCATTCTGCCTGAGCCAGCCTCTGATACGCTTTTGCGTACACGTGACGGCCTCCATAAGGCTCCTCCCCCTCAACGGCACGAAAATCTCATTGAGGAGATAGCTGTTGAGTGGATAGGAGCCTTGTTTCAGAGCTCTGTGCAGTTCAACTTGCCTCTCTTATTTAAAAAAATAACGATATGTAAGACTATTCTACTGCTAGCCCTTGCAGTTACAGGTCCTGGTTACTGCTGCCTGACTGTGAGTCTGTGACTCTCTGAGTTAGATTAGATAGGGTAGGGAGGTCCAAGGAAGATATGACTTGTGGGGCTAAAATTAGTTTGCTGCAGGCCTGCAGCTTATTAGTTTAGTTTACACTAAAGTTGACAAAAGAGAGAGAGAGAGTGAGTCAGTCAGACAGAGAGAGAACAGAGTAGACAAGACAGTGTCAGTGAGAGAAAAAAAAAAGTTCATTTTTATTTTTACTTAAAAAAAACTGATACAGATTAGAGTACTTGGGTAGTAGGGAGTTCTCTCTTAAAACAATTTGCTTTAGTGGAGTAATTTGGGAACAATAAAATATTTTTTAGCAGATTAATTAGCAGATTGCAATTAGAAGTTTTGCAAAAAAAGTACATTTTTTTTTTTTTTTTTACAAAAAGCAGTCAATTGCTGTGCTGCTGCTGCTGATACTTGTTGACCTTGACCATTGACGGCTGTCACGGCTGCTTAGTACTATTAAAAAAAATTAAGTATTTTAGCAATTTAATTAATTAGCAGATTGCAATTAGAAGTTTTGCAAAACAAAGTAAAAGTTCATTTTTTTTTTTAAACAGTTAACTACTGTGCTGCTGCTGATACTAAAATTAGGGAGAAACCTTCATATTTAATATTTTATATTTTATCGCTAGTGAGCTATATTATTATTATAATTATAATATATTACCTATTAGTTCTAGTTGATATTTAACAGCTGCAATATATTTTATAACAACCGGCACCGCAAACTACTTGCCTACTAGTTGTATATTTTCTAACAGCAGCGGAGCTACTTACCTACAAGTTATATATTAGATAACAACCGCAAAACTATTTAACTATTACTTCTAGTTGTATATTTTCTAACAGCTGCAGAGCTACCTACCTACAAGTTATATATTAGAAAATCTACAACTAGAAGTAATAGTTAAATAGTTTTGCGGTTGTTGTCTAACAGCTGCAGAGCTATCTACCTACAAGTTATATATTAGATAACAACCGCAAAACTATTTAACTATTACTTCTAGTTGTAGATTTTCTAACAGCTGCAGAGCTACCTACCTACAAGTTATATATTAGAAAATATACAACTAGAAGTAATAGTTAAATAGTTTTGCGGTTGTTGTCTAACAGCTGCAGAGCTATCTACCTACAAGTTATATATTAGATAACAACCGCAAAACTATTTAACTATTACTTCTAGTTGTAGATTTTCTAACAGCTGCAGAGCTACCTACCTACAAGTTATATATTAGATAACAACCGCAAAACTACTTACCTATTAGTTCTTCTAGTTGTATATTTTCTAATAGCTGCAGAGCTACTTACATACAAGTTATATATTAGATAACAACCGCAAAACTACTTACCTATTAGTTCTTCTAGTTGTATATTTTATAACAGCTGCAGAGCTACTTACATACAAGTTATATATTAGATAACAACCGCAAAACTATTTAACTATTACTTCTAGTTGTATATTTTATAACAGCTGCAGAGCTACCTACCTACAAGTTATATATTAGATAACTGCAAAACTATTTAACAATTACTTCTAGTTGTATATTTTATAACAGCTGCAGAGCTACCTACCTACAAGTTATATATTAGATTACAACAGCAAAACTATTTAACTATTACTATTTTAACAAAATCAAGAAACTGAGCTAGAAAAGTCTCTACTATATCGGAGACTGTATTAACATTATCCTGAACTGAATTTGATTGATCGATTACCAGAAAATATCATTGTCTGAATGAGCAAGCATCTAAAAACAGAGAGGTACTATGACCTCGTCTTGCCTCAAAGGGGCACTTTTCACAAGGTCCTAGTACCTCTCTGTTTTTAGATGCTTGCTCATTCAGACAATGATATTTTCTGGTAATCGATCAATCAAATTCAGTTCAGGATAATGTTAATACAGTCTCTGATATAGTAGAGACTTTTCTAGCTCAGTTTCTTGCTTTTGTTAAAATCCAGCCAGTATAACGTTAATTATAGCCTCCGCTATAGAAGAGGCTTTTTGTAGGAAGGCTATACTTTGTTTCCACTCGGTTTATGCTACAACTAACAAGCAACATTGGTCATCAAAGTATCTTAATAATATCCATTAAAAGCAACCGGTAAATTCAGTAATATAGCTATCTTGTTAGTTATTGTAACAACTGTCAGGGTAACGGTTTTCATTTATTTCAGATGTGGTTTAAATGACTATAATGATGGTATTCACGCATGGAACCTAATCTGTCAATTTATATATTTACGTTTTGACCCATTTTAGAGATACACTATATATAAACTATACCTAAAAACCTTCTCTTGTAAAATACTTATATAACACAACTGCATAGCGCCAGAAGTAATATACCGGTGGAATGCATGTTTCCTATTGTTATATCTATATATATCCTGGAGATTATTACTTTTGTACAATATCCGGGGCCAAAGCAGTCAGTGTGTTAACTATCCTGTATAATACTCATGATATTGCAATCTCAGTATAAAACTACATATGAGGGACAATTTATTATTATAACGTTTTCGATTGCACATTAGGTAACTTACAATATGTCTGAGTTTGAGCTATTTTTAACCTGTGTGTGTGTGTGTGCGCGTGTGTACGAGTCCAGCTGGACTAAATTTCTTGTCTCCAATAAAGTTTTTTTAAGTTCGAATGTTGATTTTGAGACCATTTTATTATATTTATTTGATTCCTAATATCTATGGGTTTTGGTGATATAATCACTTAGAGATAAGCAGTCTTTCTCTTCGCTTTGCAAACTCTGTTGCATCAATTATACATACAGTTCTTGTTAAGGCCAGAAGTGCCGCAGGACAAGTAAAATATCGGAGAGGCAAAGGCAAAGGATGGTGAGAATGGTCAAAAACAGCCCACAGACCACCTCCAAAGACCTACAACATCATCTTGCTGCAGATGGTGTCACTGTGCAGCGTTAAACAATTCAGCACACTTTGCACAATGAGAAGCTGTATGGGAGAATGATGTGGAACAAGCCTTTTATGCACACATCACAAACAGAGTCGCTTGAGGTATGCAAACGCACATTTGGACAAGCCAGATTCCTTTTTGAAGAAGGTGCTGTGGACTCATGAAACGAAGATTGAGTTATTTGGTCATAACAAGGGGTGTTATGCATGGCGGCAAAAGAACACAGCATTCAAAGACAAACACTTGCTACCCACACAGTAAAATTTGGTGGATGTTCCACCATGCAGTGTGGGGCTGTGTGGCCGGTACTGGGAATCTTGTTGAGGGTCTCATGGATTCCACTCAATATCAGCAGATACTTGAGAATAATGTTGAGGAATCAGTCACAAACTTTAGTTGAAGTTACCCCAGGGGCTGGATATTTCAACAAGACGATGACCAAAAACACTGCTGGTTCAAATGGGTGGGGCCATTTGAGGGTGTGACTTTCTCAACGGGCGTGGCTTTTTAAAAGGGGCATGGCTTGTTAAAAGGGGTGTGGTGTTCTCATGGGGCGGGGTCTTGTGCACCAAGATACACTGTCCAGTTACCTAGCAATCAGCTACCCATGCGTTCCAGCTCTGCTCTGAGGCATTTTGTGAAAACATAAGTTAGAGCCAGCTGTGTAATAAATCAGTCAACCTGTGCACATACATTTTTTCACTCATGCTGCTTTCCCAATGACGGCAGCCAGGCAGATCAGACGCCCCCCTGCTGGAGGTGCCCTAAGGCAGCTGCCTGGCCTGTCTTACACAAATGCCGGCCCTGAGGGTACTGTTCTGTCATGTGAAAGCTTTTTTATTTTGGCTATGGGGATTTATTTGCAAGTTTACTTTTTGTTTAGGTAATATCTCGTTAAGGAAGTTGTTGGCGGTTCTTTTTTACCGCATCTCACTTTTGAATTTTAGGTCATGTGACCACTCAGTTACTTCCTGAGTGCTGAACGGTTTGTTTCTAGCTGGCTGTTTGGAAGCAGGATTTTCAAGGGGACAGACAGGATTTTCTGGCATTAGATAATTTTTACTGCCTATCGCGCTTCTCTCTGATGATTGCAGTTTTCTAGGATCTGCAATATGGACAAGATTTATCTGCTGGTGTGGATTAGATTCCTGGTTACCGGTTGGGTGAGTCTCTCCAGCATGGCTGGGGTGTAGAGGTGCCGGTTTTAATAATTATTTCTCTGCTTACAATTTTATTCTAATTTTTTATATTGAGATTAGAGTATAAGGGAAATAAAAGGCTATTTTATTTATTATGGATGCCGATCCCAAAATAAAGTTTTATTATCCGATTTCTTATCCAAGACTTCTTTTTCTCAGAATAATGCTGTTCAGGGGTTGTCCCAGCCTTTGACAGATTCACATGCAGTGCCTTGTGGTTCCTCTGTCAGTCTCTGGGAGTGTTTGTTTTCCTAAAGATTTTGCTGTGCAGTTGACTTCTGCAGTTTCTACAGCCCTAAGTGCCTTACCAAGTTCTGATAAAAGGAAATCTAAGAACATTTATATGGATTCTGATTCCGCCAAGACTGATTTGGTTAGTCTTTCTCAGTTATCTAGCGAGGATCATTCCTCTGCAGCTTCTAAAGGCAAGATCTCTGATTCAGAATCTACAATTCTTAGTACAGTGGATTCTGAGGAGGTTAATTTAAACTGGAGCATCTCAGTTTACTTTTGAAGGAGGTTTTAGCTACTTTGGATGACTCTGAAACAGTAGCAGAGGCCCCTAAAAAGGCTAATAAACTAACCTAAATCTGTGGAGATTTTTCCTGTTCCAGATCGCATGTCTGACATATCTCCGGAATGGGAGAAGCCGGGTTTTCCTTTTAAACCCGTCTCCTGTGTTTAAAAAAATGTTTCCTCTGCATGATTCAGTGCGAGATCTGTTGCGCACTGTTCTTAGAGTAGAGGGTGCTATATCTACCTTAGCCAAGAGAACTACTATACCTCTTGAGGATAATTCCTCTTTTAGAGACCCTATGGATAAGAAACTGGAGGGTTATTTAAGAAAGATGTTTCTTCATCAGGGTTGCTAGTATTGCGACAGTTGCTGGTGCAGCCTCTTATTGGTGTGACTCATTGTCTGATCTAATTTCAGAGGAGATTACTAAAGAGAAGATCCAGGATAGGATCAAGGCTCTGAAGCTGGCTAATACTTTTATCTGTGATGCCAGTATGCAAGTTGTTGAGCTGGGAGCCAAGATTTCTAGTTTTGCGATACTAGCCCGCAGAGCCCTTTGGTTAAACTCTTGGTTTGCGGATGCGACTTCTAAATCAAAGCTTCTGTCTCTACCTTTAAAGGAAAAAGTCAGAGAAACCCTTATCACTGTACCAGCAATCCAGAAATTAATAATCCAAAGTGTGTTGGAGCGTATGTGTGTATTAGCAATGCAAACAAACAAGTGGCTGAGAATCAATTAGCCGCAAACAGCCGCCCACAAGCAGGCAGGCTGAAAGTCAATAGACAAACAGCTGATAAAGCACACAGAAACCAGCGATATGCTTCACTCACCAGTGGGTCAATGAGTGGGGGTGCTTCAGGCAGTATCAATACCTATGTCCTCTTGGAAGGCTCCGTACAGGAACTATTTCACTCTGGGGAAAGAAACAAACCGGGACGAAGCGGTGAACTCCTCAACCGCCTCAACTTATCCCGGCTACGATCCTCCTGAGTCCTGAATTGCTCCTCCCCTCTACTCCGCTCCGTAACACTGTGAGACTTGGGGGTGCTGATAGCTGTTAGCTGTAAGTTGCTTAATACAAACGCCCATCACACATGCTCCTTGATAGCCCATAAACAGCAAAGATGCAGCCGGTTTACTGGAAAGCAGAAAGTTCAAAGAAAGACGATCCCAGCTGCATTAAAACAATGATCCTTTATTCTTTATTCGTTGTTTAAAACATGAAGATACACAGAAAACGATGTAAAAGGTGCTGATTGCGCAGCACTGTATGGCTTACATGTTTCGGAAATGATCCGTAGTCATAGCCTACAGTGTTGAGCCCCACACCTGTTTAAAAGAGATTCAAACAAATGTGATTCGCTAAAAGTGAAACCCGCCCTCAGACTAAACCTGAGCACACCTGTTTAATACATTAATGTCTAAAAGTAATTCAGCACGCACAAACAGTGTAAAAGGATTAGACTGCCTACTGAGTGAATGGTGAATAAAAAAGTGTCAGATGTTACAAGACGGACAATAATATTACGTCCGGGCAAAAATATATACATATACACACTTTTGAGGCATACAAAGAGGAGGCGTTGTAGGAAAACCTAGGTTAAATTGATTGAAGGGAGCAGAATTCTACACACATTTTGTTAAAGGGAGCAGATTTCCACTGGGGTCCTTACACAAATATAGACCAGGCTCTATTCCCAATATGCAAAAGAATTCTGTGTCCACAATATACGCAATGAAAACGGGGTAATATATGTAATAATATACTATACAAACATGCACATTCTATTATGTTAGTGGTTATGAATAAATGCTAAATTCCACCTTGTATAGTGGCTTGTAGGGTATTTTTCTATGCTGCTATAATAAAAAGGCCTGGGCTAGATTGGGCTTTAAAGCCGCCCTACTAAATGTGGCTTACTAATGCTATGTATATAAGAAACATCGTAAGAGCCCCATGCATAGTAGTAATCTCTGAGGATGTAATATATAACCCTAAAAAGCTCAGTAGGGAAATATAAAATGAAAATGAAATGTTAAATAGGTGGAAGTTAAATTATTAATAAATGAAATTATAAATATAAAAAAAACAAGAATAAATAAAGAAAATAATAACAATGAAATAAAAATAAAGAATGTTAATGTTTAAGAAGTAGTTTGCTATTCTGTATACAAGCAACAATTAGTCATATTATAACTCTGTCCATGTATGAACAAATATACACAAATGTATGCTGATTGTTACCACTGATATGCATAAGAGCAAACATAATAAAGATATTCCAAACTTAATATGTGGAGTATGTATATATAAGGTAAGGTAAGCGATGTGAGAGGTCATAATGATGGTAATAATGAAACTACAAGGGGATAAATATGGAAGAGGAAGGCAACTAAAAAATAAAATAAATTAAATAAAACAAATAAGGCTATGTATAATATAGCAAGCACACCGATAATGAAAAAAATTATGAAAAAAATGAAAAAAATATATCTCAAACTGATATAATTATTCCCAGAGATTTAACACATTGTTTCTGGAATTTAATCCATCTGGCACCTGGGTGCCCATTGTGAAAATCCAAAAAGCTTCACGTCTAGCGAGAAGTGTGTCAACATCTCCTCCCCTGGTAGGTCTATTGACCTTCTCAATAGCACACCAGGTAAAGCCCTGAAGATGATTATCATGGAAAACCCCGAAGTGTTGAACTATAGGGGTTGATGCTCTTTTGGTGTTAAATGAAGACAAATGTTCTCTGATCCTAGTATTTAGGTCACGTGAGGCGAGTCCTATATACTGGATCTTGCACAAAGTGCACTCAATCAAGTAAACCACTGACTCCGTCTTGCAATTCATGCAAGATCTGATTGGATATTGTTTTTTTGTTTTTTCACTAGTAAACTCTTTTGTGATGTTAACAAACTCACAAGGTTTACATTTTCGATGTCCACACCTGTACATGCCAGTGTGTTTAAGCCAGGAGCTTTGTTTAGGTTTGTTAGACTTAAGTAGTGTAGGTTAGAGGATAGAGCCTAGGGTAGGGCTCTTTCTATATGCACATCTTAATCCAGTTTTCACAGTCTCCACTAGTTTATCCTCTGCCAACAACAATGGAAAATGTTTGCGTATAATCTCGCATACCTGGGGATATTGGACACTGTGTGCCCAAAAGTAGGGAGTTGCCCAAAATGGGCTTTCTATAGATTGTGGATTTCACCGTGCCCATAGTGGTGGCCTCCAGTGTAAGGTCAAGATAATTGATAGACCTGTCATTAAGTTCAAATGTGAACTTAAGGCCAATCTCATTAGTGTTGAGATATTCCATGAACAGGGGAATACTGGTATGGTCACCAGTCCACACAAAAAGGAGGTCGTCAATGTACCTCCTATAAAAGGAGATACAATCCTTGTAAGGATTACTATCTCCAAAGATGTGGTAAAACTCCCACCACCCAAGAAACAAATTTGCAAAGGAAGGAGCAAATGTTGCTCCCATGGCGGTACCACATCTCTGGAGATAGTAGACTTCCTCAAACTTAAAAAAAATGTGTGTAAGTAAAAAAGAGGTGACTCTTAGGATGTACTCAGTAAAAATATCACTGTACTCCAACCCCTGTTCAAGGAAAAAAGCTATGGCTTGTACTCCTGCTTGATGTGGAATACTAGAATATAGTGAAACAGCATCCACAGTAAGCCATTTGGACCCTTCGGTCCATTCAATCCTCTCAATCAAATTCAGAATGTGTTTTGTATCTTTCACATATGAGTGGAGAGACATTACAATTGGTTGAAGAATTGAGTCTAACCATTCTGAAAGATTGCCTAAGAGGGAATCAATCCCACTCATGATTGGTCTCCCCTGGACGTTGTCCAGGGTTTTGAGGGTCTTGGGTAAGTGATGGAACAATGAGGTCTTGGGAAGTCCACTGACAAAAATTCCAAAGTGGTCTTGTCCAGAATACCCAGCTCAAGACCATCATCAAGAAGCTGTTTTAGTTCTATCTGGAACTCAATGGTAGGGTCCCTATTTAAAACAAAATAGTCTGTCTCTTTTTGTAATTGTCTCAGGCCTTCCAAGATATAGTGTTCCCTATCCATCACCACTACCATGCCACCTTTGTCAGAATTCTTAATGACAAGGGAGCTGTTGTCTCTCAATGACACCATCGCTTCTTTTTCAGAGAGAGATAGATTGAACGTGTGTTTGGGTTGATTATTTTTTAGAATCAAAAGGTCCCTCTCCACTCTGTTGTAGAAGGTTTCTATAACATTGCCTCTGTTATGGATAGGATAGAATTTAGATCTCTTTCTAAAACAAGGACCCCTGTTGGCTACCTCAGTCGCTCTAGATGTTTCAAGCTGGAGCTGTTGAAGCAAAACCACATCACATGTGTGTTTAAAATCGTGGGTCTCAAGACTAGTGTCGCCAGCCTGGGTCAAAGTTTGAGTTTGAGTCATTGTTAGTTCATTCATACCATCATTAAAAGTGTGTATATGTATATATATAAAAGTGTGTATATGTATATATTTTTGCCCGGACGTAATATTATTGTCCGTCTTGTAACATCTGACACTTTTTTATTCATCATTCACTCAGTAGGCAGTCTAATCCTTTTACATTGTTTGTGCGTGCTGAATTACTTTTAGGCATTAATGTATTAAACAGGTGTGCTCAGGTTTAGTCTGAGGGCGGGTTTCACTTTTAGCGAATCACATTTGTTTGAATCTCTTTTAAACGGGTGTGGGGCTCAACACTGTAGGCTATGACTATGGATCATTTCCGAAACATGTAAGCCATACAGTGCTGCGCCCTCAGCACCTTTCACATCGTTTGCTGTGTATCTTCATGTTTTAAACAACAAATAAAGAATAAAGGATCATTGTTTTAATGCAGCTGGGATCGTCTTTCTTTGAACTTTCTGCTTTCCAGTAAACCGGCTGCATCTTTGCTGTTTATGGGCTATCAAGGAGCATGTGTGATGGGCGTACTTACATTAGGGAGTACTTACATTAGGTACCCTTTTTGAGCAAATGGAGAATTTATTTCTAAAAGAATCCAAAACCCAGTGGGACATATGGACACTGGAAAAGTATTTAAGCCTAAGCATGATACCCAGAGGCCTAAGACTATATAAGTTTCCCACTTTTTAAGTGGACACTCAGGATAAGGACTTTGTAGAAGCTTGGAATGCTGTACTCACAGACTGCTCTATGAGACTCATGAAGTTGCTCATACAATATAAAAATAAGATGTTGGAGATTATTAGAAAGGATATAGATGATTTGCAAGTTGAAATGAATAGGAGGAGCAGTAATACTGATTTTGCCAGATTTGACAAAACCCTTAGGGAGCTAGTTGCTAACGGTAGATCCATTATAATGGAAACCAAACACACCAAGTTCATTAGAGACAAATTGGACTATTCTAGTAACTCTGTATATATTTGGAACAAAGCCAACAGGGGTAATTTTAGAGCAAACCAACCTAGGTTTGGAAGGAGAAGGAGGGGTAATAGAAATAGAAACAGGAGTAGGAATAATGACAACAAAGGGAATATCTCTAAAAATGTAACATTCTCGGGGAGTGAATCTGATGGGTCTAGTGAAGGAGAATCACTTAGTATACCAGCACCCACAATGCCCACTACCACCAAGGATAATGTTTATACCTTAACGCAGGCCCCACACATTGATATTTTGCCTACAGGTAATAGAGATGGCGGGGGAGTACAGGGAGCGAGCTCATCACAAAGTGTTTATCTTGAATCAGTCCCTGTAATGCATGCGCAAAACCAGGCTGACCCCTTCACCCTTAATCGGGTTTTTCCCCAGGAACGGGATGCACCCACGGGGGGAGGGAGACAGACTACGCACCCCGGTACACATTACAATCAGAGCCAAGACAGGTATCAACTCAGGGAGCCCAGGCCACAAACCTGTTACAAATAGAGGAAATTAGGATAGTGGGGAATGTTGTGAATTTGTCCACACAAAACCTAAGTGAGGCACAATACAAAGTGCTAAATAGAGGTCTAAACTTTGCATCAACTAATGACTTTGATCTTTTTAAAACTATTCTTGATGTCAATAAACTTGTACGAAATTTAACACTTAAGAAACATTTCTCTAATGATGGTATGAATGAACTAACAATGACTCAAACTCAAACTTTGACCCAGGCTGGCGACACTAGTCTTGAGACCCACGATTTTAAACACACATGTGATGTGGTTTTGCTTCAACAGCTCCAGCTTGAAACATCTAGAGCGACTGAGGTAGCCAACAGGGGTCTTTGTTTTAGAAAGAGATCTAAATTCTATCCTATCGATAACAGAGGCAATGTTATAGGAACCTTCTACAACAGAGTGGAGAGGGACCTTTTGATTCTAAAAAATAATCAACCCAAACACACGTTCAATCTATCTCTCTCTGAAAAAGAAGCGATGGTGTCATTGAGAGACAACAGCTCCCTTGTCATTAAGAATTCTGACAAAGGTGGCATGGTAGTGGTGATGGATAGGGAACACTATATCCAGGAAGGCCTGAGACAATTACAAAAAGAGACAGACTATTTTGTTTTAGATAGGGACCCTACCATTGAGTTCCAGATAGAACTAAAACAGCTTCTTGATGATGGTCTTGAGCTGGGTATTATGGACAAGACCACTTTGGAATTTTTGTCAGTGGACTTTCCCAAGACCCCATTGTTCCATCACTTACCTAAGACCCACAAAACCCTGGACAACGTCCAGGGGAGACCAATCGTGAGTGGGATTGATTCCCTCTTAGGCAATCTTTCAGAATAGTTAGACTCAATTCTTCAACCAATTGTAATGTCTCTCCACTCATATGTGAAAGATACAAAACACATTCTGAATTTGATTGAGAGGATTGAATGGACCGAAGGGTCCAAATGGCTTACTGTGGATGCTGTTTCGCTATATTCTAGTATTCCACATCAAGCAGGAGTACAAGCCATAGCTTTTTTCCTTGAACAGGGGTTGGAGTACAGTGATATTTTTACTGAGTACATCCTAAGAGTCACCACTTTTTTACTTACACACAATTTTTTTAAGTTTTGAGGAAGTCTACTATCTCCAGAGATGTGGTACCGCCATGGGAGCAACATTTGCTCCTTCCTTTGCAAATTTGTTTCTTGGGTGGTGGGAGTTTTACCACATCTTTGGAGATAGTAATCCTTACAAGGATTGTATCTCCTTTTATAGGAGGTACATCGACGACCTCCTTTTTGTGTGGACTGGTGACCATACCAGTATTCCCCTGTTCATGGATTATCTCAACACTAATGAGATTGGCCTTAAGTTCACATTTGAACTTAATGACAGGTCTATCAATTATCTTGACCTTACACTGGAGGCCACCACTATGGGCACGGTGAAATCCACAATCTACAGAAAGCCCATTTCGGGCAACTTCCTACTTTTGGGAACTAGCTGCCATCCGAAGCATGTCCCCTTTGCCATAGCAAAAGGTGAATATACCAGGCTTAAGAGAAATTGCACACTGCACACTGATTTTCTGAATGAATCTAGGGGACTTGAAAGGAGACTTAAGGATAGGAATTATCCTCCCAAGGCCATAAGAAAAACTAGGGAACAAGTTCTTACTATTCCCAGAGAGAAACTTTTGAGAACTAAACGGCACACAAGACAAGCTAGACAGGGAGTAACTTTTGTAACTAAACACAGTGTCCAATATCCCCAGGTATGCGAGATTATACGCAAACATTTTCCATTGTTGTTGGCAGAGGATAAACTAGTGGAGACTGTGAAAACTGGATTAAGATGTGCATATATAAAGAGCCCTACCCTAGGCTCTATCCTCTAACCTACACTACTTAAGTCTGACAAACCTAAACAAAGCTCCTGGCTTAAACACACTGGCATGTACAGGTGTGGACATCGAAAATGTAAACCTTGTGAGTTTGTTAACATCACAAAAGAGTTTACTAGTGAAAAAACAAAAAAACAATATCAGATCAGATCTTGCATGAATTGCAAGATGGAGTCAGTGGTTTACTTGATTGAGTGCACTTTGTGCAAGATCCAGTATATAGGACTCGCCTCACGTGACCTAAATACTAGGATCAGAGAACATTTGTCTTCATTTAACACCAAAAGAGCATCAACCCCTATAGTTCAACACTTCGGGGTTTTCCATGATAATAATCTTCAGGGCTTTACCTGGTGTGCTATTGAGAAGGTCAATAGACCTACCAGGGGAGGAGATGTTGACACACTTCTCGCTAGACGTGAAGCTTTTTGGATTTTCACAATGGGCACCCGGGTGCCAGATGGATTAAATTCCAGATACGATGTCTTAAATCTCTGGGAATAATTATATCAGTTTGAGATATATTTTTTTAATTTTTTTCATTATTTTTTTCATTATCGGTGTGCTTGCTATATTATATATAGCCTTATTTGTTTTATTTAATTTATTTTATTTTTTAGTTGCCTTCCTCTTCCATATTTATCCCCTTGTAGTTTCATTATTACCATCATTATGACCTCTCACATCTCTTACCTTACGTTATATATACATACTCCACATATTAAGTTTGGAATATCTTTGTTTGCTCTTATGCATATCAGTGGTAAAAATCTGCACACATTTGTATTGTATATTTGTTCATACATGGACAGAGTTATAATACGACTAATTGTTGCTTTTATACAGAATAGCAAACTACTTCTTAAACATTAACATTCTTTATTTTTATTTCATTGTTATTATTTTCTTTATTTATTCTTGTTTTTTTTATATTTATAATTTCATTTATTAATAATTTAACTTCCACCTATTTAACATTTCATTTTCATTTTATATTTCCCTACTGAGCTTTTTAGGGTTACATATTACATCCTCAGAGATTACTACTATGCATGGGGCTCTTACGATGTTTCTTATATACATAGCATTAGTAAGCCACATTTAGTAGGGCGGCTTTAAAACCCAATCTAGCCCAGGACATTTATTATAGCAGCATATAATAATACCCTACAAGCCACTATACATGGTGGAATTTAGCATTTATTCATAACCACTAACATAATAGAATGTGCATGTTTGTATAGTATATTATATATTATTACATATATTACCCCGTTTTCATTGCGTATATTGTGGACACAGAATTCTTTTGCATATTGGGAATAGAGCCTGGTCTATATTTGTGTAAGGACCCCAGTGGAAATCTGCTCCCTTTAACAAAATGTGTGTAGAATTCTGCTCCCTTCAATCAATTTAACCTAGGTTTTCCTACAATGCCTCCTCTTTGTATGCCTCAAAAGTGTGTATATGTATATATTTTTGCCCGGACGTAATATTATTGTCCGTCTTGTAACATCTGACACTTTTTTATTCATCATTCACTCAGTAGGCAGTCTAATCCTTTTACATTGTTTGTGCGTGCTGAATTACTTTTAGGCATTAATGTATTAAACAGGTGTGCTCAGGTTTAGTCTGAGGGCGGGTTTCACTTTTAGCGAATCACATTTGTTTGAATCTCTTTTAAACAGGTGTGGGGCTCAACACTGTAGGCTACGACTACGGATCATTTCCGAAACATGTAAGCCATACAGTGCTGCGCCCTCAGCACCTTTTACATCGTTTGCTGTGTATCTTCATGTTTTAAACAACGAATAAAGAATAAAGGATCATTGTTTTAATGCAGCTGGGATCATCTTTCTTTGAACTTTCTACCTTTAAAGGGTAAGACTTTATTTGGTCCTGGTCTAGCAGAGATCATTTCCATGGTTACTGGTGGAATGGGAGGTTTTTTTACCACAGGATAAGAATAGACCCAAGGGTCGTCAGACTTCTAATTTTCGTTTCTTTCATAACTTCAAGGGACTGAAATCTTCCTTGTCTTTTAAATCTGAGCAAGCCAAGACTTCTTGGAGAGCTAGCCAGCCCTGGAACAAGGGTAAGCAATCCAGAAAGCCTTCCCCTGAGGCTAAGTCAGCATGAAGGGGCCATCCCCCATCCAGTTCTGAAACAAGTAGGAGGCAGGCTTTCTGGTCCCCCCAGGACAAGATCAAGATTATCCCGTCCTTCAAGATGGAGACTATTTGTTCTATTCTCCCTCTAGTTCAGGAGGGTCAGTTTGTGAACACCATAGACCTAAAGGATACATATCTTCATGTGCCTATCCACAGGGAACATTTCAGGTTTCTGAGGTTCGCAGTATCTATGAAGATTTTTTTGATGGAGTTTAGAAAATTCAAGCTTCTGGAGGGCCTGTTAACTTCAGTCCTCTGTTTGTCCATCAGTGGCTGTATGCATGAAAGTAATTGGTCTCATGGTGGCATCCATTAACATTTTTCAGTTTACTTGCTTTCATCTGAAACCTCTACAGTTATGTATGCTCAATCAATGGAGTGGAGAACACTCAGACAAGGATTTCTCTGTCTTGGTGGATCTTCCAGGACCATTTGTCTCAGGGCACTTGTTTCCCGAGACCCTCTTGGGAGATTGTGACCATGAATGCTAGCCTTTTAGGCTGGGGAGCAGTTTGGGGGTCCCTAAGAGCTCAGGGACTTTGGACTCAGGAGGAGCCTGCCCTCCCTATACATATTATAAAATTGAGAGCAATTCTCAATGCTCTAACAGCTTGGCCTCAGTGGGCAGAGTCTCACTATTGTCATCTCTCTGCCATTCATATCCCAGGGGTGGACAACTGGGAAGCGGATTATCTAAGGAGGCAGATGTTTCATCCAGGGGAATGGGCTTTACATCCAGATGTTTTCTCAATGTTAACCCTTAAATTGGTAGTTCCAGAGTTGGATCTGATGGCATCTCGTCTAAATGCCAAGCTTCCAAGATACGGAGCAAGATCAAGAGATCCTCAAGCAGCTCTTGTAGATGCCCTGGCAGTGCCATGGGATTTTGGTCTAATATATCGGTTTCCTCCGGATGCCCTCCTTCCTTGGGTGATAGCTCGTATCAAACAGGAGAGGCTTCAGTGATTCTAGCATGGCCTTGCAAAACTTGGTGGGGATGTCCTCATTTCCCCCATGGAAATTGCCTCTAAAGAAGGATCTTCTTCTTCAGGGTCCCTTCCTCCATCTCTCTGATGCTGACTGCTTGGAGATTGAACACTTTGTCTTGTCCAGACGAGATTTTTCTTTGAAGGTTATTGAGACTGATTCAAGCTCGTAAGCCTGTTACTCGCAAGATTTATTATAAGGTATGACATAAATACCTTAATTTGTCCGGATCTAGGTGTTTTTCTTGGGGTCAGGTGAGAATTCCCCATATTCTATCCTTTCTTCAGGAGGGCCTGAAAAAGGGTTAATCAGTCAGTACTCTAAAGGGTCAGATTTCGGCTCTGTCGATTCTTCTGCAGAAGCGTCTGGCAATTTTGCAGATGTTCAGTCTTTTGTCCAGGCTTTGGTTAGGTTTAGGTAAATTTCTCCTCCTTGGAGCCTTAATCGGGTTCTTAAAGTTCTGCAGCAGGCTCCATTTGAGCCTATGCATTCTGTTGATATCAAGTTATTGTCCTGGAAGGTTTTATTTCTGCAGGCAATTTCCTCTGCCCATAGAGTTTCTGAGCTTTCGGCTATACAGTGTGATTCTCCTTATCTTATTCTTCATGCGGATAAGGCGGTTCTCGTACTAAATTAGGTTTTCTACCCAAGCTGGTTTTGGAACGCAATATTAACCAAGAAATTGTTGTTCCTTCATTTTCTCCTAAGGAGCGGTTGTTGCACAATCTGGATGTTGTGTGTGCTTTTAAGTTCTATTTACAGGCTATGAAAGATTTTCGTTAATCTTTTGCTCTTTTTTATGCCTTTTCTGGTAAACTGAGGGGTCAGAAGGCCACTTCTTCTACTCTCCCTTCTGGTTTAGAAGTGTTATTCGATTAGCTTATGAGACAGCTTGACAGCAGCCACCAGAGAAAATTACGGCTCACTCCACTAGGGCTGTCTCTTCCTCTTGGGCCTTTTAAAAATGATGCTTCTATGGAACAGATTTGCAAGGCGGCCACTTGGTCATCATTGCATACTTTTTCCCAATTTTACAAATTTGATGTTTTTTGCCTCAGCTGAGGCTTCTTTTGGGAGGAAAGTTCTTCAAGCGGTGGTGCCTTCTGTTTAGGTTTTCCTGTCTTGTGTATCCATTCCTTCCATTCTGTGGACTCTAGCTTTGGTATTGGTTCCTACTAGTAATTGAATGAATTTGTGGACTCTCCATGCCATTGGAAAGAAAACATAATTTATACTTACCTAATAAATTCTTTTCTTTCCTGGCATGGAGAGTCAATGACCCACCCTTATTTTTAAGACGGCTTTTTGTAATTTTCTAAACCTCAGGCACCTCTATACCCTGAATGACTGGGGATTTTGGGTAGTGGGAGGATACTTGAGGCTTTTCTGGGGTGTTCTTTGCCTACATCTGATGGCCAGGAGTTGAATTCCCACTAGTAATTGAATTGATTTGTGGACTCTCCATATCAGGTAAGTATAAATTATGTTATTCTTTAAAATATGAAGCAAATAAAAGGAACTAATGAATTTCTCTGAATTATGTTGTCTCTAGAGCTGTACCGATGAGGAGTCGTCCAGTGATCACTCTCACAACACTGACCTAAATAACGAGGTGAGAACTTGAAGGAAGTTTCCACCGTCCAAAAAGCTCATTAACTGCAACAATCTCTCTAATGTCTTTTATAAAACACATTGAAAATGGTTAAAAAAATCTGATCTTGAAGGAGCAGTAAATTCAAAATGTAATTTTCATAAAGTATATCTCTAAAAAAATTTCCCCACTGCCATTTGGTTGGCTGGCTGCAATTTACAGGATTCAGTTATCTAACCCTACAAGGTGCTAGACCACAATACGTGAATCAGTGCAGCAACTCATCAGCCTCTTATTTTTCACAGCAAGAGTTTTTTCTTTTGCGTGATGTACCGAGTCCACGGATTCATCCTAACTTGTGGGATATTGTCCTTCCTGACAGGAAGTAGCAAAGAGAGCACCACAGCAGAGCTGTCTATATAGCTCCCCCCTTAACTCCACCCCCAGTCATTCTCTTTGCTGGCTCTAAGCAGGAAGAGTAAAGAGAAGAGGTGTTAAAGGACTCATGGCAGACAGTCCCTAAGGTGGAGGGAGCTATTTCTACTCTGGCTAAGCGTACAACTATACCTATTGAAGACAGTTATGCTTTCATTGATCCTATGGATAAAAAATTAGAGGGTCTCCTAAAGAAAATTTTTGTTCATCAAGGTTTTCTTCTCCAACCTATAGCGTGCATTGTTCCGGTAATCACTGCAGCTGGAGACCCCACTAGATGATATTTTGGACAGAATCAAGGCTCTTAAGTTAGCTAATTCTTCTTGCTAAATTAGCGGCTAAGAATTCAGGTTTTGCCATTTTATCGCGTAGAGCGTTATGGCTTAAGTCCTGGTCAGCTGATGTGTCATCGAAATCTAAGCTTTTGTCAATCCCTTTCAAAGGTAAGACCCTATTCGGGCCTGCATTGAAAGAGATCATTTCAGACATTACTGGAGGGGAAGGGTCATACCCTCCCTCAGGATAAGTCAAATAAAACTAGGACCAAACAAATCATTCCTTTTGAAACTTCAAGAGTGGTTCCTCTACCTCTTCCCCTGCTGCAAAGCAAGAGGGGAACTTTGCTCAATCCAAGCCAACCTGGAGACCTAATTAGGCTTGGAACAAGAGTAAACAGGCCAAAAAGCCTGCTGCCGCCACTAAGTCAGCATGAAGGGGTAGCCCCCAATCCGGGACCAGATCTGGTAGGGGGCAGGCTCTCTCTCTTTGCTCAGGCCTGGGCAAGAGACGTTCAGTATTCCTGGGCAGTAGAAATTGTAACCCAGGGATACCTTCTAGATTTCAAGGATTCCCCTTCAAGGGGGAGGTTCCATCTGTCTCAATTGTCTGTAAACCCGACAAAAAGAGAGGTGTTCTTACGCTGTGTAGAAAACCTCTTTACCATGGGAGTCATCTGCCCAGTTCCAAAAGCAGAACAGGGGCAGGGGTTCTACTCCAATCTGTTTATAGTTCCCAAAAAGGAGGGAACCTTCAGACCAATTCTGGATCTCAAGATCTTAAACCAATTCCTAAGAGTTCCATCTTTCAAGATGGAGACCATTCGGACAATCTTACCATTGATCCAGGAGCGTCAATATATGACCACCGTGGACTTATGGATGTGTATCTACACATTCCTATCCACAAAGATCATCACCAGTTCCTCAGGTTCACCTTTCTGGACAAGCATTATCAGTTTGTGGCTCTTACTTTCGGGTTGGCCACGGTGCCGCGAATCTTCACGAAGGTGCTAGGGTCCCTTCTGGTGGTTCTAAGGTCACGGGGCATAGCAGTGGCACCTTATCTAGACGAAATTCTAATTCAAGCGTCATCCTTCCAACTAGACAAGTCTCACACGGACTTAGTGTTGGCCTTTCTAAGGTCTCATGGGTGGAAAGTGAGCGTAAAAGAGAGTTCTCTTTCCCCCCCCCCTCACAAGAGTTTTATTTCTAGGGACTCTGATAGACTCGGTGGAAATGAAAATATTTCTGACGGAGGTCAGGAAATCAAAGATTTTGTCCACCTGCCGAGCTCTTCATTCCATTCCTTGGCCATCAGTGGCTCAGTGTATGGAGGTAATCGGACTAATGGTAGCGGCAATGGACATAGTTCCGTTTGCTTCCTTGCATCTCTGAGCATGCATAGTTGCAGTGGCCTATCAGTGGAATGGGGATTATGCAGATTTATCTCTTCAGATAAATCTGGATCAAGAGACCAGAGACTCTCTTCTTTGGTGGTTGTCACAGGATCATCTGTCCCAGGGAATGTGTTTGTGCAGGCCAGAATGGGTTATAGTCACGACAGACGCCAGTCTTCTGGGCTGGGGTGCAGTCTGGAATTCCCTGAAGGCCCAGGGTTTGTGGACTCGGGAGGAGGCTCTCCTACCGATAAATAGATATGTGCATGATCGAAAAATTCGTATAGATTTGGAGGTTTCCGAATTTCGTTTCGGATCGATTCGAATTCGGAAAAATTTGAATGAATTCGTTTCGGATTCATTTCAGATTCATTCGGATTCGAAAAAAACTCGGCTGGATTCGGTTCGGAAATTCGGAATTTCGGTGTGCTGTGTATTAGACTAGTATTATGTACTGTATATTAGGTGTAACCCATAGCAGAGTGATATAACCTAATATACTGTACAATACTAGTGTAATCCATGTCCATCCGAATTTACCGAATAAATCTGAACTAATTTGGATTTATTCAGTAAATTTGGCAGTATTTTAATTCGTAAATTCGGTTCGATCCGAATCTCCGAATTTGCAGAATTTTCCGAATTGAACCAAATCGAATTGCACATGTCTACCGATAAATATTCTGGAATTAAGAGCGATATTCATAGCTCTCCAGGCATGGCCTCAGCTGTCTTCGGCCAGATTCATCAGGTTTCAGTCGGACAACATCACGACTGTGGCTTATATCAATCATCAGGGCGGAACAAAGAGTTCCTTTGCAATGATAGAGGTCTCAAGGATAATCCAATGGGCAGAGGCTCACTCTTGCCAACTATCAGCGATCTATATCCCAGGTGTAGAGAACTTGAAGGCAGATTTTCTAAGACGTCAGACTTTTCATCCGGGGGAGTGGGAACTCCATCCGGAGGTGTTTGCACAGCTGGTGCGGCTATGGGGCACACCAGAGTTGGATCTGATGGCGTCTCGTCAGAATGCCAAACTTCCTCGTTACTGCTCCAGGTCAAGGCTGTACTGATAGATGCTCTAGCAGTACCCTGGTCGTTCAACCTGGCTTATGTGTTGCCACCTTTCCCTCTCCTTCCACGTCTGATTGCCAGAATCAAACAGGAGAGAGTGTCTGTGATTTTGATAGCACCTGCATGGCCACGCAGGACTTGGTATGCAGACCTGGTGGACATGTCATCCCTTCCACCATGGTCTCTGCCATTGAGACAGGACCTTCTGATTCAAGGTCCATTGAAGCATCCAAATCTAATTTCTCTGCAACTGACTGCTTGGAAATTAAACGCTTGATTCTATCAAAGCGGGATTTCTCTGAGTCAGTCATAAATACCTTGATTCAGGCTCGAAAGCCTGTTACCAGGAAAATTTATCATAAGATATGGTGTAAATATCTTTTTTGGTGCAAATCCAAAGGCTTCTCCTGGAGTAAAATCAGGATTCCTAGGATTTTGTCTTTTCTCCAAGAGGGATTGGAGAAAGGATTATCAGCTAGTTCCCTAAAGGGATAGATATCTGCTCTGTCTATTTTGTTGCACAAGCGTCTGGCAGATGTTCCAGACGTTCAAGCTTTTTGTCAGGCTTTAGTTAGAATTAAGCCTGTGTTTAAACCTATTGCTCCGCCATGGAGTCTAAATTTAGTTCTTAGAGTTCTTTAGGGGGTTCCGTTTGAACCCATGCATTCCATAGATATTAAGCTTTTATCTTGGAAAGTTTTGTTCCTAGTTGCTATCTCTTCAGCACGAAGAGTTTGAACTATCTGCATTACAATGTGACTCACCTTATCTGGTGTTCCATGCTGATAAAGGTGGTCTTGCGTACCAAGCCTGAGTTTCTACCTAAGGTTTTTACTAACAGGAATATCAATCAAGAAATTGTTGTTCCTTCTCTGTGTCCTAATTCTACCTGTAAGAAGGAACGTCTGTTGCACAACTTGGACGTGGTTCGTGCTTTTAAATTTTATTTGCAGGCAACCAAAGATTTTCGTCAAACATCTTCTTTGTTGTCTATTCTGGAAAGCGTAGGGGTCAAAAGGCTTCGGCGACTTTTCTTTCCTTTTGGCTGAAAAGCATCATCCATTTGGCTTATGAGACTGCTGGACAGCAGCCTCCTGAAAGGATTACAGCTCATTCTACTAGAGCTGTGGCTTCCACGTGGGCTTTTAAAAATGATGCTTCTGTTGAACAGATTTGTAAGGCTGCGACTTGGTGTTCGCTTCATACCTTTTCAAAATTTTACAAATTTGATACTTTTGCTTCTTCGGAGGCTATTTTTGGGAGAGAGGTTTTGCAAGCAGTGGTGCCTTCCGTTTAGATTCCTGTCTTGTCCCTCCCTTCATCCGTGTCCTAAAGCTTTGGTATTGGTATCCCACAAGTTAGGATGAATCTGTGGATTCGGTACATCATGCAAAACAAAACAAAATTTATGCTTACCTGATAAATTTCTTTCTTTTGCGATTTACCGAGTCCACGGCCCGCCCTGTCTATTCAAGACAGATAGTATTTTTTTATGTAAACTTCAGTCAACTCTGCACCTTATAGTTTCTCCTTTTCTTCCTTGGCCTTCGGTCGAATGGGGGGTGGAGTTAAGGGGGGAGCTATATAGACAGCTCTGCTGTGGTGCTCTCTTTGCTACTTCCTGTCAGGAAGGACAATATCCCACAAGTTAGGATGAATCCGTGGACTCGGTACATCGCAAAAGAAAGAAATTTATCAGGTAAGCACAAATTTTGTTTTTCATGAGGTGTGTCCCTGGACTGTAAAACAATGCAAACGTTTGCTTAGAAAAGGACATTTTAAAGTTATTTTAAAACCATTTTATTTTGTATTTGAAATGCGGTGCTTCCCATGCATGAAATCATAACTAGTTTCTGTATTGCTACTGTTTTTATGAATGGCTTCTTTGTTGAGACAATATATTCCTATAATATTAAAAAATAAAAAATGACAGTGTGAAACTGGCTGGTTTCCCTCTGTTTGTTCTATGCTTGCAGATTGTAGAGTATTGAGGTATTTCCCTCTCTAGCAATTTAGTGGTTAAAAAAAAAGAAAGGTATTTAAAAAAACTTCCAGTAAATTCATATTCAAGATTAGCCAGAGAAGGAGGTTTCATAAGTGCAAATTAGGTTGGTAACTTGCACAGCCTGGGACAGCTGAGAACGATCAGATAGCTGGCTTTTCTTTTTAATAAACAGGGAGTGAATCCCTTTCAACAAATACAGGAAGACTTAAGAATAAATATTTGTAAATCTGCAAATAATGTATTTTCCTTCCCTTACAGAAAAGCTGTTTCTATAAGAGATTTGGTGTAAAAGAAGCAAGTCGTTTGCGCAGACCTCCCAAGAGCTCGCACTCCTCTGAAGCACTGTGTGTGTACACACCATTATTAGGTAATCTGTACCAACAGCTGCAATATGTCTTACTGGGAGGGGATACACCTGACCAGAGTGCACAATTTGTTTCATTATTTAATGTGAGAGTTTCGTTTGTTTTGGGAAAATACAACAAAAAAGTAATTGACCAAACTGCAATATCCAGAGTTTCAGGAGTTCTGGCGGTAAAAAGGTTAAATATTATATTCTGGTTTTTTTATTCTTTTATTTAACTATTTTATTTTTCTCCTGTATTCTACTCACAGTAGTTTGGTAGATTTGTTCTAGTGACTGTTTTAATTTATACATAAAACTGTAGTCCCTGTCTGGTGTAACTCCTAAGGAATGTACAGCCAGGGTTACTAGGGAACAATAATACAAAGCCCTGTAATCTAATCTATAACAATGCTTTCTGAGTGCAGTGCAAGATGTCTGAGCTGAAATGTCTTGTGATTTGTTAGTATCATTTTGACTCTTGTACTCTCTCTAATTTTGCAACAGAATACTGAAGCACATCTGGTTAATGTGACACATAAAATGTGTGTCTTGATCTAATGTAATAGTGTAGTCGTTACCTACTGTACTGCAGGAAATGACTGGAGGTGGGGAAGGGTCAAACTCACTATTATGCCAGTGGGTAAAAGGCATTTGTATGATATTCTACTGCTGGAGAAAGGTCAATAGGCATCTGTGATGCCATACTGCTGAGGAAGGGACAATAGATGCCCATGTAATGCCATACTGCTGAGGAAGGGACAATAGATGCCCATGTAATGCCATACTGCTGGGGAAGGGACCGTAGATGCCCATGTTATGCCATACTACTGGGGAAGGGACAATAGATGCCCATGTAATGCCACACTGCTGGGGAAGGGACAATAGATGCCCATGTTATGCCATACTGCTGGGGAAGGGACAATAGATGCCCATGTTATGCCATACTGCTGGGGAAGGGACAATAGATGCCCATGTTATGCCATACTGATGGGGAAGGGACAATAGATGCCCATGTAATGCCATACTGCTGGGGAAGGGACAATAGATGCCCATGTAATGCCATACTGCTGGGGAAGGGACAATAGATGCCCATGTTATGCCATACTGCTGGGGAAGGGACAATAGATGCCCATGTAATGCCATACTGCTGGGGAAGGGACAATAGATGCCCATGTTATGCCATACTGCTGGGGAAGGGACCGTAGATGCCCATGTTATGCCATACTACTGGGGAAGGGACAATAGATGCCCATGTAATACCACACTGCTGGGGAAGGGACAATAGATGCCCATGTTATGCCACACTGCTGGGGAAGGGACCGTAGATGCCCATGTTATGCCATACTGCTGGGGAAGGGACCGTAGATGCCCATGTTATGCCATACTACTGGGGAAGGGACAATAGATGCCCATGTAATGCCACACTGCTGGGGAAGGGACAATAGATGCCCATGTTATGCCACACTGCTGGGGAAGGGACAATAGATGCCCAAGTAATGCCACACTCCTGGGGAAGGGACAATAGATGCCTAAGTAATGCCACACTGGTGGGGAAGGGACAATAGATGCCCATTTAATGCCATACTGGTGGGGAAGGGACAATAGGTGCCAATTTAATGCCATACTGCTGGGGAAGGGACAATAGATGTACATGTTATGCCATACTAATGGGGAAGGGACAATAGATGCCCATGTAATGCCATACTGCTGGGGAAGGGACAATAGATGCCCATGTAATGCCATACTGCTGGGGAAGGGACAATAGATGCCCATGTTATGCCATACTGCTGGGGAAGGGACAATAGATGCCCATGTTATGCCATACTGCTGGGGAAGGGACAATAGATGCCCATGTTATGCCATACTGCTGTGGAAGGGACATGTAATGTAATAGACTAACATGTTTCGGCCTGCGCCGTATTCATAGTCCTACAGGTGCCAATTTAATGCCATACTGCTGGGGAAGGGACAATAGATGCCCATGTTATGCCATACTGCTGGGGAAGGGACCGTAGATGCCTATGTTATGCCTTACTACTGGGGAAGGGACAATAGATGCCCATGTAATGCCACACTGCTGGGGAAGGGACAATAGATGCCCATGTTATGCCATACTGCTGGGGAAGGGACAATAGATGCCCATTTAATGCCATACTGCTGGGGAAGGGACAGTAGATGCCCATGTTATGCCATACTGCTGGGGAAGGGACAATAGATGCTCATGTAATGCCACACTGCTGGGGAAGGGACAATAGATGCCCATGTAATGCCACACTGCTGGGGAAGGGACAATAGATGCCCATTTAATGCCATACTGCTGGGGAAGGGACAATACATGCCCATTTAATGCCATACTGCCGGGGAAGGGAAATAGATGCCCATTTAATGCCATACTGCTGGGGAAGGGACAATAGATGCCCATGTAATGCCATACTGCTGGGGAAGGGACAATAGATGCCCATGTAATGCCATACTGCTGGGGAAGTGACAGTAGATGCCCATGTTATACCACACTGCTGGGGAAGGGACATGTAATGTAATAGACTAACATGTTTCGGCCTGCGCCGTATTCATAGTCCTACAGGTGCCAATTTAATTCCATACTGCTGGGGAAGGGACAATAGATGCCCATGTAATGCCATACTGCTGGGGAAGTGACAGTAGATGCCCATGTTATACCACACTGCTGGGGAAGGGACATGTAATGTAATAGACTAACATGTTTCGGCCTGCGCCGTATTCATAGTCCTACAGGTGCCAATTTAATGCCATACTGCTGGGGAAGGGACAATAGATGCCCATGTTATGCCATACTGCTGGGGAAGGGACCGTAGATGCCTATGTTATGCCTTACTACTGGGGAAGGGACAATAGATGCCCATGTAATGCCACACTGCTGGGGAAGGGACAATAGATGCCCATGTTATGCCATACTGCTGGGGAAGGGACAATAGATGCCCATTTAATGCCATACTGCTGGGGAAGGGACAGTAGATGCCCATGTTATGCCATACTGCTGGGGAAGGGACAATAGATGCTCATGTAATGCCACACTGCTGGGGAAGGGACAATAGATGCCCATTTAATGCCATACTGCCGGGGAAGGGACAATAGATGCCCATGTAATGCCATACTGCTGGGGAAGTGACAATAGATGCCCATGTTATGCCACACTGCTGGGGAAGGGACAATAGATTCCCATGTTATGCCATACTGCTAGGGAAGGGACAATAGATGCCCATGTTATGCCACACTGCTGGGGAAGGGACAATAGATGCCCATGTTATGCCACACTGCTGGGGAAGGGACAATAGATGCCCATGTAATGCCACACTGCTGGGGAAGGGACAATAGATGCCCATGTAATGCCACACTGGTGGGGAAGGGACAATAGATGCCCATGTAATGCCTTACTACTGGGGAAGGGACAATAGATGCCCATGTAATGCCTTACTACTGGGGAAGGGACAATAGATGCCCATGTAATGTCACAATGCTGGGGAAGGGACAATAGATGCCCATGTTATGCCATACTGCTTTTCAAGGGACAATAGATGCCCATGTTAGACCATACTGGTGGGGAAGGGACAATAGATGCCCCTGTTAGGCCATACTGGTGGGGAAGGGACAATAGATGCATGCCCATGTTAGGCCATACTGGTGGGGAAGGGACAATAGATGCCCATGTTAAGCCATACTAATGGGGAGGGGGCAAGGCTCACGTGATGCAACACTGCTGGGGAAGGGACCCTAGATGCCCATGTTATGCCATGCTGCTGGGGAAGGGACAATAGATGCCCATGTAATGCCACACTGCTGGGGAAGGGAAAATAGATGCCCATGTAATGCCACACTGCCGGGGAAGGGACAATAGATGCCCATGTAATGCCACACTGCTGGGGACGGGACAATAGATGCCCATGTAAGGCCATACTGGTGGGGAAGGGACAATAGATGCCCATGTTAGGCCATATTGGTGGGGAATGGACAATATATTCCCACGTTGGGCATCTATTGTCCCTTTCCTACCAGTATAGCCTAACGTGGGAATATATTGTCCATTCCCCACCAATATGGCCTAACATGGGCATCTATTGTCCCTTCCCCACCAGTATGGCCTAACATGGGCATCTATTGTCCCTTCCCCACCAGTATGACCTAACATGGGCATCTATTGTCCCTTTCCCATCAGTATGGCCTAACATGGGCATCTATTGTCCCTTTCCTACCAGTATAGCCTATGTTAGGCCATACTGCTGGGAAAGGGACAATAGATGCCCATGTTATGCCACACTGCTGGGGAAGGGACAATAGATGCCCATGTTATGCCACACTGCTGGGGAAGGGACAATAGATGCCCATGTTATGCCACACTGCTGGGGAAGGGACAATAGATGCCCATGTAATGCCACACTGCTGGGGAAGGGACAATAGATGCCCATTTAATGCCATACTGCTGGGGAAGGGACAATAGATGCCCATTTAATGCCATACTGCTGGGGAAGGGACAATAGATGTCCATGTTATGCCATACTGCTGGGGTAGGGAGGATAGATGCCCATGTTAGGCCATACAAACGGAGAAGGGAAAATAGATGCCCATGTTATGCCATACAAATGGGGAAGGGACAATAGATGCTAGGGTTGCCACCCCTCCCTTAACCCCTTAAGGACCAGCGACGTACCCTGTATGTCACTGGCCTTTTTTTGGGACTTGATTGTTTTATAGCGCGGTCTTGCCACCAGCGTTGAGACTGCTCTATTCCACAAAGCCTGCTGGAGGGAGTGGATTAATAGTGTGTTCTTGCTAGACTTGTGCTATTATGTCCTGAAAAAACCCTTAACGACCAGTGACATACAGAGTACATTGTGGTCATTAAGGGGTTAAAATACAGAACACTTATAAGTTATACATGCTGTAGGGTGTGCAGGGAGGAATAGGAATAGTGCTGTACAGAAACACAATTAATGTTCCTCCCCGCACACCCTGCAGCATGTGTAACTCATAAGTGTCCAGGAAAACATGGCCGAGGTGGCAACCCTAATAGATGCCCATATTATGTCATACTAATGGGGATGGGACAATAGATGCCCATGTTATGCCATACTGCTGGGGAAGGAACAATAGATGCCCATGTTATGCCATACTAATGGGGAAGAGACAATAGATGCCCATGTTAGGCCATACTAATGGGGAAAGGACAATAGATGCCCATGTAATGCCACACTGGTGGGGAAGGGACAATAGATGCCCATTTAATGCCATACTGCTGGGGAAGGGACAATAGATGTCCATGTTATGCCATACTAATGGGGAAGGGACAATAGATGCCCATGTTATGCCATGCTACTGGGGAAGGGACAATAGATGCCCATGTAATGCCATACTACTGGGGAAGGGACAATAGATGCCCATGTAATGTCACACTGCTGGGGAAGGGACAATAGATGCCCATGTTATGCCATACTGCTTTGGAAGGGACAATAGATGCCCATGTTATGCCATACTGCTGGGGAAGGGACCGTAGATGCCAATGTTATGCCTTCCTACTGGGGAAGGGACAATAGATGCCCATGTAATGCCACACTGCTGGGGAAGGGACAATAGATGCCCATGTTATGCCACACTGCTGGGGAAGGGACAATAGATGCCCATGTTATGCCACACTGCTGGGGAAGGGACAATAGATGCCCATGTTATGCCACACTGCTGGGGAAGGGACAATAGATGCCCATGTTATGCCACACTGCTGGGGAAGGGACAATAGATGCCCATGTTATGCCACACTGCTGGGGAAGGGACAATAGATGCCCATGTAATGCCACACTGCTGGGGAAGGGACAATAGATGCCATTTAATGCCATACTGCCGGGGAAGGGAAATAGATGCCCATTTAATGCCATACTGCTGGGGAAGGGACAATAGATGCCCATGTAATGCCATACTGCTGGGGAAGTGACAGTAGATGCCCATGTTATACCACACTGCTGGGGAAGGGACATGTAATGTAATAGACTAACATGTTTCGGCCTGCGCCGTATTCATAGTCCTACAGGTGCCAATTTAATGCCATACTGCTGGGGAAGGGACAATAGATGCCCATGTAATGCCATACTGCTGGGGAAGTGACAGTAGATGCCCATGTTATACCACACTGCTGGGGAAGGGACATGTAATGTAATAGACTAACATGTTTCGGCCTGCGCCGTATTCATAGTCCTACAGGTGCCAATTTAATGCCATACTGCTGGGGAAGGGACAATAGATGCCCATGTTATGCCATACTGCTGGGGAAGGGACCGTAGATGCCTATGTTATGCCTTACTACTGGGGAAGGGACAATAGATGCCCATGTAATGCCACACTGCTGGGGAAGGGACAATAGATGCCCATGTTATGCCATACTGCTGGGGAAGGGACAATAGATGCCCATTTAATGCCATACTGCTGGGGAAGGGACAATAGATGCCCATGTTATGCCATACTGCTGGGGAAGGGACAATAGATGCTCATGTAATGCCACACTGCTGGGGAAGGGACAATAGATGCCCATGTAATGCCACACTGCTGGGGAAGGGACAATAGATGCCCATTTAATGCCACACTGCTGGGGAAGGGACAATAGATGCCCATTTAATGCCATACTGCCGGGGAAGGGACAATAGATGCCCATTTAATGCCATACTGCTGGGGAAGGGACAATAGATGCCCATGTAATGCCATACTGCTGGGGAAGTGACAATAGATGCCCATGTTATGCCACACTGCTGGGGAAGGGACAATAGATGCCCATGTTATGCCATACTGCTAGGGAAGGGATAATAGATGCCCATGTTATGCCACACTGCTGGGGAAGGGACAATAGATGCCCATGTTATGCCACACTGCTGGGGAAGGGACAATAGATGCCCATGTTATGCCACACTGCTGGGGAAGGGACAATAGATGCCCATGTAATGCCACACTGCTGGGGAAGGGACAATAGATGCCCATGTAATGCTACACTGGTGGGGAAGGGACAATAGATGCCCATGTAATGCCTTACTACTGGGGAAGGGACAATAGATGCCCATGTAATGTCACAATGCTGGGGAAGGGACAATAGATGCCCATGTTATGCCATACTGCTTTTCAAGGGACAATAGATGCCCATGTTAGACCATACTGGTGGGGAAGGGACAATAGATGCCCCTGTTAGGCCATACTGGTGGGGAAGGGACAATAGATGCATGCCCATGTTAGGCCATACTGGTGGGGAAGGGACAATAGATGCCCATGTTAAGCCATACTAATGGGGAGGGGGCAAGGCTCACGTGATGCAACACTGCTGGGGAAGGGACCCTAGATGCCCATGTTATGCCACGCTGCTGGGGAAGGGACAATAGATGCCCATGTAATGCCACACTGCTGGGGAAGGGAAAATAGATGCCCATGTAATGCCACACTGCTGGGGAAGGGACAATAGATGCCCATGTAATGCCACACTGCTGGGGACGGGACAATAGATGCCCATGTAAGGCCATACTGGTGGGGAAGGGACAATAGATGCCCATGTTAGGCCATATTGGTGGGGAATGGACAATATATTCCCACGTTGGGCATCTATTGTCCCTTTCCTACCAGTATAGCCTAACGTGGGAATATATTGTCCATTCCCCACCAATATGGCCTAACATGGGCATCTATTGTCCCTTCCCCACCAGTATGGCCTAACATGGGCATCTATTGTCCCTTCCCCACCAGTATGGCCTAACATGGGCATCTATTGTCCCTTTCCCATCAGTATGGCCTAACATGGGCATCTATTGTCCCTTTCCTACCAGTATAGCCTATGTTAGGCCATACTGCTGGGAAAGGGACAATAGATGCCCATGTTATGCCACACTGCTGGGGAAGGGACAATAGATGCCCATGTTATGCCACACTGCTGGGGAAGGGACAATAGATGCCCATGTAATGCCACACTGCTGGGGAAGGGACAATAGATGCCCATTTAATGCCACACTGCTGGGGAAGGGACAATAGATGCCCATTTAATGCCATACTGCTGGGGAAGGGACAATAGATGTCCATGTTATGCCATACTGCTGGGGTAGGGAGGATAGATGCCCATGTTAGGCCATACAAACGGAGAAGGGAAAATAGATGCCCATGTTATGCCATACAAATGGGGAAGGGACAATAGATGCTAGGGTTGCCACCCCTCCCTTAACCCCTTAAGGACCAGCGACGTACCCTGTATGTCACTGGCCTTTTTTTGGGACTTGATTGTTTTATAGCGCGGTCTTGCCACCAGCGTTGAGACTGCTCTATTCCACAAAGCCTGCTGGAGGGAGTGGATTAATAGTGTGTTCTTGCTAGACTTGTGCTATTATGTCCTGAAAAAACCCTTAACGACCAGTGACATACAGAGTACATTGTGGTCATTAAGGGGTTAAAATACAGAACACTTATAAGTTATACATGCTGTAGGGTGTGCAGGGAGGAATAGGAATAGTGCTGTACAGAAACACAATTAATGTTCCTCCCCACACACCCTGCAGCATGTGTAACTCATAAGTGTCCAGGAAAACATGGCCGAGGTGGCAACCCTAATAGATGCCCATATTATGCCATACTAATGGGGATGGGACAATAGATGCCCATGTTATGCCATACTGCTGGGGAAGGAACAATAGATGCCCATGTTATGCCATACTAATGGGGAAGAGACAATAGATGCCCATGTTAGGCCATACTAATGGGGAAAGGACAATAGATGCCCATGTAATGCCACACTGGTGGGGAAGGGACAATAGATGCCCATTTAATGCCATACTGCTGGGGAAGGGACAATAGATGTCCATGTTATGCCATACTAATGGGGAAGGGACAATAGATGCCCATGTTATGCCATGCTACTGGGGAAGGGACAATAGATGCCCATGTAATGCCATACTACTGGGGAAGGGACAATAGATGCCCATGTAATGACACACTGCTGGGGAAGGGACAATAGATGCCCATGTTATGCCATACTGCTTTGGAAGGGACAATAGATGCCCATGTTATGCCATACTGCTGGGGAAGGGACCGTAGATGCCAATGTTAAGCCTTCCTACTGGGGAAGGGACAATAGATGCCCATGTAATGCCACACTGCTGGGGAAGGGACAATAGATGCCCATGTTATGCCACACTGCTAGGGAAGGGACAATAGATGCCCATGTTATGCCACACTGCTGGGGAAGGGACAATAGATGCCCATGTTATGCCACACTGCTGGGGAAGGGACAATAGATGCCCATGTAATGCCACACTGCTGGGGAAGGGACATTAGATGCCCATGTAATGCCACACTGGTGGGGAAGGGACAATAGATGCCCATGTAATGCCTTACTACTGGGGAAGGGACAATAGATGCCCATGTAATGTCACAATGCTGGGGAAGGGACAATAGATGCCCATGTTATGCCATACTGCTTTTCAAGGGACAATATATGCCCATGTTAGACCATACTGGTGGGGAAGGGACAATAGATGCCCCTGTTAGGCCATACTGGTGGGGAAGGGACAATAGATGCATGCCCATGTTAGGCCATACTGGTGGGGAAGGGACAATAGATGCCCATGTTAAGCCATACTAATGGGGAGGGGGCAAGGCTCACGTGATGCAACACTGCTGGGGAAGGGACCCTAGATGCCCATGTTATGCCATGCTGCTGGGGAAGGGACAATAGATGCCCATGTAATGCCACACTGCTGTGGAAGGGAAAATAGATGCCCATGTAATGCCACACTGCTGGGGAAGGGACAATAGATGCCCATGTAATGCCACACTGCTGGGGACGGGACAATAGATGCCCATGTAAGGCCATACTGGTGGGGAAGGGACAATAGATGCCCATGTTAGGCCATATTGGTGGGGAATGGACAATATATTCCCACGTTGGGCATCTATTGTCCCTTTCCTACCAGTATAGCCTAACGTGGGAATATATTGTCCATTCCCCACCAATATGGCCTAACATGGGCATCTATTGTCCCTTCCCCACCAGTATGGCCTAACATGGGCATCTATTGTCCCTTCCCCACCAGTATGGCCTAACATGGGCATCTATTGTCCCTTTCCCATCAGTATGGCCTAACATGGGCATCTATTGTCCCTTTCCTACCAGTATAGCCTATGTTAGGCCATACTGCTGGGAAAGGGACAATAGATGCCCATGTTATGCCACACTGCTGGGGAAGGGACAATAGATGCCCATGTTATGCCACACTGCTGGGGAAGGGACAATAGATGCCCATGTAATGCCACACTGCTGGGGAAGGGACAGTAGATGCCCATTTAATGCCACACTGCTGGGGAAGGGACAATAGATGCCCATTTAATGCCATACTGCTGGGGAAGGGACAATAGATGTCCATGTTATGCCATACTGCTGGGGTAGGGAGGATAGATGCCCATGTTAGGCCATACAAACGGAGAAGGGAAAATAGATGCCCATGTTATGCCATACAAATGGGGAAGGGACAATAGATGCTAGGGTTGCCACCCCTCCCTTAACCCCTTAAGGACCAGCGACGTACCCTGTATGTCACTGGCCTTTTTTTGGGACTTGATTGTTTTATAGCGCGGTCTTGCCACCAGCGTTGAGACTGCTCTATTCCACAAAGCCTGCTGGAGGGAGTGGATTAATAGTGTGTTCTTGCTAGACTTGTGCTATTATGTCCTGAAAAAACCCTTAACGACCAGTGACATACAGAGTACATTGTGGTCATTAAGGGGTTAAAATACAGAACACTTATAAGTTATACATGCTGTAGGGTGTGCAGGGAGGAATAGGAATAGTGCTGTACAGAAACACAATTAATGTTCCTCCCCACACACCCTGCAGCATGTGTAACTCATAAGTGTCCAGGAAAACATGGCCGAGGTGGCAACCCTAATAGATGCCCATATTATGCCATACTAATGGGGATGGGACAATAGATGCCCATGTTATGCCATACTGCTGGGGAAGGAACAATAGATGCCCATGTTATGCCATACTAATGGGGAAGAGACAATAGATGCCCATGTTATGCCATACTAATGGGGAAGGGACAATAGATGCCCATGTAATGCCACACTGGTGGGGAAGGGACAATAGATGCCCATTTAATGCCATACTGCTGGGGAAGGGACAATAGATGCCCATGTTATGCCATACTAATGGGGAAGGGACAATAGATGCCCATGTTATGCCATGCTACTGGGGAAGGGACAATAGATGCCCATGTAATGCCATACTACTGGGGAAGGGACAATAGATGCCCATGTAATGTCACACTGCTGGGGAAGGGACAATAGATGCCCATGTTATGCCATACTGCTTTGGAAGGGACAATAGATGCCCATGTTATGCCATACTGCTGGGGAAGGGACCGTAGATGCCAATGTTAAGCCTTCCTACTGGGGAAGGGACAATAGATGCCCATGTAATGCCACACTGCTGGGGAAGGGACAATAGATGCCCATGTTATGCCACACTGCTAGGGAAGGGACAATAGATGCCCATGTTATGCCACACTGCTGGGGAAGGGACAATAGATGCCCATGTTATGCCACACTGCTGGGGAAGGGACAATAGATGCCCATGTAATGCCACACTGCTGGGGAAGGGACATTAGATGCCCATGTAATGCCACACTGGTGGGGAAGGGACAATAGATGCCCATGTAATGCCTTACTACTGGGGAAGGGACAATAGATGCCCATGTAATGTCACAATGCTGGGGAAGGGACAATAGATGCCCATGTTATGCCATACTGCTTTTCAAGGGACAATAGATGCCCATGTTAGACCATACTGGTGGGGAAGGGACAATAGATGCCCCTGTTAGGCCATACTGGTGGGGAAGGGACAATAGATGCATGCCCATGTTAGGCCATACTGGTGGGGAAGGGACAATAGATGCCCATGTTAGGCCATACTGCTGGGAAAGGGACAATAGATGCCCATGTTATGCCACACTGCTGGGGAAGGGACAATAGATGCCCATGTTATGCCACACTGCTGGGGAAGGGACAATAGATGCCCATGTAATGCCACACTGCTGGGGAAGGGACAATAGATGCCCATTTAATGCCATACTGCTGGGGAAGGGACAATAGATGCCCATTTAATGCCATACTGCTGGGGAAGGGACAATAGATGTCCATGTTATGCCATACTGCTGGGGTAGGGAGGATAGATGCCCATGTTAGGCCATACAAACGGAGAAGGGAAAATAGATGCCCATGTTATGCCATACAAATGGGGAAGGGACAATAGATGCTAGGGTTGCCACCCCTCCCTTAACCCCTTAAGGACCAGCGACGTACCCTGTATGTCACTGGCCTTTTTTTGGGACTTGATTGTTTTATAGCGCGGTCTTGCCACCAGCGTTGAGACTGCTCTATTCCACAAAGCCTGCTGGAGGGAGTGGATTAATAGTGTGTTCTTGCTAGACTTGTGCTATTATGTCCTGAAAAAACCCTTAACGACCAGTGACATACAGAGTACATTGTGGTCATTAAGGGGTTAAAATACAGAACACTTATAAGTTATACATGCTGTAGGGTGTGCAGGGAGGAATAGGAATAGTGCTGTACAGAAACACAATTAATGTTCCTCCCCGCACACCCTGCAGCATGTGTAACTCATAAGTGTCCAGGAAAACATGGCCGAGGTGGCAACCCTAATAGATGCCCATATTATGCCATACTAATGGGGATGGGACAATAGATGCCCATGTTATGCCATACTGCTGGGGAAGGAACAATAGATGCCCATGTTATGCCATACTAATGGGGAAGAGACAATAGATGCCCATGTTAGGCCATACTAATGGGGAAAGGACAATAGATGCCCATGTAATGCCACACTGGTGGGGAAGGGACAATAGATGCCCATTTAATGCCATACTGCTGGGGAAGGGACAATAGATGTCCATGTTATGCCATACTAATGGGGAAGGGACAATAGATGCCCATGTTATGCCATGCTACTGGGGAAGGGACAATAGATGCCCATGTAATGCCATACTACTGGGGAAGGGACAATAGATGCCCATGTTATGCCATACTGCTTTGGAAGGGACAATAGATGCCCATGTTATGCCATACTGCTGGGGAAGGGACCGTAGATGCCAATGTTATGCCTTCCTACTGGGGAAGGGACAATAGATGCCCATGTAATGCCACACTGCTGGGGAAGGGACAATAGATGCCCATGTTATGCCACACTGCTGGGGAAGGGACAATAGATGCCCATGTTATGCCACACTGCTGGGGAAGGGACAATAGATGCCCATGTTATGCCACACTGCTGGGGAAGGGACAATAGATGCCCATGTTATGCCACACTGCTGGGGAAGGGACAATAGATGCCCATGTAATGCCACACTGCTGGGGAAGAGACAATAGATGCCCATTTAATGCCATACTGCTGGGGAAGGGACAATAGATGCCCATTTAATGCCATACTAATGGGGAAGTGACAATAGATGCCCATATTATGCCATGCTACTGGGGAAGGGACAATAGATGCCCATGTAATGCCTTACTACTGGGAAGGGACAATAGATGCCCATGTAATGTCACACTGCTGGGGAAGGGACAATAGATACCCATGTTATGCCATACTGCTTTTCAAGGGAAAAATAGATGCCAATGTTATGCCATACTGCTGGCAAAGGGACAATAGATGCCCCTGTTAGGCCATACTGGTGGGGAAGGGACAATAGATGCACATGTTAGGCCATACTAATGGGTAGGGGGCAAGGCTCACGTGATGCAACACTGCTGGGGAAGGGATCGTAGATGCCCATGTTATGCCACGCTGCTGGGGAAGGGACAATAGATGCCCATGTAATGCCACACTGCTGGGGAAGGGACAATAGATGCCCATTTAATGCCATACTGCTGGGGAAGGGACAATAGATGCCCATTTAATGCCATACTGCTGGGGAAGGGACAATAGATGCCCATTTAGTGCCATACTGCTGGGGAAGGGACAATAGATGCCCATTTAATGCCATACTGCTGGGGAAGGGACAATAGATGTCCATGTTATGCCATACTGCTGGGGAAGGGACAATAGATGCCCATATTATGCCATGCTACTGGGGAAGGGACAATAGATTCCCATGTAATGTCACACTGCTGGGGAAGGGACAATAGATGCCCATGTTATGCCATACTGCTTTTCAAGGAACAATAGATGCCCATGTTAGGCCATACTGCTGGCAAAGGGACAATAGATGCCCCTGTTAGGCCATACTGGTGGGGAAGGGACAATAGATGCACATGTTAGGCCATACTAATGGTTAGGGGGCAAGGCTCACGTGATGCAACACTGCTGGGGAAGGGACAATAGATGCCCATGTAATGCCACACTGCTGGGGAAGGGACAATAGATGCCCATGTAATGCCACACTGCTGGGGAAGGGACAATAGATGCCCATGTAATGCCACACTGCTGGGGACGGGACAATAGATGTCCATGTAATGCCACACTGCTGGTAAGGGGACAATTAATTCCCATGTTATGCCATACTGCTGGCGAAGGGACAATAGATGCCAATGTTATGCCATATTGCTAGCAAAGGGACAAAAGATGCCCATGTTAGGCCATACTGGTGGGGAAGGGACAATAGATGCCCCTTTTAGGCCATACTAATGGGGAAGGGACAATAGATGCCCATGTTATGCCTTACTAATGGGGAAGGGACAATAGATGCCCATGTTATGCCTTACTAATGGGGAAGGGACAATAGATGCCCATGTTATGCCTTACTAATGGGGAAGGGACAATAGATGCCCATGTTATGCCTTACTAATGGGGAAGGGACAATAGATGCCCATGTTAGGCCATACTAATGGGGAAGGGACAATAGATGCCCATGTTAGGCCATACTGATGGGGAAGGGACAATAGATGCCCATGTTAGGCCATACTGGTGGGGAAGGGACAATAGATGCCCCTGTTAGGCCATACTAATGGGGATGGGACAATAGATGCCCATGTTATGCCTTACTAATGGGGAAGGGACAATAGATGCACATGTTAGGCCATATTGGTGGGGAATGGACAATATATTCCCACGTTGGGCATCTATTGTCCCTTTCCTACCAGTATGGCCTAACATGGGCATCTATTGTCCCTTTCCCATCCGTATGGCCTAACAGGGGCATCTTTTGTCCCTTTCCTACCTGTATAGCCTATGTTAGGCCATACTGATAGGAAAGGGACAATAAATGCCCCTTTTAGGCCATACTAATGGGGAAGGGACAATAGATGCCCATGTTATGCCTTACTAATGGGGAAGGGACAATAGATGCCCATGTTATGCCTTACTAATGGGGAAGGGACAATAGATGCCCATGTTAGGCCATACTGGTGGGGAAGGGACAATATATGCCCCTGTTATGCCATACTAATGGGGATGGGAGAATAGATGCCCATGTTATGCCTTACTAATGGGGAAGGGACAATAGATGCCCATGTTAGGCCATACTGATGGGGAAGGGACAATAGATGCCCATGTTAGGCCATCTGGTGGGGAAGGGACAATAGATGCCCCTTTTAGGCCATACTAATGGGGAAGGGACAATAGATGCCCATGTTATGCCTTACTAATGGGGAAGGGACAATAGATGCCCATGTTAGGCCATACTGATGGGGAAGGGACAATAGATGCCCATGTTAGGCCATACTGGTGGGGAAGGGACAATATATGCCCCTGTTATGCCATACTAATGGGGATGGGACAATAGATGCCCATGTTATGCCTTACTAATGGGGAAGGGACAATAGATGCCCATGTTAGGCCATACTGATGGGGAAGGGACAATAGATGCCCATGTTAGGCCATACTGGTGGGGAAGGGACAATATATGCCCCTGTTATGCCATACTAATGGGGATGGGACAATAGATGCCCATGTTATGCCTTACTAATGGGGAAGGGACAATAGATGCCCATGTAAGGCCATACTGGTGGGGAAGGAACAATAGATGCCCATGTTAGGCCATACTGGTGGGGAAGGGACAATAGATGCCCATGTTAGGCCATATTGGTGGGGAATGGACAATATATTCCCACGTTGGGCATCTATTGTCCCTTTCCTACCAGTATAGCCTAACGTGGGAATATATTGTCCATTCCCCACCAGTGTGGCCTAACATGGGCATCTATTGTCCCTTTCCCATCCGTATGGCCTAACAGGGGCATCTATTGTCCCTTTCCTACCTGTATAGCCTATGTTAGGCCATACTGATGGGAAAGGGACAATAGATGCCCATGTTATGCCATGCTGCTAGGGTAGGGACAATAGATGCCCATGTTAGGCCATACAAATGGAGAAGGGAAAATAGATGCCCATGTTATGCCATACAAATGGGGAAGGGACAATAGATGCTAGGGTTGCCACCCCTCCCTTAAAATACAGAACACTTATAAGTTATACATGCTGCAGGGTGTGCAGGGAGGAATAGGAATAGTGCTGTACAGAAACACAATTAATGTTCCTCCCCGCACACCCTGCATCATGTGTAACTCATAAGTGTCCAGGAAAACATGGCCGAGGTGGCAACCCTAATAGATGCCCATATTATGCCATACTAATGGGGATGGGACAATAGATGCCCATATTATGCCATACTAATGGGGATGGGACAATAGATGCCCATGTTATGCCATACTGCTGGGGAAGGAACAATAGATGCCCATGTTAGGCCATACAAATGGGGAAGGGACAATAGATGCACATGTTATTCCATACTAATGGGGAAGAGACAATAGATGCCCATGTTAGGCCATACTAATGGGGAAAGGACAATAGATGCCCATGTAATGCCACACTGGTGGGGATGGGACAATAGATGCCCATTTAATGCCATACTGGTGGGGAAGGGACAATAGGTGCCAATTTAATGCCATACTGCTGGGGAAGAGACAAGAGATGCCCATGTTAGGCCATACTAATGGGGAAGGGACAATAGATGCTCATGTTAGGCCATGCTGGTGGGGAAGGGACATTATATGCCCATGTTAGGCCATGCTGGTGGGGAAAGTACAATAGATACCCATGTTAGGCCATACTAATGGGGAAGGGACAATAGATACCCATGTTAGGCCATACTGGTGGGGAAGAGACAATAGATACCTATGTTAGGCCATACTAATGGGGAAGGGACAATAGATACCTATGTTAAACCATACTAATGGGGAAAGGACAATAGATGCCCATGTAATGCCACACTGGTGGGGAAGGGACAATAGATGCCCTTTTAATGCCATACTGGTGGGGAAGGGACAATAGATGTCCATGTAATGCCATACTACTGGGGAAGGGACAATAGATGCCCAAGTAATGTCACACTGCTGGGGAAGGGACAATAGATGCCCATGTTATGCCATACTGCTGGGGAAGGGACCGTAGATGCCCATGTTATGCCTTACTACTGGGGAAGGGACAATAGATGCCCATGTAATGCCACACTGCTGGGGAAGGGACAATAGATGCCCATATTATGCCATACTGCTGGGTAAGGGACAAGAGATGCCCATGTTAGGCCATACTAATGGGGAAGGGACAATAGATACCCATGTTAGGCCATACTGGTGGGGAAGAGACCATAGATACCCATGTTAGGCCATACTAATGGGGAAGGGACAATAGATACCTATGTTAAGCCATACTGGTGGGGAAGGGACAATAGATACCCATGTTAGGCCATACTGATGGGGAGGGGGCAAGGCTCACATGTGATGCAACACTGCTGGGGAAGGGACAATAGATGCCCATGTTATGCAACACTGCTGGGGAAGGGACAATAGATGCCCATGTTAGGCCATACATGTGAAATTGTTGTGCCCTTTTTCTGTCATAATCCAAAGAATGCCAAGGAGAGGCTTCACCATAATTTCTATATGGTCAGAGTTTTGAAGTACTATTTATAGACTTCTAAGGATTTTAGGCAATCTTCTAGCTTGTTTGTTATTTTTTCTAGTACTAGAAAGGGCCAGAAGGCTACCACCGTTTCACTAGCCTCTTGGATGAAGCGTTTGATTCATAAAGCTTACTTGGAGGCAGGTCTCCTCCTAAACAGATTACTGCACATGCTATCAGATCAGTTGCTACTTCCTATGCCTTGGTCTTCCCTACATACTTTTTCTAAATGCCACCATTTTCATGTTTTTGCATCTTCTAAAGCAGCTTTTCGTAGGAAAGTCCTTCTGGCGGCTTTTTCTGCGTGTTAATATTTTGTATTTATCTGCAAGAAGGATACTCACAGGTTTAGGGAAGATGGCAGGTCTTGAAAATGCCAAATCTTTGTTTGGCAATGTTGACAAAGACAAAATCCCACACAATCCTTTTTTTTTTTTTTTTTTCTTCTTTTTTTTTTTTATTTAAAACCCATGACAGCTGCTTCTTATTCACAAAACCAATGTTTACCCAAACAGCTTCACTAATATTTATTGAAAATATTCTTGTTGAAAAGGACATAAATAACAGCTGCAGATCAGGTCACTGAGACCAGATATGGCAGACTCACTTGATGATCATAGACTAAATATTGGTATGAAAGATCTTCAGGTAGCTGTTTCTGGGCGTTAATTGTATTTTATATTTTTATCTGCATTGGAGAAAAAAAAACCTAATCATCCAATGTATTTGTAATATGTCTGGTCCCATCCAGATTATCGTGGACTTCACAGCTTGGGTATTTGTTCCCAGGAGTAATGGGTTGTGGACTCTCATCACCTTTATGAAAGAAAATATAATTTATGCTTACCTGATAAATTTTTATTTTTTTTTGGTGGTGAGAGTCAACGAGCTCCAGCTCAATATTTTTTTCTATTGACACTTTTTTTTTTTTTCTGGCATTATGCACCTCCTTTTGTTCCATGCTCTCTCTTTTGTTTTTCTTATGTTCTTTTCCTACCTTCATCTATTCTAGCTTGGCTATATGTCAGGCTATTTTCCAGTAAGGTGGGAGGGGTTTAAGGGCTCTTGGAAATTAATTTATCAAGTAAGCATACATTTTTTTTTATGCCATACTTGTGGGTAGGGGGCATGGGACGCAATACTGGAGGGGAAGGGGCAAGAGATGATGCTGCTAAACAGTACTGGTGGGGAAGTGGTGTAGAGGTTTGTGTAATTGCATACAAGTGGTATGATTATTGATGGAGAACATGCAGGCTTCTAGTGTTCTATACTGCATGTGACCTCTCTGCACTATACTTTTCCTAACCCTTCTCTAGTCTAGATTTCAGCATTAGTCTTTGTCCTCTCTCTAGCCCAGACTTCACTGACTCTATGCTTGGGCGTTTATTACTGCTCATGTTTGGTGAATATTGGCCTGATTCATAAATGACCAAAGCTGTGACTCAAGTGACAAATGTGTTTCACCTAGGAAAACCTCTATTTGAGGTTCGGGGTCCCCTGTGTGTGTAACATAGTAATAGGTCTTGCAGCTGGCACTGGTTTACTCCATGCCTTTTTTATTAGAACTACAGTAAAAATGGTGCATTATAATGCATGTAAACAGAACTCTGAAGCATGGCATCAAATCTGAGCTGCCCTGGCAGTGCCAGCCTTTGTTTACAGTTTATTTTCTTCTTGTATAAAGTGCCTTCTGGTACCATAAACCCAACATCGATATTGGCAGCAGATAAGAGCCATAGGCCCAGCAAGTCTGCCCGTCAATATCTTTATCAACAAGTTAACACTTGCTGCCCTGGTCGGTTATCGGCAAGAAGGATACTCACACGTTCATGGAAGATGAAAGGTCTTTAAATGGCCAGATCTGTGTTTGGCAATGTTGGCAAAGACTAAATCCCACACAAGTCCTTTGATTTAAACTCATGAGAGCTGCTGCTTATTCTGAAAACTAGTGTTTACCTCAACAGCCTCACTGGTTTTTGTATGAAAATTATTCTGGTTGAAAAGGACGTCAATAACGGCTGCAGATCCAGTCACTGAGACCAGATGTTGCAGACTATCTTGATGGCCATAGACTTAGCTTTAAAAAGAGCTGTACTGCAATGTGCCTCTGATTTCTTAGATCCAACAGAACTACCAGATGTTTAAGCAAAAGGATTACACGGTACTTAAAGGGACAGTAAGCACCTTGTAAAGACATCTGTTGTGCTCCTATAGAATAAAATATCAAGCCTTAATGTTTTGATTTATAAAAAAAATTAACATAATTTTTACTGCAGATATTTTTCAATAGTCAAACTCCACCCACCGTGTGCCTTATTTGACAACAAGGCTAGCTATAATGTTAGTATAGATTAGTACATTGTTTCCTTCCATAAGGAGGGAGAGTCCACAACTTCATTCATTACTGTTGAGAAATGCAACACCTGGCTACCAGGAGGAGGCAAAGACACCCCAGCAAAAGGCTTAAATATCCCTCTCACTTTCCCCATCCCCCAGTTATTCTTTGCCTTTCGTCACTATAGAAGGTGGCAGAGAAGTGGCAGAAGATTTGGATAGTCCTGTAATGGGTATATTCCCTTCAAGAAAGGACTGGAGTTTTAAGTAATCATGTCAACCTCTCAGTGAGAGTATTGATGAAAGTTAGAGATGCAGGAAAGTTTATCTGTGAACCCATCCAGACTGTCGCTAACAGATCCTGAGCAAACAGTGTTGACGAGTTTCACAGCTTGCTGTTACACACTCAAGTCCATGTCAGAAGCGCTGCTGTAAGACTGTGACACTTGAGGCTGTGCTTGTTCCACAGCATGGATCCTGGAGGGTAATACCGTTTTTTTATATATACACTTTAAAACGCTATACAGGGTCACAGTGTGGCTCCTTTATACTTAGATAGGATCAAGATTTAATATCTCCTTCAGGGAGATTATTTGAACAGCTTGGGGATTTATATCTGCTTAATGTGAGTTTTTTTTTTGGGCTCATAGACTAGGGTTGCCACCTTTTGCCCAAAAAAATCCTGGACACTTTTATGTGGGCGTGGTTTGGGGGGCGGGGGTTGGGGTGTGGTTTGGGGCGTGGCTTGTCTTGACCTTAAATTCATTATGAAATTATTTTTTATATATATATTTATAAATATATATAATATATATTATATATATATTATATATATATTATATATATATATATTTTATATATATATATATATATATATTTTATATATATATATATATATATATATATATATATATATATATATATTTTATATATATATATATATATATTTTATATATATATATATATATTTTATATATATATATATATATTTTATATATATATATATATATATATTTTATATATATATATATTTTATATATATATATATATATATTTTATATATATATATATTTTATATATATATATATATATATATATATATTTTATATATATATATATTTTATATATATATATATTTTATATATATATATATATATTTTATATATATATATATTTTATATATATATATATATATATATATTTTATATATATATATATATATTATACGAGACACAGCAGGGAAAATAAGTGAGCTTAAGATGAGAACCTGACCATCCATATAGGTCTAGTGGCAGCAGAGATTAGTGAGACCCAGATAACAAACAAGGAGAGCATAGTGCAGGCTGATCCCTTCTCCTGCTTCAGTGTTTGTCAAAGACCCAGGCTGCCTATCCACTCCCAGATCTTTGTTTAGCCTGCTCCCTCAGCTGTACCTGGAAGTCGGCCAGGATCATCTCTGTCGGTGTTGGAGGCTGGGCTGAGCTCGGGGATCTGGGCCGGGGGGCCTGTGATGTGCGCTGAGTCCGGAGCCTGGCTCTTTCTGCTGTCCCACTCCCAGCCGTTGTACTCTCTCCCTCAGCCACACGGCGCTGTGTCGCACATTCTCAATGTCGCAATGAGAAGCGGTTTGCGGCTGTCACCCGGCATAGCGTTATCACCATGGCAACCTGGAGCTGCCTGTCAGTAAGGCTAATACTGAGGGTGAATGTCAGGGGATAATACTGAGAGCTGTATGGTCCCCTCCTACCCGGTCCTGGTTAGTAACCCCGGCTAACCCGGTCCTGGTTAGTAACCCCGGGCTAAGCGCTCCTCTGGCCAGCTTATTTTTTGCAAAGTCTGTGCTTGAGTCATTGCTGCACCAGGGGAGTGCTCAGCCCGGGGCATTTGAGGCTAGTTCCAGGAAACGGGACACAGAGCCTCAGACCGGGATTGTCCCGGTGAAACCGGGGTGGGTGGCAACCCTATCATAGACTGTGGGGTTTTTTTGCCTTGGAACAAACCGGTTTCACTTTTGTTTTTGAAGTGTTGCGCAGCTCATAATAGCTTAGTGCCCTTTTTCATAGCAGGGGAAGTCCTGTCTTACGCACCACGTGACCGGATGCAGTCTCTTTCATTTCCTAAGATCCTGCTGCAGACATAATTCCTGCAGAAAGCATTTTCACTGTTAGCTGTCTGGGTCTAGGAGGTGGTGAGTGCCCCAGCCATTGGGAGTATGAAGGTGCCGTTTTTTTAAATAAAAGTGTTTTTTTGTTTGTCCTGTAGGTATATATAAAGCTATGGAGGACTCTGATATTACATTAGAAGGTTCCGCTCCTTCTGTACTGATTAATATTTCCTGTTTATATTTTGAGGCCGTGGTTTGCCGCCTGCTCAATTTTGTTCCATTTGCCTAAACACTGTTCTAAAGTCTCTAAGAAGGGAGACAAGCCTGCTAATACTCATAGAGCTATTAGCCCTTCTTAGCCGTCTACTTCTCAGGAATCTGTGTCCCGAGAGTTTACTACCCTTTCTACATTACCCGCTCAACATGGGGGGCCTTTTTCCAGCAGACTTTACCGCGCAGTTACAATCAGCGGTGTCTGCGGCCTTGAGTGCCTTACCTCGCTCTAAGAAACGCAAAAGAAAGGTTAAACATAGCTCTCTTGACATGGAGTCATCTAAATATTTGTCAGATTTAGCTACTATATCCTGGCTATCCAAGGATGAGTTAACCTCTGTAGCTTCAGAGGGTGAACTTTCTGAGTCTGAGACTTCAGTTTCTAAACCTCCTTCAGCGGAGGAACCCTCCTTTAGATTTAAAATTGAGCATCTGTATTTTTTCTTAAAGGAGGTTCTGTCTACGCTATAGGTTCCAGAGGCTACACTCCCTGAGGAACCTAAGATTCCTAAATTAGATGGGGTTTATGAAGATGGGAAGGTGCCTCTCAGTTTTCCTGTGCCAGTTAAAATGGTGAACATTATTAGTAACGAATGGGAAAGAGTAGAAACTTCTTTCTTCTACAAGATACAACGAGTCCACGGATTTGATCCTTACTTGTGGGATATTAACTTCCTGCTAACAGGAAGTGGCAAAGAGCACCACAGCAGAGCTGTATATACAGCTCCTCCCTTCCCTCCACCTCCAGTCATTCTCTTTGCCTGTGTTAGTAATAGGAAGAGGTGTTAGTTTTAGATTCTTCAATCAAGAAGTTTTTTATTTTAAAATGGTACCGGTGAGTACTATTTTCCTCAGGGAGATATGGAATGAAGACATTTTTCTGCCCTGAGGTTGATGATCTTAGGAGTTGTAACTAAGATCCATTCTGGTTCCCACAGAGTTCTGAAGGTAGTGCAAGAGAAATCTTCAGTGTGGAGAACGGTGTCATGCTACAAGCAGCATTGAGGAATGTTCAGTCTTTTATTTCTGAGGAGACTTGTTATATCAGAACTGGCTGACATTTTTCCCTGCAAGGGAAGGGGTAAGCAGTAGACCTGTATCACTGAGGGTGTTACTGAATTTCCTGTGTTTTATACATATTGCTATTAAAGGGACATGAAACCCACAATTTCTTTCATGTAATTGGCAAGAGTCCATGAGCTAGTGACATATGGGATATACAATCCTACCAGGAGGGGCAAAGTTTCCCAAACCTCAAAATGCCATTAAATACACCCCTCACCACACCCACAATTCAGTTTTACAAACTTTGCCTCCTATGGAGGTGGTGAAGTAAGTTTGTGCTAAGATTTCTACGTTGATATGCGCTTCTCAGCATTGTTGAAGCCCGATTCCTCTGAGTACAGCGAATGTCAGAGGGACGTGAAGGGAGTATCACTTATTGAATACAAGGATTTCCCTAACGGAGGTCTATTTCATGGGTTCTTTGTTATCGGTTATAGAGATTCATCTCCTACCTCCCTTTTCAGATCGACGATATACTCTCAATTTACCATTACCTCTACTGATAACTGTTTCTGTACTGGTTTGGCTATATGTGGATGGGTGTCTTTTGGTAAGTATGTTTTTAATTACTTAAGACACCTCAGCTATGGTTTGGCACTTTATGCATTTATATAAAGTTCTAAATATATGTATTGTTCTTATATTTGCCATGAGTCAGGTTCATGTATTTCCTTCTGCAGACTGTCAGTTTCATATTTGGGTAATATAAACATCTTTTATAGAATTTTTTTTTCTTACCTGGGGTTTAGCCTTTTTTCAATTGACTACTTCTTGCAAATTGCAGGTGGCATTAGGCCCGCGGGTGCGTCAAATGCTAAACTTTATTGCATCATTCTTGGAGCGAAAATATTTTTGGAAAAATAAGTCTATGACGCAACTTCGTCATTTCCCGCGTCATACTTGACGCCGAGCCCTTTCACACGGTTGCGTCATTAGTGACGCGAGTGTGTAATTTCCGGTTATTTTTTGCACCAAAAAGTTTACGTTACGTTGTGCGTCATACTTGGCGCCAAACTTTTTCATTATTTCAAAACCCCATTGATGTTTGCCTCTTGATTTTTCTCTCTATCAGAGGCCTATGCTATTTGCTTTTTTCCCATTCCTGAAACTGTCATATAAGGAAATAGATAATTTTGCTTTTTATGTTGTTTTTTTCTCTTACATTTTGCAAGATGTCTTTATCTGATCCTGCCTCAGAAGTTTCTGCTGGAACATTGCTGCCTGACATCGGTGCATTTGTTGTAAAATTGTTGAAATGTCATTTGTAATAGTTGTCATGATAAACTTTTACATGCAGTTAGTGTATCCATCAGTAATAGCACATTGACAGTTGTAGTTCCTTCAACTTCTAATGTGTGTGATATACTTTTAAATTTTAAATAATTAGTTTCTGATTCTATTTTGAAGGTTTTGTCTGCATTTCCACCTTCTAATAAATATAAAGGTCTTTTAAAACTTCTCATTTAGTTGATGAAATTTCAAATGACCAACAACATAATTTATCCTCTTCTGATGAGGATCCATCTGATACAGAAGATCCTTCCTCAGACATTGACACTGACAAATCTACTTATTTATTTAAAATAGAGTATATGCGTTCCTTATTAAAAGAAGTGTTAATACGGGGGCGGAGCCAACAGCCAAAGCAACAGGACGTGCCGACTTGGAGCTCCCTGCTTGGGATCATTAAAATATCTACTAATAGCACGTTAAGAATTTATATATCTTCATTTCTGGCTCTTGATGTCTAATGGAGCATGGATTACAGGTTTTGAGAAAAGGAGACAAACTAACTGATATATAAATTACATAAAGACCTGCTGTCTCACTGTGACCTCGACGGAAAGTACACCGCCATACTTGCTGACACCTACGCATCACCCTGGTTAACTGAGTTACATCCTCTACACACACTACTTTTTAAGCATACAGATGGAGAAGCTTATTCTTATTGCGCTGCAAGACCTCATGCGCTCCCTTGACTCCCATCAGCAAGTTCTCGTCGCAGAGCTAAGAGCCATTTCGACCCCTTTGCAGACTTCAAGCCTGACCAGGATGGTTGTGGAGGGAGCTGATCGACATGCAACTGATCTAACACAGCTGATAGAAGAGCCGCCTCAAGAACCAGTGGAGCTACGTATGTCAGAAACAAGGAACCCCAGTCCCAAGGACATGAATCTGGCAGATACTGGTGAGCGGAACCACATTTTACAGCGCTCTTTCACTCGCACAGGGCTGGGACACCATAGTACCATAGCCTAGGTATGACGCAATTACAGCAACACAACCTGCCTAGAGCTTTCAATATACAACCGATAGCCCACACTCCCATCAATATAGCAAAATATAACCTACTTGGGAGCCCTCCGGTAGCTAATGGGGTTCTATTAAGCAAGCTACCAGTGTTAAGAGCTGAACGGAGCGCAAGGTACATGGGACACTCAGTATTGCAAAGCCAAACAAAAACCAAATGTAACAAGAAAAAAATCAAGGCACAAACTCCTACTTACCTATTTCAAGATTGGTATGAAGCCCCTCAGGAGACCGCCAGGACTACTACCCTAAGGGTCGGTACTATCCGGATAGGCAGTTTGCAACCTCAAATCTTAATGACAGGCAGTTTCACAGAGACGGCTAAATCGTGCTATCTACATGAGCATGCTTCAAGGAGGTCGTCATGGGACCCTGGGAGACTTTCCTGCTGTTGTCCGATTCATGGGCAACCCTAGTCACACGTAACTGTAGTCATATTGCTGACAGATCCCTAAAGGCTAATACGAACTGGCTGGTGTGGCTTATGCAATGACGGTCTCTTGCTTCAACCCTCATTGTACTGGTCTACGCTAATTATTCAGTCAAGACTATTATTCATAATAATATTATTCATGTTTACAGGCAGGCTTCGCAGAACCTTTAATTAGAGTGAGCTTTATATTCTTAGGCTTATATATGTTTCTACTGTTTTTATGCACATTATTAGCAGTTATCTAGTTTCACTCCCCTACAGAATATATGCCCAATACTGGCTATTTTTCATATAATACCTAAGGAGACATAGCTTGTTAGACTGAAGGCTGATCTATGAACTTAGTACTTGTTATACTGTTAATATTACTTACTGTTTTACCTTTCACAGCACTGGTTTAAGATTATCTACATTGACCTAGAGAGGCAGCTAGGACACCCTATTTCTATTATGTGACAGTTTTATTGTATACTTAACGGCACTTCCGTATAAGGGTTTCATAATGTCAACTCACAGGTCTCCCACGTTTATGAATGCCTGATTTCAATGTCTGTGTACAGTACTCCCTCATTACTCTATGGATAAACCATTTAGACCTACACTATGTTTCTAAACTGGTAGGTCCAGAGCTATATAATAGAACATGCCCTTTCTATCATACCCAGCTGCAGCTAAACAAACTACTACTACCCGGATCTATAAAAGTCATTAGACAGAGAGGTTCATATGGCATACCTGTTAGTTCTTGTCTCTTTAGCATTTAGAATGAAAACCCTACTTAACCTTAAGAACTTTTATATATACAAGACGTTAGGTTTATTTCTCACAAGCTCTTATAATTCATAATACATGAATAACTAAATCTGGGGGAGAAAGCCCTCATAGGTAGTTACGGTATTAGTACAGGTTCTACATTGCACCCTCATACTAAAGCAGCCTCCCCCTAGGGGTGTATGACCCTCCTGACAGGCTACCCTTTACATAGCTTTATTCTAGGGCCGCTGACTAGCCTAATACATCTCCCCTCACCCTACAGCCCCCTCCGTCTCCATTGAGAGACAGTGTTAGGTCCACCTATAATCATACATAACCAGTCCTTACTGTGGAATCAACCCCAGGAAGAGTAGTCTCACGCATACTTAATAAAGCACTCCCATAGACACCTTATATTAGTTATTACCCTGCCTACATCTATAGCCTACACAAATTTATAAATAAGTTCACCATACAGCCCGAAAGAGGTTGGCTCCGCCCTCCCTTTATTTCTTTCTTTCTGTTTCTGCCCCCCCCCCCCTCCATCTTCCCCATAATTCGAGTGGCTCTTGCCCACTGCACCACCTTTTCTTTCCCACTCTATCTGACCCACCTGTGGTCTCATTAAAGCTAATTCTCCACACTATGACAATCTTTTTAGGACATAAGAATTTTATTTTTAATACATAGGAGTGGAGTTCATATTCCAATTACTAAGATACAAAAATGAATAAACAAAATGAAGTTCTACCTGAATTAGTCCACACCCTTAATTGACACTCTACTTGTTATGACACATGTTACCATTCGTTATAGTAGGCCTTTTAGTAGTGATGCGGCTATGTTATAATTATCTCTGAGAGTTCCAACAGGAATGTTTCAATCCCACACTTAACTCTACAACCTTCCTTTTAGCAGAGTGGTTAACTTTTATGTAACAGCACTGTGTGTTATACCTTGTTGTAAATATTGTCAATGGACAAATTTTGTATTTTGCTTGTCTTTGAAACTTCAATAAAAAAATGTTTTAAAAAAAAAAGTGTTAATTGTTTTTGAATTAAATGATATCTTACAGCGCTCAAAGTATCCCAATCTTGCTTTTTGATAATGGGGTACCTAGCTGCCCCTGAGATTCCTGTGGTTTCTCCTGGAGTTTTTCATTTTCCTGATGCTATTTCTGATATGATTTCTAGGGAATGGAATAAGCCAAGTACTTGTTTTATTCCTTCTTCAAGGTTTAAAATATTGTATCCTTTACCAGCAAAATCTATAGAGTTTGATGGGGCTATTTCTACTATTGCTAAACGTACCACTATTCCTATGGAAGATAGTACTTCCTTTAAGGTTCCTTTAGATAGGAAGCTTGAATCTTATCTAAGGAAGGCCTATTTATATTCAGGTCATCTTCTCAGACCTGCAATTTCTTTGGCTAATGTTGCGGCTGCATCAACCTTCTGGTTGGAGAATTTAGCGCAACAGGAATTGGATTCTGACTTATCTAGCATTATCCGCTTACTGCAATATGCTAATCATTTTTTTGTGATGCAATTTTTGATATTATCAAAATTGATGTTAGATCCATGTCTTTAGCTATTTTAGCTAGAAGATCTTTGTGGCTTAAATCTTGGAATGCTGATATGACATCTAAATCTAGATTACTATCTCTTTCTTTCCAAGGTAATAATTTATTTGGTTCTCAGTTGGATTCTATTATTTCAACTGTCACTGGGGAAAGGGAGTTTTTCTGCCTCAGGATTTAAAACCTAAGGGTAATCTAAGGCTTCTAACCATTTTACGTTCCTTTCGTCAGAATAAGGAACAAAAACTCAATCTTCCTTCCCCCCAAGGAGTCTGCTTCCAATTGGAAGCCTTCCTCAAGTTGGAATAAATCCAAGCCATTTAGGAAACCAAAGTCAGCCCCTAAGTCCGCATGAAGGTGCGGCTCTCATTCCAGCTCAGCTGGTAGGGGGAAGATTAAGGTTTTTCATAGATATTTGGATAAAATCTGTCCAAAATCAATGGATTCAGAGCATTGTCTCTCAAGGGTATTGAATAGGATTCAGAGTAAAACCTCCTGTGAGAAGATTTTTTCTCTCACGTATCCCAGTAAATACAGTAAAAGCTCCGGCTTTCTTGAAGTGTGTTTCAGACCTGGAGTCTTCAGGGGTAATCATGCCAGTTCCTCCTCAGGAACAAGGTTTGGGGTTTTATTCAAATCTATTCATTGTACCAAAGAAGGAAAATTTATTCAGACCAGTTCTGGATCTGAAAATTTTTGAATAGTTATGTAAGAGTACCAACTTTCAAGATGGTAACTATAAGGACTATTCTGCCTTTTGTTCAAAAAGGACATTATATGTCCACAATAGACTTGCAGGATGCATACCTTCATATTCCGATTCATCCAGAACATTATCAGTTTCTGAGATTCTCTTTTCTAAACGAGCATTACCAATTTGTTGCTCTTCCATTAGGCCTAGCAACAGCTCCAAGAATCTTTTCAAGGGTTCTGGGTGCCCTACTCTCTGTTCTCTCAGAGAACAGGGTATTGCAGTGTTTCCTTATTTGAATGATATCTTGGTACTAGCTCAGTCTTTGCGTACTGCAGAATCTCACACAAATCAACTAGTGTTGTTTCTTTGGAAACATGGTTGGAGGATCAATTTACCAAACGTTTAATTCCTCAGACAAGGGTCACCTTTTTAGGCTTCCAGATAGATTCAGTGTCCATGACTCTGTCTCTAACAGACAAGAGACGTTTAAAATTGGTTGCAGCATGCCGGCACCTTCAGTCTCAGTCATTCCCTTCAGTGGCTATGTGCATGGAAGTTTTAGGTCTCATGACTGCAGCATCGGACGCAATCCCCTTTGCTCGTTTTCACATGAGACCTCTACAGCTTTGTATGCTGAATCAATGTAAGACACTCTCTGACATGGTGGATAGATCACCATCGTTTAGTTCAAGGGGCTTCTTTTGTTCGGCCAACCTGGACTGTGATCACAACAGATGCGAGTCTTTCGGGTTGGGGAGCTGTTTGGGGATCTCTGACAGCACAAGGGGTTTGGAAATCTCAAGAGGCGAGATTACCAGTAAATATTTTAGAACTCTTTGCAATTCTCAGAGCTTTTCAGTTTTGGCCTCTGCTAAAAAGAGAACCGTTAATTTGTTTTCAGACAGACAATATCACAACAGTGGCATGTCAATCATCAGGGTGGGACTCACAGTCCCCAAGCTATGAAAAAAGGATCTTGGATACTTGTTTGGGTGGAATCCAGCTCTTGTCTAATCTCTGCGGTGCTTATCCCAGGTGTAGACAATTGGGAGGTGGATTATCTCAGCCGCCAGACTTTGCATCCAGAGGAGTGGTCTCTCCATTCAGATGTGTTTTCTTAGATTGTTCAGTCGTGGGGTCTTCCAGAGATAAATCTCATGGCCTCTCATCTAAACAAGAAACTTCCCAGATACCTGTCCAGGGATGTTCAGGGGGAAGCAGGGGATGCGCTGACACTTCCTTGGTGTTATCATCCTGCTTACATTTTCCCGCCTCTAGCTCTCCTTCCAAGAGTGATCTCTAAAATCATCATGGAACCATCATTTGTGTTGCTGGTGGCTCTAGCATGGCCACACAGGTTTTGGTATGCGGATCTGGTTTGGATGTCCAGTTGCCCGCTTTGGCCACTTCCGTTCGGCCAGACCTACTATCTCAAGGTCCGTTTTTCCATCAGGAACTCAAATCATTAAATTTGAAGGTATGGAAATTGAACGCTTAGTACTAAGTCATAGAGATTTCTCTGACTCAGTGATTAATACTATGTTACAAGCTCATAAATCTGTTTCTAAAAGATTTGTTATAGAGTTTGGAAGACTTACATTTCATGGTGTTCTTCTCATAAATTCTCCTGGCATTCTTTTAGAATTCCTAGAATTTAACAGTTTCTTCAGGACGGTTTGGATAAGGGTTTGTCTGCAAGTTCCTTGAAAGGACAAATCTCTGCTCTTTCTGTTTTATTTCACAGAAAGATTGCTATACTTCCTGATATACACTGTTTTGTACAGGCTTTAGTTCTTATTAAGCCTGTTATTTAATCAATTTCTCCTCCTTGGAGTCTTAATTTGGTTCTGATGGCTTTACAGGTTCTTCCATTTGAACCTATGCATTTTTTGGACATTAAACTACTTTCTTGGAAAGTGTTGTTCCTTTTGGCCATCTCTTCTGCTAGAAGAGTTTCTGAGTTATCTGCTCTTTCTTGTGAGTCTCCTTTTCTGATTTTTTTCATCAGGATAAGCAGTTTTGCGGACTTCTTTTTAATTTTTACCTATGGTTGTGAATTCTAACAACATTAGTAGAGAAATTGTTGTCCCTTCCTTGTCCTAATCCTAAGAATTCTTTGGAAAGTTCCTTACATTCTTTGGATGTGGTAAGAGCTTTGAAATATTATGTGGAAGCTACTTAAGATTTCAGGAAGACTTTCAGTCTATTTGTTTTATTTTCTGGTCCTAGGAAAGGTCAGAAGGCTTCTGCTATTTCCTTGGCTTCTTGGTTGAAACTTTTGATTCATCAAGTTTATTTTGAGTCGGGTCAGGCCCCGCCTCAGAGAATTACAGTTCATTCTACTAGATCAGTCTCCACTTTGTGGGCTTTTAAGAATGAAGCTTCAGTTGATCAGATTTGCAAAGCGGCAACTTGCATTCATTTACTAAATTCTACCGTTTTGATGTATTTGTTTCTTCGGAAGCAGTTTTTGGTAGAAAAAGTTCTTCAGGCAGCTGGTTCAGTTTGATTCTTCTGCTTTTGATTTGTTTTTTTCTTTTAAATGAAATAAACTTATATTTTTGGGTTGTGGATTAATTTTTTTCAGCAGATTATGGCTGTTTTTATTTTATTCCCTCCCTCTCTAGTGACTCTTGAGTGGAGATCCACATCTTGGGTATTGATATCCCATATGTCACTAGCTCATGGACTCTTGCCAATTACATGAAAGAAAACATAATTTATGTAAGAACTTACCTGATAAATTAATTTCTTTCATATTGGCAAGAGTCCATGAGGCCCACCCTTTTTATGGTGGTTATGATTTTTTGTATAAAGCACAATTATTTCCAAATTTCCTTTGTTGATGCTTTCTACTCCTTTCTTTATCACCCCACTGCTTGGCTATTCGTTAAACTGAATTGTGGGTGTGGTGAGGGGTGTATTTATAGGCATTTTGAGGTTTGGGAAACTTTGCCCCTCCTGGTAGGATTGTATATCCCATATACACTAGCTCATGGACTCTTGCCAATATGAAAGAAATGAATTTATCAGGTAAGTTCTTACATAAATTATGTTTTTTCTTTCATGATTTAGAAAGAGAATGCCATTTTAAACATCTTTCTAATTTACTTCTGTTATCTAATTTGTTTTATTCTCTTGATATTCTCTGCCGAAAAGCATATCTAGATATGCTCAGTAGCTGTTGATTGGTTGCTGCACATAGAAGCCTCATGTGATTGGCTCACCCATGTGCTTTGCTTTTTCTTCAAATAAGGATATCTAAAAAAATGAAGCAAAATAAATAATACAAGTAAATTGTAATGTTGTTTAAATTTGTATGTTCTATCTGAATCATGAAAGAAACATTTTGGGTTTAGTGGCCCTTTAAGGTTGGCATATCTGTATTGGGACTTGACACTGGGAGAGGCAGCTTGACATATATATATTTATTATTTAAGGTCAGTAGGGCTGCAGGTTCTTGTTAAAGGTTTATAAGTACAGGGGACCACATGGCTTTCTTTTTCAAACCGCTTCCCATGCGGTTAGACAGAGTGTTGAGACGACGTCCATGATGGGCAAGGCCTATTTCGTGCGCTCAGACGCGCAGTTTTCTCTCACTAAGAAGGCAGCAGGCATTAGCTCCGGTGGGGCCTAAAGTTGTGTTCTGATCACTGGGTCGTTGAGTCATTTTTCAGTACCCTGAGGGCAGGTAGGCACCACAGCAGAGCTGTGGCGAGGTGCAGGCGTAATTTTCACTGTTAAGATGTATTTTTTTAATTAAAATATCTCTTAGAGGGTAATTTCACTGTTACTTATAGGGTGCATTAATTTTTAGGCCAATTGAATTATTATATTTAATTGTTTAGCATTTTTTTAAACGTTTTAGTGCAGTTTGGGAAAAATTGTTGCGTTTTTTTATTTCTTAAAGGCGCAGTACACATTTTTCTAAAATTTGTTTGAATCAATAAATGAGGTGATTTATGACTATTGTGGCTATTGCTAGTCTGTTCAACATGTCTGACATTGAGGAAACTAATTGTTCTATGTGTTTAGAAGCCATTGTGGAACCCCCTCTTACTTGTACTGAAAGGGCCTTACAATGTAAAAAGCATATTTCTTCTACAAGATACGACGAGTCTACGGATTTCATCCTTGTGGGATATTATCCTCCTGCTAACAGGAAGTGGCAAAGAGCACCACAGCAGAGCTGTATATATAGCTCCTCCCTTCCCTCCACCCCCAGTCATTCTCTTTGCCTGTGTTTAGTACTAGGAAGAGGTAAAGTGAGGTGTTAATTTTAGTTTCTTCAATCAAGAAGTTTTTTATTTTAAATGGTACCGGTGAGTACTATTTTCCTCAGGGAGGATATGGAAGAAGAATTCTGCCCTGAGGTTGATGATCTTAGCGGATGTAACTAAGATCCATGTTGGTTCCCACAGAGCTTCTGAAGGTAGTACAAGAGAAATCTTCAGTGTGGAGAACGGTTTCATGCTACAAGCAGCATTGAGGTATGTTCAGTCCTTTATTTCTGAGGAGACTTAGTGTATCAGAACTGGCTGACATTTTTTCCCTGCAAGGGAAGGGGTAAGCAGTAGACCTGTTGAAACAGAGGGTGTTACTGAAAGACCTGTGTGTATTATTTATTAACATAGTACTGGGCTTAATGCAGCAAAGGGCTTATTGCAGCATATATCAGAGACACTGGGAGAGACAGCTTAACGGTTTTGTTTTTATTTGTTGATAACAAACAATTATATGGCTGTTTTATGAGGTTGTGTTTTCGGACCACATGGCTTATGGCTAAACCGCTTCCCATGCGGTTGTACAAGCTGAGGTGAACGTCGTCCATGATGGACGGGGCCTATTTTCACATGCTCAGATGCGCAGTTACTCTGGCTGAGAAGGCAGCAGGCATTAGCTCCGGATGGGCCTAAACTGATGTCCTGTTAACCGTATTGTTATCTAGTCTTTTGGCAGTACCCTGGGGGCAGGTAGGTGTCAAAGCAGAGCTGTGGTGAGGTGCAGGTTTTCGTTTTGAAATCAAATACATTTTCTGCTATAAAAAACATTCAGAGGTTAATTTTACCCTTTGCTCTTAGGGTGCAATGCTTTTTGGCAATATTGTATATGTGTAGCTAATTAGATAGCGTTATTTAATGTTTTAGGCAGTTTGGAAAAAATTGTGCGCTTTTTTATTACTTAAAGGCGCAGTACAAGTTTTTTAAAAAATTGTTTAATTCAATAAATAAAGTGTTTAACTACTATTGTGGTTATTACTAGTCTGTTCAACATGTCTGACATTGAGGAAACTCATTGCTCTATGTGTTGGGAAGCCATTGTGGAACCCCCTCTTACATTGTGTACCTCTTGTACTGAAAGGGCCTTACATTGTAATTGCATATTTTAGGTAAAGAAAGTGTGCCTAAGGATGATATGCCATCCAATTCTCCCCAAGTGTCGCAACCTTTAACGCCCACACAAGCGACGCCAAGTACTTCTAGTGCGTCTAATTCTTTTACTCTGCAGGAGATGGCTGCAGTTATCTCAACTACCCTTACAGAGGTATTATCTAAATTACCAGTGTTGCAGGGTAAATGCAGTAGGTCAGGTATTAATGTAAATACTGAATCCTCCGATGCTTTATTGGCTATTTCCGATGTACCCTCACAGTGCTCTGAGTTGGTGGTCAGGGAATTGCTGTCTGAGGGAGAACTTTCAGACTCAGGAAATGTGTTACCTCAGACAGATTCGGACGTGATGTCCTTTAAAATTAAGCTTGAACACCTCCGCCTTTTACTATGGGAGGTTTTAGCGACTCTGGATGATTGTGATACTATTGTGATACCACCAGAGAAATTGTGTAAGATGGACAAATATCTAGAGGTGCCTACTAACACTGATGTTTCTCCAGTTCCTAAAAGAATTTTGGAAATTGTAAAAAAGGAATGGGATAGACCAGGTATACCGTTCTCTCCCCCTCCTAATTTTAAGAAAATGTTTTCCATATCAGACACCATTCGGGATTCTTGGCAAACGGTCCCTAAGGTGGAGGGAGCTATTTCTACCCTGGCTAAGCGTACAACTATACCTATTGAGGACAGTTGTGCTTTCAAAGACCCTATGGATAAAAAGTTAGAGGGTCTTCTAAAGAAATTATTTATTCATCAGGGTTTTCTTTTACAACCTATGGCTTGCATTGTTCCAGTTACTACTGTTGGTTTGATGCTCTGGAAGAGTCTCTGAAGGTTGAGACTCAATTAGATGACATTTTGGATAGAATTAAGGCTCTCAAGCTAGCTAATTCTTTTATTACTGATGCCGCTTTTCAAATTGCTAAACTAGCGCCGAAAAATGCAGGATTTGCCATTTTAGCGTATAGAGCGTTATGACTCAAATCTTGGTCTGCTGATGTGTCATCAAAATCTAAGCTTTTAGCTATTCCTTTTAAAGGTAAGACCCTATTTGGGCCTGAATTGAAGGAAATCATTTCTGACATTACTGGAGGTAAAGGCCATGCCCTACCTCAGGATAAGTCTGTTAAGATGAGGGGTAAACAAAATAATTTTCGTTCCTTTCGAAACTTTAAAGGAGGACCCTCTGCTTCCTCTTCCTCCACAAAGCAGGAAGGGAATTTTGCTCAATCCAAGTCGGTCTGGAGACCCAACCAGGCTTGGAATAAAGGTAAACAATCCAAGAAGCCCCCTGCTGCTACAAAGACAGCATGAAGGGGCGGCCCCCGATCCGGTACCGGATCTAGTAGGGGGCAGACTTTCTTTCTTTGCTCAGGCTTGGGCAAGAGACGTTCAGGACCCTTGGGCGCTGTAAATCGTGACCCACGGGTATCAACTGGAATTCAAGGATTTTCTCCCAAGAGGGAGATTTCATCTTCTATAGACCAGATAAAAAGAGAGGCGTTCTTTCACTGTGTAAAAGACCTCTTTACCATGGGAGTAATTTGTCCCGTTCCAAAACTGTAACAGGTGCAGGGGTTTTACTCAAATCTTTTCGTGGTTCCAAAAAAAGAGGGAACTTTCAGACCCATTTTAGATCTCAAGTGTTTCACACTTGAGATCTAAAAGTTTCTCAGAGTTCCATCATTCAAGATGGAGACTATACGAACAATCTTACCAATGATCCAGGAGGGTCAATATATGACTACCGTGGACTTGAAGGATGCATACCTTCATAATCCTATTCACAAGGATCATCATCAGTTCCTAAGGTTTGCCTTCCTGGACAAACATTATCAGTTCATGGCTCTTCCTTTCCGGGTTGGCCACAGCACCCAGAATCTTAACAAAGGTTCTAGGGTCTCTTCTAGCGGTTCTCAGACTGCGGGGCATGGCAGTGGCATCTTATCTGGATGATATTCTGATTCAGGCGTCAACTTATCATTTGACAAAATCTCACTCGGACATAGTATTGTCTTTTCTTGTGAACATAGAAAAGAGTTCACTAGTTCCACGGACAAGGGTTCCCTTCTTGGGGACTCTGATAGACTCGGTAGACATGAAAATATTTCTGACGGAGGTCAGAAAATCAAAGATTCTAAATACTTGCCGAGCACTTCAGTCCATTCCTCGGCCATCAGTGGCTCAGTGTATGGAGGTCATTGGATTAATGGTAGCGACAATGGACATCATTCCGTTTGCCCGCTTTCATCTCAGGCCACTGCAGCTGTGCATGCTCGGACATTGTAATGGGGACTATGCGAATTTATCTCCTCAGATAAATCTGGATCAAGAGACTAGAGACTCTCTTCTTTGGTGGTTGTCGCCGGATCATCTGTCCCAGGGGACATGTTTCCGCAGACCCTCGTGGGTGATATTGACAACGGACGCCAGTCTTCTGGGCTGGGGTGCAGTCTGGAATTCCCTGAAGGCTCAGGGTATTTGGACTTCCAATCAATATTCTGGAACTGAGAGCTATATTCAATGCGCTTCAGGCATGGCCTCAGTTGGCTTCGGCCACATTCATCAGTTTCCAGTCGGACAACATCATGACTGTGGCATATATCAATCATCAGGGGGGAACAAGGATTTCCTTAGTGATGATAGAAGTATCCAAGATAATCCGATGGGCGGAGGCCCACTCTTGTTATTTGTCGGCAATTTACATCCCAGGAGTAGAAAACTGGGAAGCGGATTTTCTAAGTCATCAGACTTTTCATCCGGGGGAGTGGGAACTCCCTCCGGAGGTGTTTGCTTGATTGATTTGCCAATGGTGCAGACCGGAACTGGATCTGATGGCATCTCGTCAGAATGCCAAGCTTCCACGTTACGTATCCAGGTCGAGGGATCCCCAGGCCGAACTGATAGATGCCTTGGCAGTGTCTTGGTCGTTCAGCCTAGCCTATGTGTTTCCACCGTTTCCTCTCCTTCCACGCATGATTGCTCGAATCAAACAGGAGAGAGCTTCAGTAATCCTGATAGCGCCTGCGTGGCCACGCAGGACTTGGTATGCAGATTTAGTGGACATGTCCTCTCTGCCACCGTGGAAACTTCCTTTGAGTCAGGACCTTCTCATTCAAGGTCCTCCAAAGATTTTTCTAGATCAGGCTGCAAGAGATTCTCTTCTGTGGTGGGTGTCTCAGGAACGTCTCTTTTCTGTTCCCTCATGTTATTCATTCAGTGTCCTCTGGAGCTTGGGTATAGTTTTCCCAACGGTAAGGAATTAAGTCATGGACTCTCCCTGCCTTTATGGAAGGAAAACATAATTTATGCTTACCAAATAAATTTCTTTCCTTCCTGGCAGGGAGAGTCCCTCCCGTAAATTTGTTTTTGATGGGCGGCTCCCTTTTTATATTATTTCTTCTGGCACCTTTTATACCCTGATGTTTCTCCTACTTTTCCTTGTTCCCTCGGCAGAATGACTGGGGGATGGGGGAAGTGGGAGGGATATTTAAGTCTTTGGCCTGGGGTGTTTCCTCCTGGTGGCCAGGTGTTATATTTCCCAACAGTAAGGAATGAAGTTGTGGACTCTCCTTGCCAGGAAGGAAAGAAATGTATCTGGTAAACATAAATTATATTTTTTGTTGTATCTGATAAAGCCAATTATGACATGTATGTAGTAGGGTTAGCCTTGAGAAGTCAGCAGGTGCATTTCATTTTCTGAGAATTAGAAATTGTTCAATTTTCACAGCTAAATTATGTGAAAAGGGGCAAAATAATGAAAATGTATTGCAATGCTGTATTATGCTTTACTAAACTTTTTATACACAAATCTCAAGGTGTTTACTGTCCAGTTAAGTTGTTTAATTTGTGTGTCGTAGAGCGTTAGTAGCCGCAGAAACACCTCACACTCATACAGGGAACTCCAAAGTGTCCTCTGCCACACAAGGAGTCTTAATATGGGCAATTACTGTAAAAGTGAGTAATAATGCCCAACTTGTTTGTGTCAAATGCAAACAGGGATCCTTTATATAGCTGTGGTCTGGCTATTAATTGAAAAGGGCCACATATTAATTGCATTGTAAGCCGGTGCCATTACACGTAGCACAGAGTTTTCACTTGGAGCACAACTTATTAAGCAGTAGCATTTGGTTATCGTTAGATGGTTGATGTAAAATAAGGGCCATTACATTCTGCTTGTTTTCAGCAGCAAAATGTGTTCCAACTCCACTATTCTATCATGTTTGTATATGATGCATTTTTTTATTATTTTATTACATTATAATATTATAAATAAACTAATAAAATATATTTTTTTCTGATTCAGATGCTCTGACTCTGGAAATCCTACAACTTTATCCGCGACTGCGCGTGTGGAATTACCCTCGTGCAGGAACCAGAAGTCTATCGAAATCTCAAAGCACTAAACATAAAGATGAGAAAGGCGCTGATCCAGAGCTAAACACGTAAGTCTGTACGTTACATGACCTTAAGCAAACACATCTGGAACAGAACGGAGCGCCTGTGATTCAGCAGACTTGGGTAATCCTGCTGCTTAATGTGCGTTGGGCATTTGTTATTAATTCTCTGACATTTCAACAAAAGCATCTATTTCTCTCCTGTGTGTTCCATGTAAGGACAGGCAGCTGCCTTGTGCTCTGTATGACTTGTAGGGTTTATATCTTGTACAGAACACTGTGTAACCGCTGTCATTTGTAGCTACTGAAAACAACTTATGAGAAACATGATTATCAAAGTGAAGCAATGAGTCTATATGGTGCAATCTATCGTTTTAAGATCAATGTAAATTTACATTTAGCAAATAAAATGAAGTTGAAACATATACAGCTTGTCCAAATTGGAGGAAACTTTGGAACCAGGTAACAAATGTTAAAAATTTGTAAAAACACCCAAACGAGCTAATTATGCCAGGGAAAGTTTTTATATATAGCTCAATTATTCTGTCATTACTACTTTATTTGTTTGTAAATTTTAATGTAACAACATTTTTGTTTTTATTTTGTGTGTGTAAAGGGACAGGAAACCCCCACATTTTCTTTGATTTAGACAGAACATATCATTTTAAACAACTTTCCAATTTTCTTCTATTATCAAATTTGCTTCATTCTTTTGTTATCCTTTGCTGAAGGAACAGCATTGTACTTCTGGCAGCTAGCTGAACACAACTCATTAGCCAATCACGAGAGACAAATGTGTGCAGGGACCAATCAGCAACAAGCTCACACTAGTGTAGGATATGTGCGTAATCTTTTTAAACAAGGGATACCAAGATAATCCAGCACATTTGAAAAAAGTGAATTTAAAAGTGTCTTAAAATGACACGCTCTATCTGCAAATGTATTGACTTTCCTATCCCTTTAAGTGCTGCATTAGGGGGTGCGCACTGTATACGTTTGCATTTGGGGTTTATCCCTTGTAGGTTTTGCACCCAGTCTATTCTAGCAATGAATATGTACTTGTGCCCAGTGTGATGCCCAGGTCTCATTCCTGCTCAGGGTGCTATTAATTGCCTAGTTTTTTATGATCATTTATTGGGAAACATTTTTCCAAGTTTACAAACGTTGGTTGAAATCAGCCAATCAAATTAGCAGATGGGCTGAACTTTTGACATTAGCCCACCATGGCCAGCACTCTTGTAGTGGAATAGTTTGTAGTGGAATAGATCTGCACAAGGACCTAAGTCCATAGTGCCAATACAATTTAGTGAGCGGAAGTAGCGAGCTGTTCTATTATCACTAATAATCGCACTTTGTGTTTGCCAACTGCTGGCACCTGAAATGGGTCCTGATCATCTGCGTTTTAGTTTTAAAATATCAAGTAGCAAAGCCTTGTCCAGGAAATGTTCAAAGAGAAACGATTTGTTAGAGATGCACCTAATAAAGGTTTTTTTTTTTTTTTTTTATATTTAAATCAGTTTTTAATATTTGTATGCGGCATTGTAATACAATGAGCTTCCTGCACTTGATCAGAGAATATTTTTTCATTACTAACCCTAGCTTACTGTGTATTTCTGCAGAGGGCTTTAAACACAAAGGTAAGGCTCCACTTAGGCGTTGGAAGCATTGCAGATCCAGGACAGAGCAGTGGGACATCAGGAGTGCGCGCACGGAGGCCGATTAATCAGTCATATTTGAGTAACTTTTCAGCTGTACTTTAGTAGAAGGAGAAAAGTAATCATTACCTTAATATTTTAAGTAACTTTATTTAAAGGGACAGAAATTCCAACATTTTTCTTTCATGCTTCAGATAGAGAATACCACTTTAAACAACATTCCAATTTACTTCTATTATCTAATTTGCTTCATTCTTTAGGTATCCTTTGTTGAAGAAATAGCAATGCATATGGGTGAGCAAATAACATGGGGCATCTATGTGCAGCCACCAATCAGCAGCTACGGAGCCTATTTAGATATGCTTTTCAGCAAAGGATATCAAGATAATAAAGCAAATTAGATTATAGAAGTAAATTGGAACGTTGTTTACAATTGCATGATCTTTATGAATCATGAAATAAAATGTGGATTTCATGTCCCTTTAACTAAAACAATAACATTTAATTTTTAATGCTTGTCCCTCCCTCCTCACACTTAGGTCCTTGTGCAGATCTATTCCACTACAAACAATCTTCTATACAGTGAGCTTCTGTGCACATAGATTTGCAGGGGAGTAATGGCATTAAAGGGACAGTAAATTAAGAACTAAACTTTCATGATTTAGAAAGAACATGCAATTTGTAACAATTTTCCAAATTACTTCTCATCTAATTTGCTTCAGAATCTTGGTATCTATTGTTGAAAAGCCTGCATAGGTAGGCTCAGAAGCAATTCACTACTGTGAGCTAGCTGCTTGTCACTGTCTCACCCAATGTGTTCAGCTAGGCCCCAGTAGATCATTGCTTTCCAACAAAGGATACCAAGAGAATGAAGCAAATTTGATAATAGAAGTAAATCTAAAAATGGTATGCTCTATCTGAAACCCAAGTTGTTGTTTTTTTCTTTGTTTTTTTTTTCTTTCGTATGCCCCTTTAAGGTCTATTACTCAACTCTGTATGATTATTTCATAACATTTTGCTGTAAAGAAGGGGCATGCTATTTCTGCAGACACAAATTTTGCTTTGAGAAAAACAAAAACAATATGTGATAATATATTCAAGATAGAAAAATTTCCCCAAATAATCTGACAAAAATATGAGAGTATCACATTGTGTAAAAAGATTTAAAGGGACAGTCTAGGCCAAAATAAACTTTCATGATTCAGATAGAGCATGTAATTTTAAACAATTTTCTAATTTACTTTTATCACCAATTTTGCTTTGTTCTCTTGGTATTCTTAGTTGAAAGCTTAACCTAGGAGGTTCATATGCTAATTTCTTAGACTTTGAAGCCCACCTCTTTCAGATTGCATTTTAACAGTTTTTCACCACTAGAGGGTGTTAGTTCACATATTTCATATAGATAACACTGTGCTCGTGCACGAGAAGTAATCTGGGAGCAGGCACTGATTGGCTAGACTGCAAGTCTGTCAAAAGAACTGAAAAAAGGGGCAGTTTGCAGAAGCTTAGATACAAGATAATCACAGAGGTTAAAAGTATATTATTATAACTGTGTTGGTTATGCAAAACTGGGAAATGGGTAATAAAGGGGTTATCTATCTTTTAAAACAATAAAAATTCTGGTGTAGACGGTCCCTTTAATGGAATTAATTTACCAAAACAAAATAAACATTAGTCATGAATATACAGCATTTTGCTATATAATTAAAAACTATTTTTTTAGGCTGACTAACCTTTAGATTGTAATTTATCTTGAATAGAAACTATCTTTTAGATAGAATTTTCTTCAAAAAGCATTTTTTATTTGTTTTTTTTAAAAAAATTCTCTTAAGAAAATAGATTTTTATCCACAATGCTTTACAACAATAGATACCAAGAGAAGGAAGCAAATCAGAATTTTTTTATTAAATTGCATGCTCTGTCGTGAAAGAGAAATGTTGGGGTTCATGTAAGTTTTTAGGGGTTCTGTATCGTTTAATGGGGATTGCAGTAGTGTAAGTTAGTTTAGGCTTCATGTCTTGGGTCATGGTAAAGGCTTAATTGTGCGCTGTTTAGGGTTAAGTTGCAGTGGGTGGACCAGGGGAAGAGATTTACAGTGGGGGAGTCACAATTACTTCATAGTAACTATGTAACCGCTATAAACACAGGTGCCAACTAGGGATGGACGAATGTGTTTATATTCAAATTCGAATGTTAGAACAAATGTTATTGTTGAAATTCAATTTACTTAATCAAATGTTAATAAGAACGAATATTCTTAAAAATTCTATAATCAAATGATATTTACAGTTTTCGAATGTTAAAAGATTGAATGTCCACATTCTAAATTTCGAATGTCACTTTCGATTTAACAAATACTATTCAGAAATTCAATAGTTCATGAGGTAGGGAATGTGGTAAATAGATACATAATATATACAAATATATCAATATGAATGTTTCTATTTTGAATATTGAATAATTTGAATATTACATATTTAAAGAAAGCATTAGCAATACTATTACATTAAACAAAACTTAGATGTTGTACAAACAGTCAAAATTCTAAACAAATGTGTTAAAATTAGTTTCACTTTTCTAATGTTGAGAAACATTTTCCCATCCCTAGTGCCAATACAATTTAGTGAGCGGAAGTAGCGAGCTGTTCTATTATCACTAATAATCGCACTTTGTGTTTGCCAACTGCTGGCACCTGAAATGGGTCCTGATCATCTGCGTTTTAGTTTTAAAATATCAAGTAGCAAAGCCTTGTCCAGGAAATGTTCAAAGAGAAACGATTTGTTAGAGATGTACCTAATAAAGGTGTGTTTTTTTTTTTTTTTTAATATTTTAATCCGTTTTTAATATTTGTATGCGGCATTGTAATACAATGAGCTTCCTGCACTTGATCAGAGAATATTTTTTCATTACTAACCCTAGCTTACTGTGTATTTCTGCAGAGGGCTTTAAACACAAAGGTAAGGCTCCACTTAGGTGTTGGAAGCATTGCAGATCCAGGACAGAGCAGTGAGCCATCAGGAGTGCGCGCACGGGGGCCGGTTACCACCTGTTTCTGTACTGTAACTGCAATGCTTTTGGTTTCCAAATGGAAAATGTACTATATGTTTAACCTATTTGTAGGTCTTAAAGGGACATTAAACACTTTGCGATGGTAATATAAAATGATAAAAGGTATATAAAAACAAACCAAAGCTCTGAAATATACTTTCATTATTTATTTTGTGCCCTTTTCCTGTAATTCCATTTTGAAATTGTGAGCTCCTCAATTCCTGCTAGAAATAAAAGTGCAGGACACGGTTACATTCCACACAGCCATTGGCTGCACACACTAGTGACCTATTTATAACTGTCCCTAATTGGCCACAGCAAAGAAAGTAACCTAAGTTACAACATGGCAGCTCCCATTGTTTTATATACTCTTAATTATTGACAAAATAAGTGTACAGTTTTAAACAGCTAATGAAACTTTTAAAATATATCTACCTGTTATTCTCAGACTAATCTTTTCTTTGAATGCATCATTCTATCTAGCAATTATTTAGTGTTTAATGTCCCTTTACACCCCTATTAAAGCTATGGTCAGTAATGTACTTATTTGTTAGAGCACATAGCTTTTGCAAGTCATTTAATTTATTCTAAAAAAAAAATGCAAATTAACCAAAATGCTGTAAATTAGCCCGTGGGTGGTTGTTTTTTTATTTTTAAAGCTATGTGTTTTGTAAAGTCTTATTACTGGAAAGAACAGAAAGAGGAAGAGGAAAATGCACTTTCAAAACCTAATGTTAAAAAAAGTCAAACACATGCAAATCCTACTCCACTATTTGTATGCTGCGTTTAGTTAGCAGAGGATTGTGTGTAATTCAGGCACGAATTTAGCTTCAGAGGGCTACAGGTGCATAGCAGGAATTCGGTTTTATTAGCTGGATTAGCTGTGTGTTCTGTGGGTCTCATGATTTGTAATAACGTCATAAATTCCCAGCATTTGAGCACAAACCATAGAGGGGAGACTGTAAATGCACTAATTTGTGGTTCATGGGAAATGCCACATACATTGGTGGTGTAGAATTATGTAGAGGAGGCTTTTAGACATGTTAATTTGTATTCTGACAAATGAAACAGCCATAAAAATATAGCAAAATGCTAAACAAGCAGCCCCCTTAATAATAAATGAAGAAACAAATTATGAATCTTAAAAATAAAAATAAAAAGTTCATATTTACATTATTCAATAACCAAACAGCAATGTCAGTCAGTTGATTGATTCCATTAAAAACTACATTTATAAAGCAAGTGTGCTGCTTCTGGCTTATAATAGTAGAACTAGGTACTATTTTATCTGCCCAGTTCAATCTCTAAATTATGGATGAATTAAATTTTTCTCCACGACCTACTGGTCAACTGAAACAAATAGTCTTTATCCATTCACATGTCGTATTTCTGTCTAAACCTGGAGGAGATGAGTCTCACATGAGCTGCAATAACCCTTCCGGAAATTCCATTGTTAAACGATTTGAATATTTGCTGCTTAGGTTCTTTCCCATAGTCAGCATACAAACCCACCTCTGTGGAAACATTGTGCAGATAAACAAATAAATCTGGTATAGACTTTCCTTTGAGGGCATTAGATGCTAATATATCCTCAGGTTTCATACGACAGTAGTACAACACTAGTGCTTGCGTATAAGTTTATTTTTTTCTTCACATATAGTATTTTAAATTTTTCTTTCATGTACAGATTTACCTCATTTTTATTGCGTTTCTCAGATATTGCGTTTTTTGCAAAATGAAGGTTTCATGGCAACATTGTGTCGAGCAAGACTATCGGTACCATTTTTCCAACATATACATACACGTTTTCTTCCTGGTTACCTCATTAATCCCTGATAATTGGATATACGTAAACATTTGGCCCTGTAGAATCAGATATGAGTTTTTAGTCATGTGTGGGAAACAATTTGAGAAAATGGAATTGTCTTTGAGTACTCAGCAGGGAATAATAGATGTGCAGAAATAACCTCTTTGATGTATACATATATGGTCTCTCTCTGTAAATGGAAACAATTTATTTCACATAGAAATGTCAGATGATTTGGCACCCTTAAATTGAACGGATAAAAGATGTATATTAGGCATTTTGCATTTTTAAAACACTCTTGTCTAGTTATCGAGGGCAAACGCTATAGAACTCTAACAAGCTCCTCTCAGTTTTTGTAATGGTGCTTTATTGAAAAAAATTTAGTTTACAAAATGCATTGTTACTTTTTTATAACCTTCTATTTCCCTTTCCCTCAACCTCTTGACTCAAAACTTTTCAATAATAAAAAAAAATAATTTTGAATCCTGTTAAGATTTGTTTGACAATTCCTGCTAAGCTGAGCAGACATTAAATATTAGTGTAATTTGCTGTCAGGTAGTGGGGACTGTCACTCACTTGTCCCAATACAAGAAAAGACTGACAATAGATATAGTTGCTGTATATAACATTCTGTCTAATATGAAACACAATAAAATGTGAGTATAATGTTTACACTTAACTCCTAAAATTCTGCGGGATTTGATACATTTACTTAGTTGTTGTTGTTTTTTTTGTTTTTTTTCCTTCTTTCTCTTTCGAAATTGTATTTTAAATTATTTTTTTTACTTGATGGTAACAAATATCTATCTAAAGATAATTTTGCCCCTTTTTTATTCTATCATCTATTAAATAGTAATCACTGCAGTGTGTAGTCAGACCCTTGCACTTACTGGTAGCATTCTGGGTAGTTTGTTAAATTAAACTTTAATATTCCAGTTCCATTTACTTTTTAAGATACAAACCGACTACAAGATACACTTCAGCCTTGTTTTTGTTCTAGAAACCAGATTTCTGCTTTTGATTTACAGGTGCAAATCTGTGTCTGTCGAAATTCAGACTGATGAGGAGCATCTTCATAAAACTGCAATGGAAACCCTTTTCTCAGAGGTAAGTGCTAGGAGCAGAGGTGAGTTATTTTAGTGTCTTCCCACTTATTTAATTTCCATGTTGGCTGAGAAATGATAGCACGTGAGTATATGTTTATAATTGAGAGAGGAACCAGGAATGCGTCCGTGTCGCATGTTTTGCCAAACCTAGGATCCTTGCCAACAAATCCATTCCCCTCTCTTGCAGTATCCCTCTGAGTGCCTTCCTAGCATAGTTTCCCCGGTATACATCATCATTACCACTTGTAAAGTCCCATTTGTTTTTTTGGGTTTTTTTTTGTATTATTCAAAGGAGAATGTAGAATTGTATGACTGCTAAATAGGATTGAAAATCTATAGTTGTACCTTTTTCTTTCCTTCACTTGAAAAGAAAGAATGGTGCTTTTAGCTAATCAAGTAATTAACACATCAAACAAAGTTGGTAATGTGTTCATTGGTTAAAGAGTTAATCAAAGATAATAAATTCTTTTGATTATTTCCTGAATTAATAAATGAATAAGCTACTTTTTGTTTGAGTCACTAATTTCATTTAGCTAAAAATGCCATTTGTTCAAAATAAAACTCAAAATAACTCAAAAAAAAGAGTTTGTGTCCTGTGAGTGGGGATTATGGATCACAAAAGATTTCTCTTTTTTAAAAAAAAATAGTTTGAAATATATTGAAGGAAAAAAGGGCTGGGATGCTGGCCTTGGAAAAAGAAAAAAGTTGACTTGAACGGACTAGTGTAAAATACGTTAGAGCTACCATTAATATTATTTTTATCAGTTATTTGCAGTGTGCCAACAGGTTCCGCAGCGCTAAAGACAGGGCTCTAATATGCAAGGTAACAAAGGGATACAGGGCCCAAGAGTTGCACTGTTGTAAATCATCTCTCATGAAGGTGATCTACAAACAGCTGTGCTCATAGGCTACGTGCTAAGAGGCTGCTACCTTATTAATTTTATTGTATAGCTGGTGTATTTCCCTTTTTAGTGTCTGTGGGGTTGATCATAAATATAATTTGTTCTACAAAATTCATCTTTAAAATCTATAGGGAGTTTTGTAAATACATTATTTCATTATCTTTTCTAAATGATTGTTATTTACCCCTAAATGTCTTCAGGACTTATCATAAAATTCCTTTTAGAAAACATAGTAAAATATTCCTACATGTCCATGTTTGGCTCTTTTTACTTTACAGTTTGAAGTTTCTTTACTGGGTCTTACTGCAGTTTGCCCCTCCTGTGGCTTCAGTGGTTTTTCTCTGGGTTAAAGGGACAGTCAACACCCAGGAAAACTTTATCCCATACCTTAGATCTACAAAAAAAGAGGAGCCTGCACCGCATCCCATCTTCAATACCACCAACGTTATAAGTGTAATCATCAAACGCCCATACAGTTTTCAGTGGTAGATATGGCCGCCAAACTCCTCCCCCTACCCCACCCCTTTTTTTAATTCAATCCTCGTTCACAGGGACACTGTTCTTTTGGTAATGCACATTTTTTTTTGTGGATCTAAGGTATGGGATAACGTTTTCCTGGGTACCGATGTCCCCCTTTAAGTTCTCCCTTGGTTACATTTTATAGCATGTTCTGACATTGCATGTTAATGTGGAGACACTGGTTTCAGCTAACATATTCCAGTATGTTTTTTAGTAATAAAGAAGCAGGTATCTGAGCACTCGAGGGGCAAGATAATGTTAAAAAAATATCTTTATTATACAAATATTAAAAATGCATCATAATGCAAGAATACAAGGATAGCAATCCTGACGCGTTTCACGCCCTCTAGTGGCACATAGTCATAGTAACCTGATCTGCATTTTTTTTTAATTATAGCAAAGTCTCCTAAGCATCATGTACTTAATCATTGGTAGAGAATTAACCCCTTCAGTGCCAGGAGTATTGGTTTTTTATAATGAGGCCAGTGGTGTTTTGATCATTTTGTTTTAGTGCCAGCTAGACTTCATTACATATACAATGGTGAACTATACACTTTTGCAGTGATTACACACAATGTGAAAATATGAACACACTCCTAATCTCATGTCATTCCTGAACAGGGCATGGATAGTGACTAATTCAGGGTCACCATGTTGTATTTGCATCAATCACTATACTTATCCTTTTAATGAAAACCGTGAGTATAATATAGTCAGGCAATTAGCTGATGAGTTAACTTGTATTCAAAGATGCTGCAGGAAAGTTAATGGGCTGAGATCTCTTTCATACCCTCTAGGTAGGAGGTTGATTTTCTGTTGATGCTTTTTTGTTTGCATGTTAAAGGGGAAACCGTTTTGCAGAGCTTATTTCCCTTTAAAGTCTGTATCGATAATAAACTTGGTTAAACTCATGCAACTGGTTATGCTCATTGTTCAGCGAGTGCTTTTGTTTACAAATGAAACACTCTAATGAAGTAGAACTTTTTTTAACACTATAAAGTCTGCTTTTAGATATCTGATGAATTATTAAAAAAAAGATTAATTGGAGAATGGAATTTTTCGATAAGGGTAAAGAACTATTAATTTGTCAGGAAGATTCTTCTATTAGAGCAGTGTTCTTACCTTGATTTGGGGTAAAAATACTCTGATTAGACGCTGTAATTAACTTTTGTACCTTTAAAAACTGCAAGTTATTGCACATGTTCCCTGATTTTTCTTTTTCAGTATCACATTTATTTAGAATATTACATTTAGATTCTAGTAAATGCTCAGACTCCCCACTCCTGAGGTGGATTGACAAAAAATAACCACTATTGACATAGGAGGGGGGGGTAAAATTCCCCCACCTTTATAAAATTATACTCTAAGAATAAAGTTCTATTAAGCTTTTTAAATAAAAATTACAAGAACAAATACATTAAAATGTGATAAAACCTCACATATCAGGATGTAGAAATAGTGATTTTAAAAGTAAGCTCATGAGTGGGGGGGGGGGGGGTTTATCAAAGAATAAAACCCCCTTGAATCACTCTTAATGCCAATGAGCAACCATTTTAAAGTGTTTACGGGAATCTAGGGGAGACCCCCAAAAAGGTGGCGCACCTCCTATATAGTGACTAAAATATGTATATATGTATCTCTCAGAATGAGTATACAAAAGGGTGCTGGATAAAGTGTTAGAATACACAAAATATTTGAAATATTATGCACAAAATTGGGTAAAAATAACTAACAATTGGTGCTAATGAAGTGCACAAAAAGGTGATGAATAAAGTGTTTGAATACACAAAAAATTTCAAAATATTATGCACAAAATGGGTAAAATAAATATGGTGCTATTAAATTGCACTAGTGAATTACATGTACAGCACAATTTAGTCCATAATAGTGCCAGCAATGGGTATAGAGATTTCAAAGTTGTGCTGTGTCTTTAAGGCAGCTTCACTTCGGTAAATCGATGTAGGTTCACCTCTGTAAAATCAATAAAAAGACAAGTGGCGCCTCATAGTAAACTCCATGCGTGTTAAGGAGAAAGACTAATAGAATAAAACTCACAATTTAGGATGGCACCTGTATGAACAAAGTGCAAACGAGCAGGCTGACGCTCACAGTTGTCAGCTCACTGGATACCCTCTGTAATATCTGCATTTTCAGGACAACAATTTCCAAGTTGTTTGGATAAGCGTTAGTAAGCTCCGTCCTAGTACTGGATCGCCCAAATGGCAAAGAAAGTTTCCAGGTGCCAGTGTCCAGGCAGTAATGACAGTCAAATACTGGAAAAAGGTATAGACACCGCTATGAAGATAGTATGAATAAAAAGGGTTTATTGTTGCAACGCGTTTCTCGACCTAAACAGTGGTAGTTTCTTCAGGGGTAAGTGGCGTATAATATCCTAATAGAAAATAGCATCTGTATTAGAATCTCATGTCTCCCTTTGCCCTGGAAACTTTGTTTGCCATTTGAGCGATTCAGTACTAGGACGGAGGTTACTACCGCTTATCCAAACAACTTGGAAGTAGTTGTTCCTGAAAATGCAGATATTACAGAGAGTATCCAGTGAGCTCATAACTGTGAGCGTCAGCCTGCTCGTTTGCACTCTTTTTACACAGGTGCCATCCCAAATTGTGAGTTTATTCTATTACTCTTTCTCCTTAAAGGAATTGTCTAGTCAGAATTTAAACTTTCATGATTCAGTGCATTCAGTTTTAAGCAACTTTCTAATTTGCTCCTATATTATATTTTTTTTTACTCCTCTTGGTATCTTTATTTGAAAAAGCAACAATGTAAGCATAGGAGCCGGGCAATTTTTAGTTCAGTGCCTGGGTAGCACTTTTTGATTGGTGTCTAAATGTAGCCACCAATCAGCAAGCGCTACCCTAAACCAAAAATGGCCCAGCTTACATTCAAATAAAGATAACAAGAGAATGAAGAAAAAACATAATTTATGCTTATCTGATACATGTATTTATTTCCGGATATGGCGAGTCCACAGAATAAATTACTAGTGGGAATATCACTCCTGGCCAGCAGGAGGAGGCAAAGAGCACCACAGCAAAGTCGCTATATATATCACTTCCCATAACCTCCAGTCATTCAGCCGAAGGGAACATGGAAAAAGATAACACAAAGGTGTAGAGGTGCCTGAGGTTTTAGTTAAAAATAACTGTCTTAAAATAAAGGGTGGGCCATGGACTCACCATATCCGGAAATAAATACATTTATCAGGTAAGCATAAATTGTTTTCTTTCCTAAGATATGGTGAGTCCACGGAATCATCAGTTACTAGTGGGAAGCTAGCGAACACAGATGATTAGGGAGGGACAAGACAGGTAACCTAAAGAGAAGGCACCACTGCATGAAGAGCCTTTCTCCCAAAAGAAGCCTCAGCTGAAAAATATCAAATTTGGAAAAAGTATGCAGAGGACCAAGTTGCAGCCTTGCAAATCTGTTCTACAGAAACTTCCTTCTTAAAAACGCCCAAGAAGAAAGGACAGCCCTAGTGAAATGAGCTGAAATTCTCTCAGGAGGCTGCTGTCCAGCAGTCTCATAAACCAAACGCATTATACTACTCAACCAAAGAGAAAGAGAAGTAGCTGAAGCTCTCTGACCTTAATGTTTCCCAGAGAAAAAAAACCGCAAACTGGCGACAATCCTTAGTCGCCTGTAGATAGAAAATAAAAGCACGTACAACATCAAAGTTGTGAACAAAATGTTCCTTATGAGAGCAAAGATAAGAACACAGAGAAGGAACAACAATTTTCTGATTAATGTATCCGAAACCACTTGGGAAGAAAACCTAACTAGTACAAATAACTGCCTTAACTGCATGAAAGATAAGGCGAATCGCACTGCAAAACCTGAGAGCTCTGAGACTCTCCAAGCAGAAAAGATAGCAATGAGAAACAAAACCTTCCAAAATAACAACCTAATATCTATGGAAAGTAAAGGCTCAAACAGAGCATACTGCAAAACTTTAAGAACAAGGGCAAAACCCTAAGGGGGAGAGACCAACTTAAACACAGGCCTGAAGTAGACCAGTGCCTGACAAAAAGATTACACATCTGGCACGTCCACCAGATGCTTATGTAGCAAAAAAGACAATGCAGAAAACGGACACTTCAGGGTACTGACTGATAAACCCTTCTCCAGACCAGCCTGGAGAAAGGATAAAAATTCAGAAAACCCCTCACTTAGACAAAACTAAGCGTCCAATCTTCAAGCAGTCAGCTTCAGAGATTTAGATGAAGGAAAAGACCAAGAATCAGTAGTCCTTCCTCAGAGGTAGTCTCCTAGGTGGAGAGATGACATTTACACTAAGTCTGCATACCAGATCCTGCAAGGCCACGCAGGGGCTAATAAAATCACTGACGCTCTCATCTGAAAATACGAGTAATGACTTGTGGAAAGAGAACAAACAGAGGAAAAAGGTATGCAAGACTGAAATCCAAGAAAAATATCAGAACATCTATCAGGGTGGTCTGCGGATCACATGACCATAAACCATCCCTTCGAAACTTGGTGTTCTGTTGAAATGCCCACAGAAGCCAACTCCTGAAACCCCCCATGTGAGGGTCTACCTAGAGAACACTTCCGGATGGAAATGCTCACTCCGCGGGATGAATTATCAGTCTGTTTAGAAGTCTAACTCCCAATTGTCCACCCCTGTAAAGTGGATGACCGACAGCAAATGTGAGCTTCCTCCCACTGAACAATCCAAGTCACCTCCTACATGGCTAAGGAACCCCTAATTCCTCCCTAATGGTTGATATAAACCCTAGAAGTGGTATTGTCCAACTGGACCCAAGCTAAGAACAAATATGAGTGAGTGCACCAATGTTAAAGTTCTCAACTCTGCTACACCCTAAAATGACATTAGTTCCTCCAAACAAATGTCGAACACAAAAATATATTGAGACAGTATAGGGGAGCGCTAAAAGCTGGTTGAAATAAATATAATACTATTTTATTGAGATAAGTATAGCTTCATAGAAAATGAGGATGTAGTGTAACTATATATATATATATTGTATGGGCGCATATATGTGCAGAAGCAAATACGATATGGCAACAATGTATCTAATATAACCAATGATTAAAAACAACACTTTTGTGCAACGATAACTAGCTATCTAATGTATCAATAGTAATCTGTTAGTTATATATATATATATATATATATATATATATATATATATATATATATGAAAAAAGGAAGGTTTCAACAGTGCAATAAATTTCTATACTACAACATAAAACATATAAAAAACAGTTCATACATATAAATACAGTAAAAATAGTAAAAAATAGTTCAAAGATCAATATTGGCGATCATATATTCTGTAAATCTGAAGAATCCAATAGAAGTATTAGGTGGAATAATATTCCCCTTACCAGAATATATCTCAATTAGATGAGGTAAGTTGCTGCAACTAGTACAGGGTAGTAGAATTCCAGTGTGTATGGGTAGAAGTCGGTGACTTGTCATCCACCTCTTGGAGTAGGTTTTCTTCTGTGATTTTTCTTCCCAAAGGTATAAGAAAATGAATGGCACTTGAAGTGCTACAAAGGCCTCCTGGACTCTTAAAAGTCGTCCAACTTCCCCTGATGTTGAAGAACCCTTCCGTACACTCCTAGTAGGATGGGGCTGCAGGAAACAGACTTCCACTGTCTAAGCTGCAGGAGTAAATTCTCTGAGTAAATTCAGTGAGTCCTGGAGCCAGCGTCCCTATAACCAACTTAATCAGAAGTCATTATAATCATACGTGCTATAAACATAACAAGTATGTTGCACTGTAGAGTTATGCGTCGGCTCAGCTGACACCCATACACCACATACATCCACACGCCTATATATATATCTCACTGCAGTGGATAAAACCACTTTAAATAAAAGTAGTGTTTAAATAATACAGACTTTTACTTCAGATAATGTCAGGTATTATTTTTGGCCAAATAACAATGTTTAAAAAGTTCTATTTGAATATAAAAGCCGTTATGAATGTACCTTTATGGTAGTCTTTATCTTCAAAGCTATGTTAGAAAAAATATTTGAAAAGAAATCCGTTGCAGAATGTATCTGTATATCAATCTCTGTGATTTGGATCTTTTAGAGAAATATTTCTAGATTTTCCTATAATTTTCATAAGTCCTATACAGGGAGTGCAGAATTATTAGGCAAATGAGTATTTTGACCACATCATCCTCTTTATGCATGTTGTCTTACTCCAAGCTGTATAGGCTCGAAAGCCTACTACCAATTAAGCATATTAGGTGATGTGCATCCCTGTAATGAGAAGGGGTGTGGTCTAATGACATCAACACCCTATATCAGGTGTGCATAATTATTAGGCAACTTCCTTTCCTTTGGCAAAATGGGTCAAAAGAAGGACTTGACAGGCTCAGAAAAGTAAAAAAATAGTGAGATATCTTGCAGAGGGATGCAGCACTCTTAAAATTTCAAAGCTTCTGAAGCGTGATCATCGAACAATCAAGCGTTTCATTCAAAATAGTCAACAGGGTCGCAAGAAGCGTGTGGAAAAACCAAGGCGCAAAATAACTGCCCATGAACTGAGAAAAGTCAAGCGTGCAGCTGCCAAGATGCCACTTGCCACCAGTTTGGCCATATTTCAGAGCTGCAACATCACTGGAGTGCCCAAAAGCACAAGGTGTGCAATACTCAGAGACATGGCCAAGGTAAGAAAGGCTGAAAGACGACCACCACTGAACAAGACACACAAGCTGAAACGTCAAGACTGGGCCAAGAAATATCTCAAGACTGATTTTTCTAAGGTTTTATGGACTGATGAAATGAGAGTGAGTCTTGATGGGCCAGATGGATGGGCCCGTGGCTGGATTGGTAAAGGGCAGAGAGCTCCAGTCCGACTCAGACACCAGCAAGGTGGAGGTGGAGTACTGGTTTGGGCTGGTATCATCAAAGATGAGCTTGTGGGCCTTTTCGGGTTGAGGATGGAGTCAAGTCCAAGTACTCCACAGCGTGGCTGGCAAGAAAGGGTATACAAGAAGAAAATCTAATCACATGGCCTCCTTGTTCACCTGATCTGAACCCCATTGAGAACCTGTGGTCCATCATCAAATGTGAGATTTACAAGGAGGGAAAACAGTACACCTCTCTGAACAGTGTCTGGGAGGCTGTGGTTGCTGCTGCACGCAATGTTGATGCTGAACAGATCAAAACACTGACAGAATCCATGGATGGCAGGCTTTTGAGTGTCCTTGCAAAGAAAGGTGGCTATATTGGTCACTGATTTGTTTTTGTTTCGTTTTTGAATGTCAGAAATGTATATTTGTGAATGTTGAGATGTTATATTGGTTTCACTGGTAAAAATAAATAATTGAAATGGGTATATATTTGTTTTTTGTTAAGTTGCCTAATAATTATGCACAGTAATAGTCACCTGCACACACAGATATCCCCTTAAATAGCTAAAACTAAAAACAAACTAAAAACTACTTCCAAAAATATTCAGCTTTGATATTAATGAGTTTTTTGGGTTCATTGAGAACATGGTTGTTGTTCAATAATAAAATTAATCCTCAAAAATACAACTTGCCTAATAATTCTGCACTCCCTGTAGAGACTGTCTCTAAAACTTCAAACCACTCGTCAGACAATTCATTAGTGAGTGGAAAAGTACAGTTCTTCTTTAATCTTAGTCCTCTAGGGACCATATTATTGTCTATATATTTTTGAGTAAATTTTATCTCTATAGTAGGTTTTAGTTATTTGATGAGGTGGTTCTCTAGGTTCTCACAAAGATCTTGTAAGTTAGTTGGAGTATTTGAACTATTCTTGATATACGTATAATCAGTTTCTTGTGAAACATTTTGTAATAGTACGTCTCTTTGGGCAAAAATGTCCATAATATGTTTTTTTAAAGAAAGACCATTACTTATTAGTAATCAATTTAGTAATAATATATTTAATAGTATTCTGTTAGTTGGTATTTTATTCTTTGATTTAGTTTTATATGGTGTATAGTGTTGAAATGCAGGAGTAACTCTAACTCAAAAAAAGAGGATACAGTAAGGAAAAAGAACAAATACGAATGAGTGCACCAATGTTAAAGTTCTCAACTCTGCTACACCCTAAAATGACAGTTCTTCCAAACAAATGTCGAAAACAAAACTATATTGAGACAGTATAGGGGAGCGCCAAAAGCTGGTTGAAATAAATATAATACTATTTTATTGAGATAAGTATAGCTTCATAGAAAATGAGGATGTAGTGTAACTATATATTTATATATACACACACACAAGTACATACATAAGGGCTTACTACTATTGCCCTATCAGCATTCACCATCTAGCATCACCATCAGTGACTGTTTACTACCAGTGACCCGGAAGTCAAGTCAGTAAACAGGCTCACCATCACGGATCCAAATCACAGAGATTGATATACAGCTACATTCTTTTCAAATATTTTTTCTAACATTGCTTTGATCCCTTTAAAATGCTTGGACTTGGAGAATTTTTGCACCCCTCTTTATTTGAAGCTGCGATAGTAGTTAATAAAGAAAATACCTCTTTAAATCTTCAGTTGGTATTACAGCTATTACTAATAGCAGACAAAAGAACACACTCTAATATCACCGAGACCGGCTGAAATCAGCCTGGATTATATCTAATCACTGGATTTCTACAACCAACAAGAAACGGCCCATAAGGACTGAGTTTTTCACCTTTATTTTTTATTAAGAACTGCCTGGACACTCATCTGTTAAACGGACAAAATATTGGGATACATAAGGGCTTACTACTATTGCCCTATCAGCATTCACCATCTAGTGTCACCATCAGTGACTGGTTACTACAAGTGACCCAGAAGTCGAGTCAGTAAACAGGCTCACCATCACAGATCCAAATCACAGAGATTGATATACAGCTACATTATGCAATGGATCTCTTTTCAAATATTTTTTCTAACATAGCTTCGAAGATAAAGACTACCATAAAGGTACATTCATAACGGTTTTTATATTCAAACAGAACTTTTTAAACTTATTGTCATTTTGCCAAAACACTATTTTGCCAAAACACTACTTTTATTTAAAGTGTTTTTATCCACTGCAGTCAAATATTATATATATATATATATATATATATATCTACCCCCTTTTTTAAGCTTGAGCTCAATTTTTTTTTATAACACGGCACACTGCGCTTAAAAATGATTGTAACTAACAGATTACTATTAATACATTAGATAGCTAGTTAGTTATCATTGCACAAATGCGCAAATGCACATTGGTTATATTCGATACATTGTTGCCATATCGTATCATTGTCTATATATTTAGACACATATATGTTTTTATTATATTATTTATAGTAAACCATTTAAAACAAATGTATCATTTTCAATTAGTTTTTTATCTACATTAATAGTAACACATTTCCATACCTATCATTGGTTTAGTCACGTTCATCACACCACAATATTGCACTATTAGGCCGTTATCTGCTTCTGCACATATATGCACCCATCCAATATTTGTGTGTGTGTGTATATATATATATATATATATATATATATATATATATATATATATATATATATATATATATATATATATATATATATATATATATATATATATATATATATACACACACACATATATATATATATATATAGTTACACTACATCCTCATTTTCTATGAAGCTATACTTATCTCAATAAAATAGTATTATATTTATTTCAAACAGCTTTTAGCGCTCCCCTATACTGTCTTAATATATTTAAAGAGGAGAGCAGACACTTCCGAGTCCATAATCCCATAAGACCCAGACAGCTTACCAGCCCAGCAGGTTGGCATCAGTGTTCACATCACCCAGGAATATCTTCAGGAGCACGCGCCCGGAGATAGATACCCCTGAAAAAAATCCTTCAGGGGTTTTGGAACTACATCTTCCATGATGCTCAGCCAGCTGATATGCTGGCTGAGCATCATGGGAAATATAATTCCAAAACCTCTGGAGGGCCAAGTTTGAGGATGTCTGCTCTATCTGAAACATTAACGTTTAATTTTGACTAGACTATTCGTTTAACAAACACACAGAGTTCACTATGAGGCACCCCTTGTCTTTTCATTAACCATTTAAAGTGTTAATGCATACAATAAGCCCATTTTTTGCCATTTGGGTATTTTCCTTCACCAGGTACCTCCGTTTTTCAAAGAAGTGAATCTCCAACTGTTTAAATTTTAAGACCTTTATTTTCATATATGCATGGTCCACCAAAATACAGCAACATTTCGGGCACACACTTGGCCCTTATTCATGCAAGCTCTTTTAAATTCTAAACAGCTGGGGATTCTCTTCTTTGATGTACTGATTGGCATGGTAAGCCGCTTCGGTAGACACTGATTTAGTGTGCGGTTTCTCACATCTTCATTTAGTTATTACCTCAATTCTTCAGCCACTTCCCATCTACTAAGTAGAACTTTATGCATTTTCTCAATTGGAGGACTTCATGCTTTTTGTTCCCCAAAGTTTAAATGATACCTTCACAGGATGAGGAGAGCATGCAACACTCAGTGTAGTTCTTCCTTTTTGGCCACATAAGTTCTGTTACCTATTACTCAGATAACTAGCCGTACAACTACCATGGATTATCCCATTGTTTTAAGTGTTCTAAATCTGGGACAAATACTTCATCCTAATCTACAGAAACTTGAATTAGCTGCCTGGTTACTGAGTGGTCTACAGCAGCTAGACATTTCAGCTTTGTATTCAGAACCTTCTTGCTTTAAGCAAGGTACAAAACTACCTCCTCGTCTTACTGCAGAATATGGAATATTGTCTCCAACTGAATAACTCATTAGAATGTTTGTACATAAAACAGTAAGACATCGATTTTAGAACTTCTGCACAATGACTTAACAAGGTTAAGGTTCTCATGATGTTAAAGTGCAGGTATCTCTTTTTTCAGCTATTAAAGGAATTATACTAGCACAATACCCTTTTAATAAAGTTTTTCCAAGTATTAACCTTCATTTGGAAGCAATTGCAAATCCTTGGGGAGCAATCTTTGTTGCTTTATTCTCTTTTAGGAATTATTTTACGAAAAATATTTTGGTTTCAAACTCTTTTTTTCTAGTTACAATTTTGCTAGATGAGTATAAGCCTTATTGTAGATGATACATACTTTGCCATTCATTATCTTCTTGTCTTGAAATACCAAACCAGTGTACAAGCCAAATGATGACCAAAGCCTAAGGTAAAGCTTGAAGGTAAATGTTACATGGAGGAAAGTCAACTGCTAAATGAAATAGGAAAGGTTGTTATACCAGTGTTGTAAAAGCAGGTGTTAACTACCCTGAAATAAATGGGGGCAATGAAACTAGCAATACAGCTAAGAGAGAGAGACTTTTTTAAAATTTGCTCAAAGATCGCTTCATCTCACAATTGATAGAAAAGCCAACTACTATGCTGCATTTAGTGCTATCAAAGAAAACATACATTATATCAAATATAGAAGTCAAAGAACATTTATATAATCATCATCATAACAGGATCATATTTTAAATCCCCTTCCAGAAGCAATGATACAAGGGCTCAACCAAGACATTCATTTTAAAACTGCAATCTTCAATGATTAAAGGGGCATAAAACCCTTTTTTTTCTTTCTTTCATGATTCAGATGGAGAATACATTTTTTAACAACTCTCCAATTTACTTTTAATGCCAATTTTACTTCTTCCTCTTGGTATCCTTTTGTTGAAGGAGCAGCCCTACACTACTGGGAGTTAGCAGAGCACATCAGGAACCAATGAAAAAAGGCATATATGTGCAGCCACCAATTAACAGCTAGCTACACTGTCTGAAAAAAGGGTACGGTTGGGGTCCGTTTGTGAACACTTAGGGTACAATTGATGTGGTTGTATCCTCAATGGATCATAATTACACCTTAAGGAACTAATATGTACCATTTAGTGGTAAATAAGGTACAAATATGTTTCCAACTGTCAAAGGGTTCATGTCTGTATCATTTAATCCCCCCAAAAAGGTACAATCACTTGTGTGACTAAAAGGTTGAGGGGGGTGGGTGGTTCAAGGCTGCCAAACTCTGCAAGTCCATATCATTTGTACAGCTCAATTATTCATATTCCTATAACTGGCAGTCACCCAAAATGAAAACATACATGTTGTACAGCAAAATAATTATGTTCAATCGTTGTTGGTAATATGCAAGAAGGGGGCAAAGCAAAAAAAACAACAACTTAACAACCCATTTATTCAATGATACTGTGTTGCTGGTTCTAAATAGCAAACAAGCACTTAACATTTTAATGTTTATATTTAGAGCATCAAGATGTTAACTCTTAAACATAAAGCAAATGTATTAACTAAAATTACAAAGAAATGTTTTTGTTTTAAGCTCTATAAAATAAACAAGAGCTGTTTAAGAACCAGGTTTTAAAAATATAAAATAAAATTGTAACGTTCCCAAGTCACATACATGGACATTGTGTAACATGCCATAGCGCCATCTGTTGGTTGAAAGTTCCTTGACATGTGTTACACAGCTCCATCTATTGGTAGCAGGTTCATCACCAAAATGTGTACTGGGGAAATATACTAATTTGCATATATTTTGCATAGAGTGACAATTCAATGAATGGTTGTGAGTTTTATCGTTTATCCCTCCCCCAAATCCCCCTTCTTTTTGTTAGTTATGTTTTACTATTACGTTGTTTTTTTATATGTTTTCTATATATTTATGTTTTAAATAGCATGTCAACCTAAATTAAATGGGGTGTTTTTAGAGTCTAGTACAGAGTGATATAAAACACATTGAGTAGTTCTTTTGGAACTGGTTGTTTAGCCTGGTTCTTTCAGGTGGTTCTGTAGCAGTCTTTGGATTTGCTATATGGCTACAGTATCCAAACTTTTTTAAAACTGCAGTGTGGCTATTGTAATACTGTCTGAAAAAGTATGCATTAATTGAATGCATATTTGAATGTTATATAATACATTTAATGAAACAGCATTTGGAATATGCTGTGTTGATGAGTACAAATTTGCCATTATGAGGTACAAAGGACTTGTCACTAGGGCAGTACCCTTAAAAGGCCAGATGTGCAACATTTTTTAAGGGTACAATATGGTACCATAGCACTGAGGTCCAATCTAGTCACCAAAGGTACATATTTGCCTTTGAAAGGTACAATATGCAAGGGTACTAATTTGTACCCATGTTAAAGGGTACAGCAGGTGTACCTTTGAGGGTACTGCCCCAGTGACAAGCTGTTGTACCCCTAAAGGTACAATTTTTACACATTTTTCTGACAGTGTACCACCACCTGAGCCTGCCTAGGTATACATTTGAACAAAGGATACCCAGAGAACTAAGCAAATTTGATAATGGAAGCAAATTGTAAAGTTATTTAAAATTGTATGTTCTATCTGAATCATGAAGGAAAAGAATTTGATTTCATGTTTCTTAAGGAAATCACTACACTGCAAACATTGAGACAAGGTGTTCTCAAAAAAAAAAATATAGAAAAAATGGAGAACATTTAAAACTTTAGTTAAATATACATATCAACACATCCTCTATGGTTATAAGAATAATTAGGACAAAAAGAAGGAAAATATAGGCACGTTAAAATTTGAGACATCTAGCATGGTTGACAGTGACAGGGGGAAGGCTGAGTTACTAAACCATTTATTTTCTTTGGTATACATGAGGACCCAATGGGAGAAACCAACAATAACATAGCCCATTTATTGCAGAGGGCATCTCACTAGATGAAATACACCCAAGGGTTCTAAGGGAACTTAGCACGGTGATAGCAAAGCTTCCATTCATCTTACCCCAGGACTGGCATAAAGCTGATGTGTTGCCACTTGTTAAAAAGAGCAGGGCTGATCCAGTTAGCTATAGACCAGTAAGCCTGATATAGAAGAAGCCCAGAATTAAGTGTAAGGGTGAAACACGCATCGCACAGCACCAAATACTATAGGGGGAATCGGCTGAACCTTGTATACGGTTGACTAACCGGACTATAACATTGAAATGGAAGGTGTACAAAGGTGTTTGCATCATGGCACTCTCGTTAATGGATAAGGTAAGGAGGAGGTGGAGAACGGACATAAAGGAGGTACAGGGATACTGTGGAGCGAGAGAGGATTTCCACATTGTTTGTTTGAAATTACAGGTCCCAATATGTACCTAGTCTGAAAATACAGAACATTTGGCAAGGTAGGCAATTGACAAATATGCTCAATATTCCCCGTGGGGTCTGGTTTGCAATGCAACATATTTGACAAGATGGGTGATTGAAAATGCTTTATTACGTCACAATAGTTGTTGTGATAACCGAATAGCCGGATAGGGATATGTGATATCCGAATAGCCGGATAGGGATATGTGATATCCGAATAGCCGGATGGGGATATGTGATATCCGAATAGCCGGATGGGGATATGTGATATCCGAGTAGCCGGATGGGGATATGTGATATCCGAATAGCCGGATGGGGATATGTGATATCCGAATAGCCGGATTGGGATATGTGATATCCGAATAGCCGGATGGGGATATGTGATATCCGAATAGCCGGATGGGGATATGTGATATCCGAATAGCCGGATGGGGATATGTGATATCCGAATAGCCGGATGGGGATATGTGATAGCCGGATGGGGATATGTGATATCCGGATAGCTGGATGGGGATCTGTGATATCCGAATAGCTGGATGGGAATATGAATGCAAATTGCACGTATAATGCTGGAAGTGTTTGCAGCTTTGAAGTAAAGCCACCTTCCTGTTATGTCTACCTTACCTGAATCATGAGCCCCTCCTTACAAAGCGTAGCCTCAAGAAGTATTTTTCACCACACCTTCTTGAATGAGACCCCCTGGAATAGGGATATATTTTCTAAACTGTGACTCTCCTCATTTTGATGAATGGATATCTGATATATCATTTTTATGAGGACATTTTGAGAGAGTTCTGGATGTTGGCTGAATTTTGTGAATACTAAATCAACGCTTGTGTTACAGCATATTTTAGATATTATCCTATTGATGTTTATATATCTATCTATCGGCCCACTTCAATATTGGTTGATACTGGTAGTCAATCTATATGCATAGTTCCATAGGTACTTCTGATTGTGATTAATAAAATATTGTGTGAATTTCTTTTAGGATTATAGTTATTTATTGAGGCAAGAATGCTGGATAGGAAAGTCTATGATGTTGTGGCCCTTAGAAGCCTCATAATTTTTCTTTTTCTAGTTTTTATAAATTAATTTACTCCCTCCAGTCATTTTTAGTGCAGGGCACATATATAGTCGCCCACTTTGTTAGAAAGGGTTAGTGCGGAACAGTAATTAAATTTTATGATTGATATATATTCGTTTGTTTGCCTCTGTATTTGGTTTTGGTGGAAAGAAAAAATAGAGGGACATTTTTGGCTTCAGCTCTGTTTAATGGAGGTTTGAAAGAGTGTCCTAACTCCAAGTATTAAAACCTTAGGATGCGCACCTGACAAAATTGTGTTTTTTGTCTATTTTATCTTACCAGTCCTATCCCTGACTTTCAGGGCTGGGTTCAAAGTTTTATTTTAATCAGAACAAATATTTATAAATCTGCATAAACCATCTTCAGAAAGCAGCGCTTCAGCAAGTTATGCATTCTTTATACTTTCACAAGAACTATAATCCTGTATGTATACACGGACCACAATATATACAGACAGGAACAAGTTGTTCTCCGACTCTAGTGGTCTATTAAACTGATGAGATATGTGGGTGGCCGATTTCTGTTTTTCACATGGGCAGGTGTAGAGTAATTTGTAAAGACCCCAATTGTTTCACCATAACCTCACACAGACGTGATATTTACAATAGCCTGCGGCAATATGCAGCTCCAATAAAAGTACTGCAGCACATTGTTTTATAAGCAAATCTACAGCTCCAATAAAAGTACTGCAACACATTGTTTTATAAGCAAATCTACAGTTCCAATAAATGTACTGCAACACATTGTTTTATAAGCAAATCTACAACTCCAATAAAAGTACTGCAACACATTGTTTTATAAGCAAATTTACATCTCTAATAAAAGTACTGCAGCATATTGTTTTATAAGCAAATATACAGCTCTAATAAAAGTATTGCAACACATTGTTTTATAAGCAAATCTACAGCTCCAATAAAAGTACTGCAACACATTGTTTTATAAGCAAATCTACAACTCCAATAAAAGTACTGCAACACATTGTTTATAAGCAAATCTACAGCTCCAATAAAAATACTGCAACACATTGTTTTATAAGCAAATTTACAGCTCTAATAAATGTACTGCAACACATTGATTTATAAGCAAATCTACAACTCAAATAAATGTGTTGCAGTACTTTTATTGGAGTTGTAGATTTGCTTATAAAACAATGTGTTGCAGTACTTTTATTGGAGCTGTAGATTTGCTTATAAAACAATGTGTTGCAGTACTTTTATTTGAGTTGTAGATTTGCTTATAAAACAAAGTACTGCAACACATTGTTTTATAAGCAAATATACTGCTCTAATAAAAGTACTGCAACACATTGTTTTATAAGCAAATCTACAACTCCAATAAAAGTACTGCAACACATTGTTTTATAAGCAAATCTACAGCTCCAATAAAAGCACTGCAGCACATTGTTTTATAAGCAAATCTACTACAGCTCCAATAAAAGCACTGCAACACATTATTTATAAGCAAATCTACAGCTCAAATAAAAGTACTGCAACACATTGTTTTTATAAGCAAATCTACAACTCCAATAAAAGTACTGCAACACATTATTTATAAGCAAATCTACAGCTCAAAGTACTGCAACACATTGTTTTATAAGCAAATCTACAACTCCAATAAAAGCACTGCAACACATTATTTATAAGCAAATCTACAGCTCAAATAAAAGTACTGCAACACATTGTTTTATAAGCAAATCTACAACTCCAATAAAAGTACTGCAACACATTGTTTTATAAGCAAATATACAGCTCCAATAAAAGTACTGCAACACATTGTTTTATAAGCAAATATACAGCTCCAATAAAAGTACTGCAAAACATTGTTTTATAAGCAAATCTACAACTCAAAGTACTGCAACACATTGTTTTATAAGCAAATCTACAGCTCCAATAAAAGCACTGCAACACATTGTTTTATAAGCAAATCTACAGCTCAAATAAAAGTACTGCAACACATTGTTTTATAAGCAAATCTACAGCTCCAATAAATGTACTGCAACACATTGTTTTATAAGCAAATCTACAGCTCCAATAAAAGCACTGCAACACATTGTTTTATAAGCAAATCTACAGCTCAAATAAATGTACTGCAACACATTGTTTTATAAGCAAATCTACAACTCACATTTTTAGCACAGTATATTTGCTTATAAAACAATGTGTTGCAGTGCTTTTATTGGAGCTGTAGATTTGCTTATAAAACAATGTGTTGCAGTACTTTTATTGGAGTTGTAGATTTGCTTATAAAACAATGTGTTGCAGTACTTTTATTGGAGCTGTATATTTGCTTATAAAACAATGTGTTGCAGTACTTTTATTAGAGCAGTATATTTGATTATAAAACAAAAGTACTGTAACAAATTGTTTTATAAGCAAATCTACAGCTCCAATAAAAGTACTGCAACACATTGTTTTATAAGCAAATCTACAGCTCGAATAAAAGTACAGCAACACATTGTTTTATAAGCAAATCTACAGCTCCAATAAAAGTACTGCAACACATTGTTTTATAAGCAAATCTACAACTTGGGGATATTTATTGCCAGACAAGGCTCTCCCGCTTGTTGCCTACCTAAATAATAATGATGTTGGATTATTTGTTTGTTTATTTATAAAATATTTTACCATTAAGGATGCATTGAGATTTCTCTCGTTTTCAAGTATGTCCTGGGTCCACAAAACATTGCGTTGTTACTATAGGGTACAATAAAATACAGAAACAATATTAATACACAATATATGCAAAATTTAACATAGAACAGGTAGGAAATATATAGTCAACCATGACAGTTGCATTTTGTTTTGAGATATGTAGAGAGGGATCTCTTAATGAATATTAGGCTTGGGGAAGGTTTGAAAGTGTGCGGGAGGTCGTTTCATAATTGTGGTGCTCTGTAGGAAAAGGAGGATCGAGCAGCGTTCTTTTTGTATTGAGGCAAGCTAAATAATGTGCTGGTACTGGATCGGAGGTTATAGGAGGTGGGAATAGCCGGAGAGAGCATTCTGCTCAGGTAGGGTGGGAGCTTCCCAGAAAGGCTCTTAAACACAAGGCTGGAAAGATGGAGGGTGCGCCTTGATTCCAGCGACAGCCAGTTTAGTTCTTTTAGCATGTCACAATGGTGGGTCCTGTAGTTACATTGTAGCACAAAGCGGCAGAATGAGTTATACAATGTATTTAGTTTATTAAGGTGAGTTTGTGGAGCAGGTGCATATACTACATCCCCATAATCAATGATTGGCATCAGCATTTGTTGTACAATCTTTTCCTTTACTGTAGGGGTTAGGCAGGATTTGTTTCTTTATAGGGCACCTAGTTTTGGATAAAGTTTAGATGCAAGTTTTTTTATGTGGAGGCCAAAAGATAGATTGGGGTCTAACAATATACCCAAGTATTTGAAAGAGTGGACTGCAGTCAGCGTGCAATTTGATTTTGTTTGATGCATAGGTGGGAATTTTGTAGTTTGTGTAATTTAGGTCCTGTTCCAAAGATCATTGTGACAGTTTTGTCAGTGTTTAGGGAGTTTTTTTGAGATCCACTTTTCTACCTCTGTGAACTGGTCTTGGAGCCCTGCCTTAAACTGTGGCAGATTGGATTTGCTTGCATAGATTACTGTTTATGCGTACATGTGTACAGTTGAGAATTTGCAGACATTTGGCAGATCATTTATAAATAATTTGAATAGTAGGGGGCCGAGAATGGAACCTTGGGGAACACAACACATGACTGGGAGAGGGAGGGACATATTGTGACCGATCCGATACATATGATCAAAACCAGGTTAGCGGACGATCACCAATACCTGAGTTTTTTTAGTTTGAGCAGTAGTATGTCGTGGTCTACTGTGTCGAAGGTATTTGCAAAATCAAGGAAAATAGCTCCAATTAGGCCTCCTTGTTCCATGCCAGTTTGGATGTCGTTGCAAACTTTTAGGAGGGCAGTAGTAGTGGAGTAGTTTGGGCGAAAACCTGATTGATCAGGGGTCAGATAGTTAGATTGTTGGTAATACTCGCATAGTTGCGTATGGACGCACTTTTCTAAGATTTTTGACAATACTGGGAGTAATGATATTAGGCGATAATTAGAAACCAAGGTTATCTCACCACTTTTATGGTTAGGCACTACTCTTGCAGTCTTCCAAAGTTTGGGTATGTATCCAGACACCAAGGATTTGTTAATTAGGGTTGTGACAGGTTTAGCAATTGCCGGCGGAGCTTCAACAGCATTGCTGGGATTTGATCAGGTCCAGACTGGTTTTTCATTTTTAGATTATTAAGGTGTTTCTTAACGACACTGATGGGTACAGGTCTAAAATTAACCTTCTCTATATTGGGTCTTTTCAGATTTAGAGGGGCCTGATCCACATTTGTAGTTTTAGGATGCGTGTCATTTATTAGTTTGTCAATCAGGGTGGTGGAGCATCCGACAAAATAATTGTTGAAGGCATTTGCTACTTCTAAGGGAAGTTGCAGGGTTTGGTTGTCCACTTTGACAGTGGAGGGTTGGGAGTGGATTGGTGGAGTGTGTAAGTTACTTATGATTTTCCAAAACTTTCTAGGGTTTGATATGTTATTGTTCAGATCTTCACAGTAATATTGGGCCTTGGCCAATTTTGTGTGTTTAGTGCATATATTTCGCCATTGTCTATATACACAGTGATCGTTCATAGATGCTTGAACTTTGACCACAATGAATCCCGAAACTTGTACATTTGAATGAGGTCAGCTGTGATCAAATTCAGGTGTGCTCCTTTTACTCTCATCTTACGCAGCAGGGCATGTAAATTCCAAACTTGTAGGAGTTCAGACTGAAAGAATTCAACTGCAGAGTCTAGATCTGGGATTAGGTATAATCCGTGCCAGGGGAGGTTCTTGATGTCATTTAGAAATGATTGAAGATTACATTTTTTGAAGGACCTTTTGATTTTGACCTTGGGAGAGGATTTAGTTGCTTTTATTTTGCGCATGCAGTACACTAAGCAGTGGTCAATGAAATTGTTAGGGAGAACACCTGCCTCCTGGATTCGGTCGGGAGAAGTGGAGAAAATCCAATCAAGCAGTGTGTGATTATGGCTTTTGATGTTTATGTGAGTTGGGGAGGAGATTAATTGCGTTAGCTGCAAAGATTTAAACAGTGAGCAACAACTATTATTTTTTGGTTTCAGCCAATCAATATTAAAATCTCCAAAAACCAAAATTTCACTTTTGGTTTTGAGCTAAGGTTTCACTAAGGAGATGTGCATCATTTGCAAGGGCAAGTAACATAAGGAATAGGAATTTGGACATAGTTTTTGTTTGGCCATATAGTGAATGGGATACTTTATGATTTGGTGAGGTGAGTTTACCCATCAGCTGGAATAATGTAATATGCCTTATTTGGTTGTTATTGAACAGGAGGATGTAGACATAGGTAGAATAGAATGCCCTATATCGGAATCCAATTACATCCAATGTTGTTCTACATGCCAAGAGTTGCCACCCCAAACATACAGACTTTAGGTTGGCAACGGATCAGTTCATACGTATTAAACATAACTGTTTTGATGATTTTTCATTTCTCCAAGAGGTTGAATTACTCAAAACACAACTCCAGTCCAGGGGCTACTTGCCAAAAGTTATTAATAGAGCTTTTCTTGAGGTTTTAAGGATGGATCTGTCACAACTTCTAATATATTGTAAATGTGGTGTCAAAAAGAACTTCAAATCCTACTTTTAGCATGAGATATAGCCCACAGTTTCAAGCACTTTGCAGCATAATAAACATTTGCCCATTTTGGCAGCCGAGAACAGTTTACAAGACTGTTTCCAATGGGTGCAATTCCGTGTAGAAGTTGCACCATTGGCAAAATACTCTCCACTCATATGCTAAGAAAACAGTTGATTGAAAGGTCACTACAAATATCATTATTGGAAATGTATAGACTGTAGTCACTCAGTTTGTTCACATTTTCAATCAAATACACAGGTTTATGAACATACAAGCTGTACCAATTGCTGCACTTCTTTTCTCATATCTTGCTGAATGTTCTCAATGTGAATTACAATATGTTGGCTGGTCAACTAGCTACAGTATGCATTCGAGAACATCCTCAACGATGTAACTTCTAGAAATTGCTTTCATTTTAGCTAGGCATTTCATTTTCCAACATAACCAGCAACTTGACACTTTTTGTTGGCAGGTAATTGAATGGGTTTGTCCTGTTTCTAGAGGGGGCGATACAGCATACCAAATGGGTTTAATATTGAAAGAGATATGATACATTTTTGGCAACGTAAACAATAGAACATAATATATATAATAACAAAATAAGAAACTATTTGGATTCTCAGTATGTATGTTTCAGAATGCTTTCATTCTGTACATCTAAATAAATAAATACAAATTAAAAAAAGTAAGACATATGACATGCTGTGGACTACATTTTTAACTTGTCTTATGCATGTTATAAATACATTTTGACTACATATTAACGCTATGAATGATTCACTAGTTTTCTAATGGTATGCATTATTTCCTTCCATAAGGCATAAAGCAACTTCATTCCTTACTGTTGGGAAATACAACACCTGGCCACCAGAAGGAGGCAAAGACACCCCAGCTAAAGGCTTAAATATCCCTCCCACTTCCCCTATCCCCCAGTCATTCTTTGCCTTTCATCACTATAGAAGGTGGCAGAGAAGTGTCAGAAGATTTGGATAGTCCTGTAATGGGTATGTTCCCTTCGAGAAAGGACTGGAGTTTTAAGTAATCAACCTCTCAGTGAGAGTATTGGTGAAAGTTAGAGTCTGGAGATGCAGCTCCTGAGCAATCAGTGTTGACGAGTTTCACTGCTTGCTTCTACACACTCAAGTCCATGTCAGAAGCGCTGCTGCAAGACTAACACACTTGATAGGCTGTTCCTGTTCCACAGCATGGATCCTAGAGGGTAAGACCATTTTTTATATATAAAATTTAAAACGCTATACAGGGTCACAGTGTGGCTCCTTTATACCTTGACAGGTTTAATAGTTAATATCTCCTTCGGCGATTTGAACAGTTTGGGGATTTATATCTGCTTAATGTGAGTTTTTTAGGCTCATAGACTGTGTGTTTTTTTGGCTTGGAACAAACAGGTTTCACTTTTTTGTTTTTGTAGTGTTGTGCAGCTCATAATAGCTTGGCGCCCTTTTTCATAACAAGGGAAGTCCTGTCTTACATGCAACGTGACCGGGTGCAGTCTCTTTCATTTCCTAAAATCCTGCTGCAGACATCACTCCTGAGGAGAGTGTTTTCACTGTTAGCTGTCTGGGTCTAGGAGGTGGTGAGTGCCCCAGCCATTGGGAGTATTAAAGTGCCTTTTTTTTAAAATGAAAGCGTTTCTTTTTTTATTGTCCTTCTGTGGGTATACAAAGCTATGGAGGACTCTGATACTACATTAGAAGGTTCTGCTCCTTCTGTACTGATTAATAATTCCTGTTTATATTGTGAGGAGGCTGTGGTTTGTCCTCCTGCTCATTTTTGTTCCATTTGCCTAAACACTGTTCTAAAGTCTAAGAAGGGAGACAAGCCTGCTAATACTCCTAGAGCTATTAGACCTTCTGATCCATCTACTTCTCAGGAATCTGGGTCCCGAGAAATTACTACCCTTTCTACTTTATCCGCTCCACATGCAGTTCCCCACGGCTCAACTAATCCTCCATCTGGAGGGGGCTTTTTTCCAGCGGACTTTACCATGCAGTTACAATCAGCAGGACAGTTTGACCACAATAGACCTAAAGGATGCATACCTGCACATTCCGATTCACAAGGAACATTTTCAGTTCCTGAGGTTTGCTTTTCTGGACCAGCACTTCCAGTTCATAGCTCTTCCGTTTGGCCTAGTTACTGCTCCAAGGATATTTAAAAAGTTTCTGGGGGCTCTTCTACCCGTTGCCAGAACACAAGGTATTGCAGTAGCACCTTACCTGGATGATATCTTGGTACAGGGACCATCTTTTCGTCTAGCGGAAGAACATCCGGAGTCCCTTCTTAGTCTAATTTGATCACATGGATGGAAGATAAACTTGAAAAAGAGTTCTCTTACTCCAAGTACAAGGGTGAATTTCCTGGGAACTATAATAGACTCCATATCCATGAGAATATTCCTCACAGATCAGAGATGTTGCAAGCTAACTTCTGCATGTCTTGCCCTCCAGGCCTCCTCGAGATCCTCAGTGGCTCAGTGTATGGAGGTAATCAGACTCATGGTGTCCTTTTGCCAGATTCCATCTCAGACCCTTAGAACTATGCATGCTCAGACAATGGAACGGTGACCATTCAGATCTGTCTCAACAGATTGTGCTGGACAGCCTGTTGAAACTCACTCTCCTGGTGGCTCTGTCCAAATAATCTGTCCCAAGGCATGTGCTTTTTGAGACCATCCTGGGAGATTGTGACTACGGACGGAAACCTTTGCGGCTGGGGGAGCCTTTTGGGGTGCCAAGAAGGCACAAGGTCTGTGGACTCAGGAGGAGTCCTCCCTTCCGATCAATATTTTGGAACTCCGGGCAATCTTCAATGCCTTGAAGGCTTGGCCCTTTCTGAGTTTGTCCTAGTTTCAGACAATATAATCAATAATATATATATTATTATATATATAATAATATATAACAATATATCTCGGTTGCCTACATCAACTATCAAGGGGAACGAGAAGTTCCTTGGCGATGAGAGAAGTATCTCTGATACTATAGTGGGCAGAGGCTCACAAATGTACGCTGTCAGCGATCCACATTCCGGGTGTGGACAACTGGGAAGTGGACTTCCTCAGCAGGCAATCCTTTCACCCAGGGAAATGATCTCTTCACCCCAAGGTGTTTGCAGAGATATGCAGTGAGTGGGGAACGCCGGAGATAGATCTCATGGCATCCTGCCTCAATACCAAGCTACCCAGGCACGGGTTGAGGTCGAGGAATCCTAAATTCATAGATGCCCTATCAGTACCATGGAGGTTCAGTCTCATATCTTTTTTTCCTCCATTACCGCTTCTCCCTCGTGTGGTGGTTCGCATCAAGCAGGAGTAAGCATCTGTGATTCTGATTGCTCCATTGTGGCCATAAAGGACGTGCTATGCGGATCTGGTGGGGATGTCCTCAACTCCTCAGTGGAGGTTACCTTGTTGCAGAGACCTGCTGATACGGGGTCCCTTCGTTCATCACAATCTAGATTCTCTGAGGCTCATTGCGTGGAGATTAAACACTTAGTCATAGAAAAAAGAGGGTTCTCTGAGAGTGTTATCAACACTCTGGTTCAAGCTCATAAGCCAGTTACTCGTCGTATCTACCATAAAGTGTGGAGGACTTACTTGTACTTGTGTGAGGAGCGTGGCTTTTCCTGGCAAAAGGTTAAGGTTGCCAGAATTTTAGCTTTCCTCCAGGATGGACTGGAGAAGGGATTATCTACTAGTTCCCTGAAGGGACAGATATCGGCCCTGTTGGTGTTACTGCCAAAAGATTGGCTGAGCTTCCGGAAGTGCAGTCATTTGTTAAGGCTCTGGTTAAGATCAGACCTGTGTTTAGATCTGGGGCTCCGCCTTGGAGCCTCAATCTTGTTCTTAGTGTTTTGCAGGAAGCTCCATTTGAGCCTATGCATACTGTTAACATTAAAATATCTTGGAAGGTTCTTTTTTTGTTGGCTATTGCTTCTGTGTACAGAGTTTCTGAGATTTCTGCTTTGCAATGTGATCCCCCCCCTTATCTGGTTTTTCATGCTGATAAGGTGGTTTTATGCACTAAACTAGGGTTCCTCCCTAAGGTGGTATTGAGTTGTAACATTAATCAAAAAATTGTTGTTCCTTCCTTGTGTCCTAATCCTTCTTCAGCAAAGGAACGTTTGCTTCACAATCTAGATGTGGTTCGTGCCTTGAAGTTCTATATTGAGGCTACTAAGGAATTCAGACAATCTTCCTCTTTGCTTGTCATCTATACGGGGAAGCGTAAGGGCCAGAAGACTACTACGGATTCTCTATCTTTCTGGTTGAGGAGTGTCATCCGCTTAGCTTATGAGACAGCGGGACGACAGCCTTCTGAGAAGATAACGGCTCATTCCACTGGAGCAGTGGCTTCCTTCTGAGCTTTTAAGAACAAAGCCTCTATGGATCAGATTTGTAAGGCGGCTACCTCGTCCTCCTCATACACTTTTTCTAAATTTTACAAGTTTGATGTGTTTGCTTCTGCTGAAGCAGCTTTCGGGAGAAAATTTTTGCAGGCTGAATAGGGTCCGCCTCTTTTTTTCTGTTGCCTCCCGTTATTCATTCAGTGTCCTCTGGAGCTTGGGTATAGTTTTTCAAGATTAGGGAATGAAGTTGTGGACTCTCTCCTGCCTTATGGAAGGAAAACATAATTTATGCTTACCAGATAAATTCCTTTCCTTCCTGGCAGGGAGAGTTCACAACCCCGCCCGTAATTTTTTTTTTATTTTTTTTTTATGTGCGGCTCCCTTTTTTATATTATTTCCTCTGGCAGCTTTTATACCCTAATGTTTCTCCTACTTTTCCTTGATTGGGGGATAGGGGAAGTGGAAGCCTTTGGCTGGGGTGTTTTTGCCTCCTCCTGGTGGCCAGGTGTTGTATTTCCCAACAGTAAGGAATTAAGTGGTGGACTCTCCCTGCCAGGAAGGAAAGGAATTTATCTGGTAAGCATAAATTATGTTTTTAGCCCTTGTGTGATATATATATATGTATATATATATATGTGTGTTCTCCATGAATCATCAAGAACGGCCATTGCTTAGTGTGACTAGTTTTTTAAAATGTTCACTGGTTTTATGTGCAAATAGTATGTGCCGTAATATTAAAAATATATCAATAATTTACTGAGATTTCAAATTACACCTGAAGTCTCAAATCCAATTTTTATTTAGTTTTTGTCTGGAATACTGGTAAAGTCATGAAAATGATAATGGTAATATCGGGCAGAATTGCTAGGCCTATGGCTTTTATCTGCCGTCAATATCTATGTTTCTAAAATGTTGTTCTATGGCCATTTAGCTAGGAACTGAAAGCCATTCACCTAATGTGATATGTTTGGACTGGATTTTGGTTCAGTGCCACATAAGATTATTGTACAAATTAAGGGAATTCTGAAATGGGGTAAATATTTGCACAGAAAGTGGTTTTGATGGATTGTAATCAGACTTTTAATGGAATCGGAAAATAAATATTTTAATTGGACTGAAGTTGGGAAGGGTTATTTTGGGATTTGCAGTTATCACACTTATTTAAAAAGTTTGACTGCCAGATACTACTTTTGTAATGTTATTTATTTTTTTCTGTGACTTTTCTCTTAAAGGGATATGAAATCCAAAATGTTTCTTTCATGAATCAGAACATGCAATTTTAAACAAATTTCTAATTTAGTTATGTTATCACATTTTCTTTATCTCGATATCATCTTTTGTTGAAATGCATCAACGTAAGCCCAGAAGCGTGCACGTGGCTAGATCATTATATGGCAGCAGTTTTGCAAGAGCACTAGGTGGCAGCATTTTTTCCTGCTATGTAGTGTTCCAGACACCTAGGTATCTCATTAACAAAAAAATTGTATGTTGTCTGAATTACAAAACAGAAAGAGAAAGTCCAAATGAAACCTATTTTTCAGACAAAGAATGGAGTTTTTCCAATTTGCTTCTATTATAAAATGTTAATTTGTTCTTCTAGTATCTTTAGTTGAAGAGCATAGCAAAATACGCTCAGGAGCGTGCACATGTCCTGCACACTATATGTGACAGAAGTGTTTGTAATAATGTATATCATTCTTACAAATATTTTTGCAAACAAGCAATGTTTTTGCATAGCATCTCATGCACACTCCGCAGTATAACATTACAACTGTCTTGATTCAGACATAGCATGCAATTTTACTTTGGGCATTTGTGTCCTTTTTTTTTTTTTTTTCTCAAGTGTAGAACTGTACTGTGTTTAGAAATAAAAGTCATTTTTTTGGTGCATAATTGAAGGTCTGTTTCATAAAGACAAGTATAATTTAATTATAAGGCAGCCTAGGGGGTGTATAGTGATGAGGTCTGAGTGTGTCCTTGGATAGGAAACTGCTTTTTCTGTTTTATTCCACAGCACTAAACCTTCAGGGTGCAGTAAATAATGTTGACATTTTATTTTCACGTTTATATGGAATTCCTGCTTCCTAGAGAGTTTCAGACAATTGCTGGATGGTTTAAGCATATGGTAGTAGTGGGTCAGTGAATGATGGGGAGTGCTTCAGCTCAGACTCTTGCTGGATGGTTTCAGCATATGGTAGTAGTGGGTCATTGAAGGATGGGGAGTGCTTCAGCTCAGACTCTTGCTGGATGGTTTCAGCATATGGTAGTACTGGGTCAGTAAAGGATGGGGAGTGCTTCAGCTCAGACTCTTGCTGGATGGTTTCAGCATATGGTAGTACTGGGTCAGTAAAGGATGGGGAGTGCTTCAGCTCAGACTCTTGCTGGATGGTTTAAGCAGATGGTAGTACTGGGTCGGTGAAGGATGGGGAGTGCTTCAGCTCAGACTCTTGCTGGATGGTTTCAGCATATGGTAGTACTGGGTCAGTGAAGGATGGGGAGTGCTTCAGCTCTGACAGTTGCTGGATGGTTTAAGCAGATGGTAGTACTGGGTCAGTGAAGGATGGGGAGTTCTTCAGCTCTGACAGTTGCTGGATGGTTTAAGCAGATGGTAGTACTGGGTCAGTGAAGGATGGGGAGTGCTTCAGCTCTGACAGTTGCTGGATGGTTTAAGCAGATGGTAGTACTGGGTCAGTGAAGGATGGGGAGTGCTTCAGCTCTGATAGTTGCTGGATGGTTTCAGCATATGGTAGTACTGGGTCAGTGAAGGATGGGGAGTGCTTCAGCTCAGACTCTTGCTGGATGGTTTAAGCAGATGGTAGTACTGTACTGGGTCAGTAAAGGATGGGGAGTGCTTCAGCTCTGATAGTTGCTGGATGGTTTAAGCAGATGGTAGTACTGCGTCAGTGAAGGATGGGGAGTGCTTCAGCTCTGATAGTTGCTGGATGGTTTAAGCAGATGGTAGTACTGGGTCAGTGAAGGATGGGGAGTGCTTCAGCTCTGACAGTTGCTGGATGGTTTAAGCAGATGGTAGTACTGGGTCAGTAAAGGATGGGGAGTGCTTCAGCTCTGACAGTTGCTGGATGGTTTAAGCAGATGGTAGTACTGGGTCAGTAAAGGATGGGGAGTGCTTCAGCTCTGACAGTTGCTGGATGGTTTAAGCAGATGGTAGTACTGGGTCAGTGAAGGATGGGGAGTGCTGCAGCTCTGATAGTTGCTGGATGGTTTAAGCAGATGGTAGTACTGGATCAGTGAAGGATGGGGAGTGCTTCAGCTCAGACTCTTGCTGGATGGTTTAAGCAGATGGTAGTACTGGGTCAGTGAAGGATGGGGAGTGCCTCAGCTCTGACAGTTGCTGGATGGTTTAAGCAGATGGTAGTACTGGGTCAGTAAAGGATGGGGAGTGCTTCAGCTCTGACAGTTGCTGGATGGTTTAAGCAGATGGTAGTACTGGATCAGTGAAGGATGGGGAGTGCTTCAGCTCAGACTCTTGCTGGATGGTTTAAGCAGATGGTAGTACTGGGTCAGTGAAGGATGGGGAGTGCCTCAGCTCAGACTGTTGCTGGATGGTTTCAGCTCAGACTGTTGCTGGATGGTTTTGGCAGATTGAGCTTAAGCACTGACCATCCTTCACTGACCCAGTACCACAGACTGTTGGGCTTGCATACATGCATGTAAATTACTTTATGAATGTAATTTTAGTATTCTCTGAATAGACAGGATTTGAGGAATATAAAGCTTTGCACTGGGCGCTAGTTTGTGATTGGTGGCTACACCATATGCTTCTTATTGGCTGACCAGATATGTTCAGATTGCCACTCTAGCGCTGACCGACAATGTCTAATCCTCTTGCAGGGTCTAATCCTCTTGCAGGTGAGCCAATGACAAGAGGTATTTATGTTCAGCCACCAATCAGCAGCTAGCTTCTAAAACTTCCAGATGTGTATCTGTTTTGAAGAAGCAGTAATGCACTACTGGGAGCTGTTTAATTCATTGGGTTAGCCAATAGAATGAGGAATATATGTGCAGCCACCAATCAGCATCTTCTGAGTCTACCTAGGTATGCCTTTCGAACATTATCAAGAGAACAAAACAAATGAGATAATAGAAGTAAATTGGAAAGTTATTTCAAATCACATGCTCTGTCTGAATCATGAACAAAAAATGTGGGTTTTATGTCCCTTTAACCCCTTCACCCAATATATATGTCTTGCAGTACTTTGCCTATTTTAACGCACAACATATATATACGTCTTCGCTTCAGGAAGCTCCAGCACTCTCAGCTGTTAAGTTACAGCCGAGATCTGGAGTTCCTGAAGCTTCAGGCATCTGCCACATATGGAGCCGGAACGCGATCGGTGCTCCGCCTCCATATGAGGACAGATGCCTGATTGTTAGACGTTGACACTGTGCGTGTCACTGTCTGTTAGGATCGTTGCTGGTGTAGGCGGGTGGGCAGCCCAGCCCAGCAGGGGAGGCGGGAGGGATGGAGTGGGAGGACCCTACGCTACGGCAAATGATTAATAAAGGGACAGGGAGGGATGGGGCAGCTACACTACAGAAAAAACGTATGGGCCTTGTGTGGAGGTCCCTAACTAACAGGGGCAGTTTATAGGTACTAGCAGACAGCTGCCAGTACCTAAGATGGCGGCTAATAGGTAGAAGGGGGAGGTTTAGAGCGCTGTTTGAGGGGATCAGGGTGGTTGGGGAGTAAGGAGGGGATCCTACACTCTAGAAAATATAAAGATAAAAAATATATATTTTATTTTAAAAAAGCCTCATTTTCATACTGGCAGATGTCTGCCAGTACCTAAGATGGGGGTGACCAGAGGGGGGTGGGGGAGGCAAGAGAGCTGTTTGGGAGGGATCAGGTAGGGATCAGGGGGTGGGAAGTGTCAGGTGGGAGGCTAATCCCTACACTAAAGCTAAAATTAACCTGTTAAACTACCTACTTAGCTCCTTCACTGTTGGGAATAATAGAAGTGTGGTGCACAGCTGCAATTTGCGGCCTTCTAATTACCAAAAAGCAATGGCAAAGCCATATGTCTATTTCTGAACAAAGGGGATCCCAGAGAAACTTTTACAATCCTTTGTATCATGATTGAACAAGCAGTATGTAAATAAATTCTGTGAGAAACCCAAAGTTTGTGAAAAAAGTAAAACATTTTTGTATTTGTTTGCATTTAGCAGTGAAATGGTGGCATGAAATAAACCAAAATGGGCCTAGATCAATACCTTGGGATGTTTTCTTAAAAAAAAATATATATATATATAATTTTGACAGGTAAATTAAAAAAAAATGTATTTCAATTTAAATGGAGTCATAGCAAAAATGCTAAAAATTCTCTGGTATTTTGGGCAAGTTTTTGTCTGAAAGTCCCGGTAGTGAAGGGGTTAAGGATAAAATAGCTGTCAATGAGCAAGGGGTCTTCTTTCTTATGCTGTGATTTTAAAAGTGGTCTTTATAAATGGATGTCCTGGTTAGAGTAGAAAAACTTAAAAAGGGGGGAAAGGGATGTGAATCGTATCTGCCTGTTCTTACCCATAGTTCCTAGTTGTACACACAAGCTGGGAGTTAGATTTCCTCTCAGTCCCAGACAAAAACATATGTTGAAGGCCATGACAATGCACTGAGGAAATCTAACTCCCAGCTTGTGTGGATATGTAAATACGCTTGACAAAGGTGTTATGCTGTTTAAAGGGACATTCCAGTCAAATTTTAAATGCACATAGTTTAGTTACATCTTTGAATAGAAACATATTTGCAATATACATGTATTGGCAAAAATGCTTCTAGTAAAAGTTATAACTGTTTTAGTGTTAACATTTTTCTGTGCATGTGAAGCATAGCTAGATATTCTCAGTGCACCAGCATTTAAAATACTGCAGCTGCTCAGAGCACCAGTGGGGCTTGTATCATGTCAACAATTAATAAGATAATTCAAGCACCTTTGGCTCTCTGAGCAAGTGCTGTGCTTAAAATGCTGGTGCACGGCGCATACTTAAATACACTTTTGAAACAGCTGTAACTTTTATTAAAAGCATTTTTGCTAATACATGTTTCTATTCAAAACTGAAATGCATCCATGCGGATTCCAATTTTGGCTGGAATATCCATTTAATGAGAAGAGAACTGGATAGGAGGAAAATTAGACTACATTCTTAGACCTGCAGCTAGTACGTTACATTTCTCTGTTTGGTCTCTAAATTACTGAGACGTTCCCAGTATATATATATATATATATATGTGTCACATTATGCTCCCTATGTAACAGCAGCTAAACAAATACATCCTACACTACGTGTTTGGTCTCTAAATGAGACGTTACCAGTATATATATATATATATATATATATGTGTCACATTATGCTCCCTATGTTACAGCAGCTAAACAAATACATCCTACACTACGTGTTTGGTCTCTAAATGAGACGTTACCAGTATGTATATATATATATATATATATATATATATATATATATATATATATATATATATATATATACTGGTAACGTCTCATTTAGACACCAAACACGTAGTGTAGGATGTATTTGTTTAGCTGCTGTAACATAGGGAGCATAATGTGATATATATATATATATGTCACATTATCTAAATGAGACGTTCCCAGTATATATATATATATATATATATGTGTCACATTATGCTCCCTATGTAACAGCAGCTAAACAAATACATCCTACACTACGTGTTTGGTCTCTAAATGAGACGTTCCCAGTATATATATATATATATGTGTCACATTATGCTCCCTATGTAACAGCAGCTAAACAAATACATCCTACACTACGTGTTTGGTCTCTAAATGAGACGTTACCAGTATATATATATATATATATATATATGTGTCACATTATGCTCCCTATGTAACAGCAGCTAAACAAATACATCCTACACTACGTGTTTGGTCTCTAAATGAGACGTTCCCAGTATATATATATATATATATGTCACATTATGCTCCCTATGTTACAGCAGCTAAACAAATACATCCTACACTACGTGTTTGGTCTCTAAATGAGACGTTCCCAGTATATATATATATATATATATATATATGTCACATTATGCTCCCTATGTAACAGCAGCTAAACAAATACATCCTACACTACGTGTTTGGTCTCTAAATGAGACGTTACCAGTATATATATATGTGTCACATTATGCTCCCTATGTAACAGCAGCTAAACAAATACATCCTACACTACGTGTTTGGTCTCTAAATGAGACGTTACCAGTATATATATATATATATATGTGTCACATTATGCTCCCTATGTTACAGCAGCTAAACAAATACATCCTACACTACGTGTTTGGTCTCTAAATGAGACGTTTCCAGTATATATATATATATATATATATATATATGTGTCACATTATGCTCCCTATGTTACAGCAGCTAAACAAATACATCCTACACTACGTGTTTGGTCTCTAAATGAGACGTTCCCAGTATATATATATATATATGTGTCACATTATGCTCCCTATGTTACAGCAGCTAAACAAATACATCCTACACTACGTGTTTGGTCTCTAAATGAGACGTTCCCAGTATATATATATATATATATGTCACATTATGCTCCCTATGTAACAGCAGCTAAACAAATACATCCTACACTACGTGTTTGGTCTCTAAATGAGACGTTCCCAGTATATATATATATATATGTGTCACATTATGCTCCCTATGTTACAGCAGCTAAACAAATACATCCTACACTACGTGTTTGGTCTCTAAATGAGACGTTCCCAATATATATATATATATATATGTCACATTATGCTCCCTATGTAACAGCAGCTAAACAAATACATCCTACACTACGTGTTTGGTCTCTAAATGAGACGTTACCAGTATATATATATATATATATATGTGTCACATTATGCTCCCTATGTTACAGCAGCTAAACAAATACATCCTACACTACGTGTTTGGTCTCTAAATGAGACGTTCCCAATATATATATATATATATATATATATATATATATATATGTGTGTCACATTATGCTCCCTATGTTACAGCAGCTAAACAAATACATCCTACACTACGTATTTGGTCTCTAAATGAGACGTTACCAGTATATATATATATATGTGTCACATTATGCTCCCTATGTTACAGCAGCTAAACAAATACATCCTACACTACGTATTTGGTCTCTAAATGAGACGTTACCAGTATATATATATATATGTGTCACATTATGCTCCCTATGTTACAGCAGCTAAACAAATACATCCTACACTACGTGTTTGGTCTCTAAATGAGACGTTCCCAGTATATATATATATATATATATATATATATATATATATATATATATATATATATATATATATATATGTCACATTATGCTCCCTATGTAACAGCAGCTAAACAAATACATCCTACACTACGTGTTTGGTCTCTAAATGAGACGTTCCCAGCATATATATATATATATATATATATATATATATATGTCACATTATGCTCCCTATGTAACAGCAGCTAAACAAATACATCCTACACTACGTGTTTGGTCTCTAAATGAGACGTTACCAGTATATATATATGTGTCACATTATGCTCCCTATGTAACAGCAGCTAAACAAATACATCCTACACTACGTGTTTGGTCTCTAAATGAGACGTTCCCAGCATATATATATATATATTGCACTTTAGATCACACTTACCAGGAACAATCGTTTGAACTCAGCAATCGATTAAAGAAAAGAGGATATCCTAACCATGTTGTTCATAGAGCTCAACAAGAAGTTCAGAAGCTCAATAGGAACAGCTTAGTCGAGGGACACTTAAAAACATCTCCCAGCACTGACACATCTTTCCAAGGTGTAACCTTTGTCACCGATTACAGTTCGCAATATACTGAAATATGTAAGATAATTAAGAAACATTTTGCATTTCTCTCTGCGGATGACAAATTGGAGACATGTGTCAGAGCTGGCGTAAGATGCTCCTATAGAAGAGCCAAGACTTTGGCTAATGCATTATCTCCTTCATCCTTGCCTGAATTGAACAGACCGACGAGTGCTTGGTTAACCCATAAGGGTCTGTTCAAATGCAGACAGAAATGTCGGGTATGTGAGTACATTTTGGCATCTAACATTTTTAAATCTGAAGTTACGGGTGAAACTTTTCCCATCACTAGTTGCCTGAAATGTACCTCAACTTATGTTGTATATGTACTGACCTGCATTTCCTGTCACCTACAGTATGTAGGTTTAACAACAAATGAAGTAAAGGTACGCATTCGCAACCATTTGTCCACAATTCAAGCAGGAGAAGCTAGTACACCTCTGGTGAAACACTTTTCACGATGCCACAATAAGGACATTAAAAGTCTTAGATGGCAGGCTATTGAAAGAGTATGTTGTCCACCTAGAGGAGGTGATCGCGATCGGTTACTACAAAAGAGAGAGATGTATTGGATCTTTAGACTTCAGACCCGAGTACCTTCGGGTCTGAACTCTGAATATGATCTAATTAATTTCTGGAAATAATCATGTGGTCCTCTCATCTCCCTCTCTTGTATTGGCCTGATGTATAGGAATATTATAAATTACAAGAGTAATATTTACACTAAATACTAATATTAATATACAATAATATAGTAAGCCTACCATTTAGGATGAGTCTATAACTCTAACTTTTCCCACTAGAACCATTGCAATTTTAGAATAACTAATATCTTAGATAAAATATTCTCAAAACATATTTGTAAACATTTATAAAATATTCATAAAATCTCCTCAGTTGTCTTTGTAATTCAGAAACCACTTATTCTTAACTCTTTGTATAAATCTGCATCTAGTTAGAATGGCTTTAAGTTATTCTTATAAGCCAAATTTGTGTGATATGTTTCACCAAAATTATGTGGTTACGAATCCCCATTGTGTAATAATGGGCATCATAAATATACCTCATGTTAAATGTGAACACTGGGTTAATAATTCCCATCCTTCTATTTTTCCAGGTAATCTGGTGTAAACTATAATACTTTCATTTTTCTCAAATGGATAACTAGACCATTTGTTATGAATTACTCGCTTTGCATTTAATCAGGGTTTAAAATTACATTTCTTTAGCAGTTTGCAAAAGTAAAAACAAACCCATATAATGAAATGAAATATAAATATAAAGATATTTCCTCTCTAAGTGTTCACAGTTCACATGGGGTTAAGTATTTATTCCAGCTTAAACTTGCCAATTAAATTTTAACCAATTGGATTTTCCCAGCCACCTTAAATAGGTGAGCAGGGATTTTACCTGTAGCTATGATTACGCCGTGAGCGGCGAAACATGTCAGCAGCAGTTTTTTCACAAGTTTTGTTGGAGTTGTGAGACATGCCGATTTCTGATCATGTATTCATGGATTTTTATTTTTAAACTGAAATAAATCGAGTTTTGGATCTGCAAAAAGTCTCTGCAATTTGTTTCTTATTGCTATATATATATATATGTGTCACATTATGCTCCCTATGTTACAGCAGCTAAACAAATACATCCTACACTACGTGTTTGGTCTCTAAATGAGACGTTCCCAGTATATATATATATATATATATATATATATATATATATATATATATATATATGTGTCACATTATGCTCCCTATGTTACAGTAACTAAACAAATGCATCCTACACTACGTGTTTGGTCTCTAAATGAGACGTTCCCAGTATATATATATATATATATGTCACATTATGCTCCCTATGTTACAGTAGCTAAACAAATACATCCTAAACTACGTGTTTGGTCTCTAAATGTGACGTTCCCAGTATATATATATATATATATGTGTCACATTATGCTCCCTATGTTACAGTAACTAAACAAATGCATCCTACACTACGTGTTTGGTCTCTAAATGAGACGTTCCCAGTATATATATATATATATATGTCACATTATGCTCCCTATGTTACAGCAGCTAAACAAATACATCCTACACTACGTGTTTGGTCTCTAAATGAGACGTTCCCAGTATATATATATATATGTGTCACATTATGCTCCCTATGTTACAGCAGCTAAACAAATGCATCCTACACTACGTGTTTGGTCTCTAAATGAGACGTTCCCAGTATATATATGTGTCGCATTATGCTTCCTATGTTACAGCAGCTAAACAAATACATCCTACACTACGTGTTTGGTCTGTAAATGAGACGTTACCAGTATATATATATATATATGTGTCACATTATGCTCCCTATGTTACAGCAGCTAAACAAATACATCCTACACTACGTGTTTGGTCTCTAAATGAGACGTTACCAGTATATATATATATATATATATATATATATATATATAGGGGAAATGACGGAGGGGACGCAGCTGCTGTGAGCTAATATAGAGTGACCCACCAGTTCATAATCAAATACTGGTATGGCCTTAAATATAACAGTAATGTGGTGCAGACCCTTAAAATAGATTATATGGGTTTAAGACAGAGAAGAAATCCTGAGCCAGGTATATCAGGATGAAAGACAGGGAATTCAGCACTCTTTTCAAAAAATATTTTATTTAGCTCAACAAAGTAAAATGAGGAGTATCCAAAAAATAAACCTACGTGGCCACAAGAGAGGACAATCTCTAGCATTTATTTATTTAGCGAGACATATTGTTTAAAAAAACAGATACAATATGTCTAAATACTATGGACCAAAAAATGTACATACAAAAGAAAAAATAAACACAAAATTATAATACAAACCTGACCGGTCAGGGGTTAGTGTGAATGCTTGAACATAGTACATATACTGACAAGGAGTTACAAAAGGTATACCAATATTACAGCAGATAGCTTAATCTTCTGTTTTTTAACATGTCAGACAGAGATATCTCATTGTATGAACCGTAGAGTAAATGTATTTCATAGGAAGCCTTTGTCAGACTACTACACCCTGCTGCGAACGGCACCTTCAAGTATAAGGTTAATTGCCGGGCAGGTATAAAAATGGGATCTAAGTAGATACTGACATTGCGCCCAAGAAAATATAGTGTAACTATGGGCAGTACATATAAGGCATGTCAATGTCGTGTACATACATTTATATGAGCAGTTATATTAGTGAGACACACTTATTAAACTACTACACCCTGCTGCGTACGGCACCTTATTATATAAGGCTTAATGCCGTGCAGGTATATTGATGGGATCTAAGTAGTTATTAATAATGTATCTCAAAATATGTACATACGTCTGTTAATAAGCAACAGTATAAGCGTAAGCATAGAAAATAGCTCAGCAGGAATGAGTAACGGACAGATAGTAGCATATATTTCTGTTAGTTGCTAGGCAGTCTCGTGCAAGCAGTCTTAAATGCATGAGGATGAAAAGTTCATGATAGGAATGGTAAGCATAAATGCAAAGTAGAAGACTGCATAGTAGTTTTGCATAGTGATGGTGTTATTTAGAGACTTGCAGTTTTACCCTTACACCCGGGTAGCGATATCCAGATCATATAAAGACGTGCCTATTTATCAGGCAAGAGTTATAATAGCATACGACCTGTTTCCTGCACATTCCTGCACATTCCAAGGACTAGTAGATGGTAAAAAGTCCTGTTTGGATCCCCACAGTCATCTTACAGGAGATCCTTCGTTAGCGTTTAGTTTGCAAAGCGTCTATGTTCAGTGGCGTTCACACAGACCACATGTTCCGTGTCGGTTTGTCCAATGCCGACGCGCGTTTCACCCGCTGGGTGTGTCGGGCTTCGTCAGGGCGTAATGACGTAGGGAGCATCTCCTCTCCCTTTTAAGCTTAAGAGAATGCACGCCCCTATTGAAAGGCTATAGAGTTCAATAGTGCTAAACAGGATAATTAAAAACATGAGGACTCACTATATAATATTCAGATTCTGATATTGGTAATATTGAAAACATAGCAAGCCTAACTTTTAACCTAAGTGAAAAATTATATAAAGCAAAATATGTACAAAATGAGTTATGATTTGGTCATGCATATTATATGAAAAATACAGAAAAATTACCAAATAAAATTTACGCCAATAAGGGCCCTAAATTCAAAATACTCAATTGAAAAATTGTATTATATTACAACAGTGTAATACTAATATGAAATTAGTACTCAATTGAGTAATTTATTATATCACTGTATGGTAAACGAATGTCTGAAAACGAGAATGGGATTAAGATGACAACCATGCCTTATAAAAAGCAGGCCATGTCTATCCTGTCATTCAACCCATTGGGTATCTGGGTTTGTAGGATCGTGATCCACCTACATTCCTTCTGGAGGAGGACTTTGTCGTTATCACCCCCTCTGTTATTGGTAATACCTCTGTCAATACCAATGAATGAGAGGGAGTCAGGATTGCAGGCATGAATTTCTTCAAAATGTTTTGCCACATTACTCTTGGGATTTTTATATTTAATGTCATCCCTATGTTCAGTTATCCTGTCCTTTATGGCTCTCCTGGTTTTACCCACGTAAAACCGTGGGCAACTGCAGGAGAGGAGGTAAATAACCCCTTCAGTACTGCATGTAATGTGGTGTTTTAATTTGTATATTTTGCCTGTGTGGGTTGAAAACACTTTAGTTTTTATCATGTATTTGCACGCCACACATCTTCCACAGGGATGATTTCCAGTGGACCTATGTGTGGTAAGCCAATCTGTTTGTTTTTTGAGTGATGTATATTGACTTCTCACGAATTTGTCTCTCAGATTGGGTGCTCTTCTGGCCGTGATTGTGGGGTGATCTCCTACTTCTCTAGATACCCCTTCATCACTCGTTAGAACGTGCCAGTTTTTCTCCAGTATCTTTCTCAGGGTTTTCCAGTGACAATTGTAGTCCGCTATTAGTCTAATTGGACCCTGTTTTGCTTTTTGCTTGGGTATAAGAAGTTGCTCTCGATTAGAATTAGCTGCTTCATTTAGAGCTATATTGACAACTCTTTTAGAGTACCCCCTATTTAAAAAACGTTGGTGCATCTCTTTAGCATGCTCGTAGTATTTTGTTTTAGTGGAGCAGTTACGACGTAGTCTGAGGAACTGCCCCTTAGGTATCCCCTTCTTCAGATGGTCAGGATGATGGCTTGTCGCAAGAAGCAAACTATTAGTTGCAGTAGTTTTGCGAAAGTTCTCAGTAACAATAGAGCCCTGATTGAGGATAATCTTGATATCCAGAAAGGATATTTCCTCCTTACTGCTTTGCAGTGTGAGATAGATATTTTTGTTATTTTTATTTAGAGTTTCTACAAAAGCAGAAAGACTGGTTTCTGAGCCCTCCCATATGAGGAAAATGTCATCCACATATCGAAGCCATATGTGGATGTTTTCCTCAAAGAGAGGGCTTTGGTATACATCTTCCATCTCCCAGGCTCCCAAATGGAGGCAAGCGTATGTGGGGGCACATGTTGCCCCCATGGCTGTCCCCTGCTGTTGAACATACACTTTGTTGTCAAAAAGAAACACATTATTTGTCAAAATGAACTCCAACAGTTCCATGACAAAATCCGTGTGCTGTTGTGTTTGTGTGCCTCTCATAGCAAGAAAGTGATGGCATGCCTTCAAACCAACATTGTGTGGAATGGACGAATATAGTCCTTCCACATCTAGACAGGCCATGATAGCACCTGGAGGGACTGACAGGTTATCAATTTTTCTCAAAAAGTCTGCCGTGTCCAGGATATAAGATGGTAATGTACTCAAAAAAGAAAGTAATCTACGTAATTGCCTAAATTTTCGGTTAGGCTGCCGATGCCAGCAATTATTGGACGGCCAGGCGGATGGTTAGCATTCTTATGTATTTTAGGAATACAATAGAAGACAGGTGTTATTGGATGCTCAGGGTAAAGATATTTCTGTTCATGAGTAGTGATCAAGCCATCATTCTTCGCTCTTTTCAATATATTAAAAAGTTTAAATTGTAGGGAAGATGTTGGATTAAATGTCAATACTTTGTAATGCTTCTTATTCAGAAGTTGACGTTTTGCCTCTAGGACGTACATATTTTCATCCCACAGGACTAGGTTTCCACCTTTGTCCGCGGGCTTGAGATTGTCCTCTCTTGTGGCCACGTAGGTTTATTTTTTGGATACTCCTCATTTTACTTTGTTGAGCTAAATAAAATATTTTTTGAAAAGAGTGCTGAATTCCCTGTCTTTCATCCTGATATACCTGGCTCAGGATTTCTTCTCTGTCTTAAACCCATATAATATATATATATATATATGTGTCACATTATGCTCCCTATGTAACAGCAGCTAAACAAATACATCCTACACTACGTGTTTGTTCTCTAAATGAGACGTTCCCAGTATATGTATATATATGTGTCACATTATGCTCCCTATGTTACAGCAGCTAAACAAATACATCCTACACTACGTGTTTGTTCTCTAAATGAGACGTTCCCAGTATATATATATATATATATATATGTCACATTATGCTCCCTATGTTACAGCAGCTAAACAAATACATCCTACACTACGTGTTTGTTCTCTAAATGAGACGTTCCCAGTATATATATATATATATATATATGTGTCACATTATGCTCCCTATGTTACAGCAGGTAAACAAATACATCCTACACTACGTGTTTGGTCTCTAAATGAGACGTTCCCAGTATATATATATATATATATATGTCACATTATGCTCCCTATGTAACAGCAGCTAAACAAATACATCCTACACTACGTGTTTGGTCTCTAAATGAGACGTTACCAGTATATATATATATATGTGTCACATTATGCTCCCTATGTTACAGCAGCTAAACAAATACATCCTACACTACGTGTTTGGTCTCTAAATGAGACGTTACCAGTATATATATATATATATATATATATATATATATATATATATATGTGTGTGTCACATTATGCTCCCTATGTTACAGCAGCTAAACAAATGCATCCTACACTACGTGTTTGGTCTCTAAATGAGACGTTCCCAGTATATATATATATATATATGTCACATTATGCTCCTTATGTTACAGCAGCTAAACAAATGCATCCTACACTACGTGTTTTGCCTGTTGTCAACTCAGACAATATGAAAATTCAATGTTTACAGCATTTTAATGTTGCTCTGTGACATCAGCGCACATTTGAATGTCCTTGAGCAAGAGAATATTTTGTAGGAAGTTTCTATAGTTGTGGTCACCAGAAAGGATTATCGTGCGGATGTCAAACAGAGGAAGAGGTAGAGATTCTTCTATTTAATGTGTTACTGGATCATTGTTTTTGTTTATATTGGTATTTAGAGACTAGAACATGTACTAATTGATTTGTTTGTTTTTTATGTACTATATACCATTAGTCTTCCTACTCAACAAAAGGGCCCTAGTGCATCATTAATTTTGGGCCCCCCAAAAGTAACTCAATCGATAAGCAATAGTAATGATATTGATGCTGCTCTGTATAATTATTTAGTGGCTAGATAGATAAGATGGACGTGCACTAACACAAGGCTCCCCTGCATTAGTGTTGGACACATTATGTATAAACTGGCTGCTATGCCCCCTCCCCCCAGCACTTGGGCCGTGGTGCCACTGCACCTGCTGCACCAATAGTAGTTCTGACCCTGCTGTATGGTAAATTGAAATTCTTTTTGCTATGAATAGTGTGGTGATTGTATTTTATGCTCCGCTAGCTTCCTCTTCTCAAATACACATTTCTCTGACTTTTTAGCACTGTCTGGTTTATTTTCGTAGCACAGCAAACCTTTTTATTGCAGTCAAGGGGTTAAGTAGAAGATAGTGTAACATATCAGTATGTTGGGTCATTACTGCCCCAGAAGTGTACTAAATGGTTATAACAAGAAACTGTTCTTATGCATTAGGGCATGTTGTTATTGCACTGAGTTTCATTATCTAATTTGCTTTGTTCTCTTTATATCCTTTATTGAAAAGCACACATAGGTGCTGATTGGTGGCAGCATATATGCCTATTCTCATTTATTAGGCATAATTATTGCACTGAGTCTTTATTACCAAGAGAATGAAGCAAAATTGATAATTGTAATTTGGAACGTTATTTCAAATGATATGCTCTCCGAAAAAAAAAACATTTTAAGTTTCATGTCCCTTTAACCTCGCAAATGGGTTAAAGGAATATGTATAATCTAGTATGAAAGCAACATTTTTTATTTCAATGTTCAATAAAGGGTGCCAAGAAAATGTAGCATATTTGATTAAAGAAGTACTTTGGAAAGTTGTTAAAAAAAAATTATATTTCTATCGGAATCATGAAAGTTTAATTTTGATTTTACCGTCCCTTTAATTATGTATTGTAACTTGGCTTTGTACAGCTGAACGGTTATTAGTGGGTATAGGCATATGCCATTGTTGATTGGCTCAGTTATGCACTACGAGTACAATGCCAGTCCGGAGCTAACTTTAAGAAGATATGAAAGCTAAAATTAACCTTTCTTATTTCAGATAGAGCAGACAATGTTAAATCTGTTATCATGTTTCCTTTGTTAAAAAGCATGCCTAGGCTCAAGAGCAGCAATGTAGTGCTGGGAGCTAGCTGCTGATTGGTAGCTACACGTGTCTTTTGTCATTGGCTCCCAAGATGTGCATAGCTAGCTCCCCATAGTGTATTGCTGCTCTGGTGCTGATTGTAACTGTGTATTTAGCTTTTTGCTGTGGTTAAAAACATTATATGCAGCAACAGTGCAATGATAAATTGCTGTAACACACTGTCCGCTGCAATTTGCAAAAGGGTTAAACACATAGTTAAAGGGATCTAAAAATGCTAAAAAATGGTCTAAACACCTAGATATATGCAAGCAATATGAATTGCAGTCTTTTCTGCCCTATTAACAATTATTAGTATATACAATTCACTTCTTCCTTAAAAGGACATTAAACACTAAATAGATTTCATGCATCTAATTTCTGGTGCCACCATGTTGGAACTTCAAAAAATAACAAAACACAAAGGTGCCAAATAGTGTAGTACAGTCTCAATTAAACAAAAATATATAGTGATTAAGTCAGTTAAACTCACAAGAGGATGCCACCTATATGGTGCGGTATGAATGTGCTTTGTAGTTGCCCAGGTAACGATCTCCAGCAAGGAGTGAAGACTTCTGCACAGGGAACATAAAGGTGTCTTCCTATGATGAAAAAACAGTACAGCAAGAGCCAACAGAAATGAAAGGGTGGGTAATTACAAAATAAATATATATGCAGTATATGCAGCCGCCCAGCTGACTGTTACACCAAACAATAGCAGGATACTCTCCAAAAGGTCCCAAATGGCAAATATAATAAGCAAGTGTGTAGATGAATAAAATGTCATTTATTACTAAAACAAAAGCGACGCGTGTCTACACTCACTACGTGACAGGAAATAGTGCACTCATTTAGCCAGTTGGACTATATAGTTTTTACACCGTTGTACTCTGTAACCTGGGGTCAGTATTTATCATATATTTTGTATTACGTAAAATTGTGAGTGCCATACAGGGCCGCCATCAGGGGTTTAAAGGGGTGACTCCTGTCAGGGGCCCAATGGGTCAGGGGGGCCCCATGAGGCAAGAACAACTAAAAAAATGTTTTCATTTTGGCAGCCACTAGTGGGTACTACAGCAGAGTGCTAATTGAGCATGGGAAATGTTATTACAAGGAGGGAAGTATTAGCATTTGAGAGGATTTCTGTGTGTGCACTAAACCACTATGTACAGTGTGAGACAGACTTGACACTTTGTACAGTGTGTCTGAGTCAGACAGCATTGCAGATGAGGTAGGACTAAGTAAATGTTTTTTTTTTCATTGTGCAATTTCGTATTGTAACTTCAGTGTGGTAGTAGTTGTATGGTGAGGCCAGAGGTCCATAAAAACACATTTTTTTTTAGCAGCAGTGTATTTATGATTATTTGACAATGCTGTAGAAATTGTATATTTAAAGCCATGCAGAAATGTTTCCTCCTCAATACACAAATGGTAGGTGCCCTTTTGGCAGAGATGCATTTTTTTAATATATATATATATATATATATATATATATATATATATATATATATATATATATATCTCAATCATTCCAGTTTACTGCCCCTTTATGCAAGGACTTTCCAGATGCAAGGAGGCATTTTATCTAAGATTTTTACATCTGCATAAAATGTTATACTCTCAGACTAAGATTGCTCAGTGTTTGAAATGAGACATGTTAACTTAAAACTGTTCAGTTTACACTACAGCTGACTTAATTTTGAAATACATACAAACAAGCTTAAATCCTGCATTTAACCAGATCTAATGGTATGAGTACCACATCTTACTCTTCCATACAGAGTACAGCATTTTCAAAATCCATAAGTACAGCTGACAGATGGGAACATTTGTACACTATATTTGAAGTGGTGCTCTTGGTTGGGGAAAATGGGGGGGGGGGGAACAATATGTCAACCTTTTAAAACTACTTTTCTTCCTCTAGCCATCTACCCAGATCATTAATGTACAATTTTCTGTGGATGTCTCTGTGAGGGTGGGTGTGTATATGTATGTTTGTCTGTATTTTCTGTGGATGTCTCTGTAAGGGTGTGTGTTTTTTCTGTGGGGGTGTCTGTGAGGGTGTGTGTATGTCTGTGCATTTTCAGTGTGTGTCTCTGTGAGTGTGTGTGTGTGTCTTTGTGTGTTTTCTGTGGGGGTGTCTGTGAGGGTGTGTGCGTATGTCTCTGCTTTTTCTATGGGTGTCTCTTTGAGGGTGTGTATATGTTGTCTTTGTATTTTCTCTGGGTGCCTCTGTGAGGGTGGGTGTGTATGTCTCTGTGTTTTCTGTGTATGTATGTTTGTCTGTATTTTCTGTGGATGTCTCTGTGAGGGTGTGTGTTTTCTGTGGATGTCTCTGTGAGGATGTGTGTATGTCTGCATTTTCTGTGTGTGTCTCTGTGAGTGTGTGTATGTCTGTGTGTTTTCTGTGGATGTCTCTGTGAGGATGTTTGTATGTATGTCTTTCTGCGTTTTATGTGGTTGTCTCTCTGTGTATGTTTTTGTGTTTTCTGTGGGTGTGTGTGTGTATGTCTTTGTGTTTTTTCTGAGGCTGTCTCTGTCTGTGTTTCCTTGGGTGTATGTGCAAGTTTGTGTTTGAGTTTGTGTGTCCATTGTCCCTTTTTAGGACATTTTGACCTTACTACTGATTATTCTTTTCTTTCTACAAACTTTGAGACTGAGACCTTTCTGGAAGTCACCTAATCCACCATTTAACCTTTAAATTATTGTTTAGGCAGTTCAGGGCCCTTCCTTTCAGTCACTGCATGCTGTTGTCGTCATTTAGTTGGCATCTTCCTTTACAAAAAGATAATCAGAACTCCATATTTTGTTTTGTAAATCTCCTTTTTTGACAAAACTGTAGTCTACCTAATTACTTGTCAGGTCAATGTAAACAAGTGCTGAGTGTCTGGGTTTCTGAGATTGTGTTATTCTTTGCGTGTCTGCTAGACTCTAGAGTGTCTATATGTGAATCCTTATGTGTGAGTGTGTGTGTTTCAGTGTATGAGTGTGTCTGTTTCTGTGTTTGTGTGTTACTACCTACTTTACAACATTTCCAAGTTTGACTACACTTAAGAATAAAGTGCATATACGTCACTTGGTCAAAAATTGCACATGTCAAGAGGGGGGGGGTGATCAATGGTTAAGTCAGGGGCCACACAATTTCTAGTGGCGGCCCTGGTGCCATATGGCTAGAGCGCTGATTTGGAGAACAGTTCAAACCATTGTCTCTCTTTCCAAAATTACTTTTTAAGTGGGCAGCCAGAGATTAATTTGTTTATACAAAGGGGAAAGTTTACCATCACTTTAAGGACTAAATACTATTTTCTAGAAGGCCCTACACTTCCTAAGCACTAAATAAGGCTGTAAGGCAGCTATTGCACATAGGTATGGTGCAATACATGGGTACAGTTACCTAATAATGTGCCTGTGCTACGTTCAGCTGACAGTTATATTGCTTCTCAGATCTAGTGAAAGTCACAATCCTAATCACACATTTGGGTTTTGCATGTAAAATAGTAAATTGGGACAAATTGTTGACATATTTTCACCTCAATCCATTTAAATTATGAGATGTGATACATTTTACAAACCTAAATAGAAACAAGTTTTAGGACTTTTATTTAAAAAATAAGCCTAGTTTTGCCTATATCATTTATTATATATATATATATATATATATATATATATATATATATATATAGTGTATATATTATTTTTAATAAAAAGCTCCATTCGTCTTCCAGATAAACTTCAGTATTGATTACTCTCCTGTAATAGATTTCTACCACCTCTGCATGAAATGTATTTACCAACACGGCACCTATAAATAAGGTGGTGCCGCCAACACCTAGTCTACATCCAGCAATGTTCTAACAAAGACCAAGTTAGGTTAAATCTTTATTAAAGTGACACAAAACACCATTTTTTGTTTTTCACTATTTAGATAGTGTACAGTTTTAAGAAAGTTTCCAAATTATTTATATTATCAAATGTATTTTGTTATCTTGGTATTCTTTTGCTTATAAAAAATAATTGCTGCCATATGGTTCCCGTGACACGGTACCTACCTAGGTTTTCTCTTATACAAACAATACCATGAGAGAGAAACAAAACAGAAGTAAATTGGAAACCTTTTTTTATATATTTAATTGTATGCTCTATTTGAATCATATCCCTTTAATCACATTTATGGGTTTTGCTTTTTTAACGATATTTTTATTGTTTTTTCAGCAAGATATGATACAAAACAAATGTTTCACAGTAGTAGGTTTACATCAGAAGTTATAGATGTCATAATAAGTAACATCTGGAAATCTCTCTATGGAACATAATGTTATTCCTGATATTTTAATCCTGTTTTAAACCAAAAGAAACCAGGAAAATAAATTTATAATAATTATATAAATTATAATTAAAGTATAAACAATTATAAACAACTATACATCCATCGCTACACAAGAATATGCAGTGGGGTTATGTTTGGGGAGGGGACACCCCCAATGCCCTTTTCATTGTATATGAATTGTGGTATTTAAGTGGTGTTGGTTTAGTATGAGTGCAGTGTCGTTTCCCAATAAAAATGAATGTTATGGAAGATGTCTAGAGTCTGGTTTTTAAAATACCCATATTCTTCAAGACCAAGGGTATCTTCCACATGTTTGATCCACGCTTGTGTAGATGGAGAACATGTTTTCTTCCAAGCCCTGGCTATCAATTTTTTCACAGAGTTAAGCATTAATTGCTTTAGTTTAAGTTTTATTTTGCAATTGATTTTAGGAGGGAGGTTAAGTAGGGCCACGCAGGGGTCTAAGATAAAATTGGGGTTATCAAACAGAAGTTTCAAAAAATGTTCTATTTCGGACCACAGGCTTAGTATTATTGGACAGGACCATCATATATTAATCGGTGTGCCCCTCTCCCCACAACCCCTCCAGCATCTGTCTGAGGAATTGGGGAAAAGGTATATCAGTCTGGAGGGGGTTAGGTACCATGTTGTGATAATCTTGAAGTTCAATTCTATCATCTTAGGCGATGTTGAAGAACCCTTGGTCCTAGTTATAATTTTATTCCACGTATGTGTGTCTAATTCCCTCCCTAGATCCCTGTGCCACTGAAGTGAGTATTGAGGAGGTTCTTTATTCTTTTTTTTTCTGTGACTAGTTTAAGGGCTATAGAAAGTGTATTTCTTATTGGAGTGGCAACATTGCACATATGTTCAAAAGGTGTCAAATTTCTACTTAAGTCCCTTTTGTAGGGGGAGGTATGAATACAATGGTGTAATTGCTTGTACTTAAGCTAGTTAGTGTAAGTGCCACCTAGTATTTCTGTTAGTTCATCCTTACTTTTTAACTTTGAGCCATTGAGAAATGTATTTATGCGTGCTGTAAATCCTATTTCTCTATATTGGGAGCTTGCTACTCTGGGTTCATGGCCTCCTAGTAATTCAGCATTTGTAAATATGAGTGAGAGAGGAGATCTAATTGTGGAGATGTCTGTGGATTTTTTAAGTATACTATCCCAAGCATTGGAGACACTCAAGTAAAAAAGGTATTGTCTAGTTGTTTCAGGTTTAGAATGCCTTGGGATCCAGAAAAGTGCCCCTACGTGGGGGCTTTTTAAAATGTTTGAGTCTATACACCCATGCTTTTGTTAGAGCGTTTCTATGCCATTCTAAGATTCTATGGAGTGCTGAGGCTTTGCAATATGACTCTGTTAGGGATACCCAGGCCACCTGAGTTTAGTGAACGAAATATTGTTGCTTTGTTTATGAGTGGCTTTATTGGGCCCCAGACATAAGAGTGTAGTGTGTTTTGTATGTTATTAAGGAAGGCATTGGGTAAGGTTATTGGGATCGTTGAAGATAAAGGATTCTTGTAAGGGTTTTCATTTTTAAAGTTTGGATTCTTCCCCACCAAGAAATAGGTTTGGTTGACCATTGTGATAAATCTTTTGATTTCAGATAATAACTTGTTATAATTTTGTTCAAATAGTATGTGTTGATCGGAAGAGATTGATATGCCTAGGTATTTTAGTGTTTTTGTTGATTATAGAGGCAGACTGATTTTAGTGCTGAGAATTCAGATGGTTTGAGGTTAATGTTGAGGATTTCAGATTTAAGGCCATTAATAGTATGTCGTCTGCAAAGAGTGAAAGTTTGTAATCATTATTACCTAATTGTATTCCGGTTATGTTGGGGTTCTGTCTGATTTTAGTTGCTAACACTTACATTCCCAGGACAAATAAAAGGGGGGACAAGGGGCACCCTTGTCTTGTACCGTTGTTGATTTTGAAGCTTTAATAATCCATTAACTCTGACTTTGGCTGTGGGGGAATTGTAAAGGTGTCTTATACGTTTTTATCATGGTGTCGCCGAATCCGAATTTTTGTAGGATGGCAAAGAGGAAATTCCAATTAAATTGGTCGAATGCCTTTTCAGTGTCTGTTGCTAGGATTACTAATCTATCGTTATGGAGTTAGGCATATTCAATAAGTTGGAGAGTTCTGATAGTATTATCTCACGCTTCCCTATTTGGGATAATACCCACCTGATCTACATGGATTAGGTTTGGAAGTATGGGGTTGATTCGGTTCGCTAGGATTTTTGCGTACATTTTTAAGTCGGTATTAAGGAGCAAGATGGGGCGATAGTTTTCTGGTGCATCATGAGGTTTGCCGGGCTTAAGAATTACGGTTTGTGTGCTTCAAGGGTTGGAGAAAGCAGAGTGCCCTGTTCGTCTAGAGCGCAGAACATAGTTAGTAGATGTGGTGCCTCAATACCAGCGTTGCTTACGGTAGCAGTAAGCTGGGAAAACGTGCTCGTGCACGATATCCCCATAGGAAACAATGGGGCTGAGCTGGCTGAAAAAAAACCTAACACCTGCAAAAAAGCAGCGTTCAGCTCCTAACGCAGCCCCATTGTTTCCTATGGGGAAACACTTCCTAAGTCTGCACCTAACACCCTAACATGAACCCCGAGTCTAAACACCCCTAACCTTACACTTATTAACCCCTAATCTGCCGCCCCCGCTATCGCTGACACCTGCATTATACTATTAACCCCTAATCTGCCGCTCTGTACACCGCCGCAACCTACATTATACTTATGAACCCCTAATCTGCTGCCCCTAACACCGCTGACCCCTATATTATATTTATTAATCCCTAATCTGCCCCCCCAACGTCGCCGCTACCTACCTACACTTATTAACCCCTAATCTTCCGACCAGACCTTGTCGCCACTATAATAAATGTATTAACCCCTAAACTGCCGCCCTCCCACCTCGCAAACCCTAGAATAAATAGTATTAACCCCTAATCTGCCCTCCCTAACATCGCCACCACCTACCTACAATTATTAACCCCTAATCTCCCGCCCACACCGTCGCCGCTACTATAATAAAGTTATTAACCCCTAAACCTAACCCTAACACCCCCTAACATAAATATAATTTATATTAAACAAAATAATATTCCTAATTAACTAAATTATTCCTATTTAAAACTAAATACTTACCTATCAAATAAACCCTAATATAGCTACAATGTAATTAATAATTACATTGTAGCTATTTTAGGATTTATATTTATTTTACAGGCAACTTTGTATTTATTTTAACTAGGTGCAATAGCTATTAAATAGTTAATAACTATTTAATAGCTACCTAGTTAAAATCAATACAAAATTACCTGTAAAATAAATCCTAACCTAAGTTACAATTAAACTTAACACTACACTATCATTAAATTAATTAAATTACCTACAATTACCTAAAATAAAATAAACTATTCTATAATACAAACCCCCCCCACTAAATTACAAAAAATAAAAAAGAATTACAAGCAGTTTAAACTAATTACACCTAATCTAAGCCCCCTAATAAAATAATAAAGCCCCCCAAAATAAAAAAAATTCCCTACCCTATTCTAAAATACAAAAGTAATCAGCTCTTTTACCAGCCCTTAAAAGGGTTTTTTGCGGGGCCTTGCCCCAAAGTAATCAGTTCTTTTGCATGAAAATAAAAATACAATATCCCCCCCAACATTACAACCCACCACCCACATACCCCTACTCTAACCCACCCAAACCCCCCTTAAAAAAAACTATCACTAACCCCCTGAAGATCTCCCTACCTTGAGTCGTCTTCACCCAGCCGAGCTGAATTCTTCATCCAAGCGGAGCAAGAAGATGTCCTCAATCCGGACGAAGTCTTGATCCAAGCGGCAAAAGAGGTCTTCCATCCTGGCGATGTCTTCTTCCAAGCGGCATCTTCTATCTTCTTTCTTCTGGATCCATCTTCATCCCGCCGACGCGGAACATCCTCCTTCCCCGACGGACTAATGACGAATGAAGGTTCCTTTTAAGGGACGTCATCCAAGATGGCGTCCCTTCAATTCCGATTGGCTGATAGAATTCTATCAGCCAATCGGAATTAAGGTAGAAAAAATCTGATTGGCTGATGCAATCAGCCAATCAGATTGAAGTTCAATCCGATTGGCTGATCCAATCAGCCAATCGTATTGAACTTGCATTCTATTGGCTGAATGGAACAGCCAATAGAATGAGAGTTCAATACGATTGGCTGATAGGATCAGCCAATCGGATTGAAATTCAATACGATTGGCTGATAGGATCAGCCAATCGGATTGAACGATAGAATTCTATCAGCCAATCGGAATTGAAGGGACGCCATCTTGGATGACCTCCCTTAAAGGAACCTTCATTCGTCGGTAGTCCGTCGGGGAAGGAGGATGTTCCGCGTCGGCGGGATGAAGATGGATCCGGAAGAAAGAAGATAGAAGATGCCGCTTGGAAGAAGACTTCGGCTCGGCTGGGTGAAGACGACTCAAGGTAGGGAGATCTTCAGGGGGTTAGTGATAGGTTTTTTTAAGGGGCGTTTGGGTGGGTTAGAGTAGGGGTATGTGGGTGGTGGGTTGTAATGTTGGGGGGGGGTATTGTATTTTTATTTTCATGCAAAAGAGCTGATTACTTTGGGGCAAGGCCCCACAAAAAGCACTTTTAAGGGCTGGTAAAAGAGCTGATTACTTTTGTATTTTAGAATAGGGTAGGGAATTTTTTTATTTTTGGGGGCTTTATTATTTTATTAGGGGGCTTAGATTAGGTGTAATTAGTTTAAACTGCTTGTAATTCTTTTTTATTTTTTGTAATTTAGTGGGGGGTTTTTATTATAGAATAGTTTATTTTATTGTATTTTATTTTAGGTAATTGTAGGTAATTTATTTAATTAATTTAATGATAGTGTAGTGTTAGGTTTAATTGTAACTTAGGTTAGGATTTATTTTACAGGTAATTTTGTATTGATTTTAACTAGGTAGCTATTAAATAGTTATTAATTATTTAATAGCTATTGTACCTAGTTAAAATAAATACAAAGTTGCCTGTAAAATAAATATAAATCCTAAAATAGCTACAATGTAATTATTAAATACATTGTAGCTATATTAGGGTTAAATACATTGTAGCTATATTAGGGTTTATTTGATGGGTAAGTATTTAGTTTTAAATAGGAATAATTTAGTTAATTTTAGGAATATTATTTCGTTTAATATAAATTATATTTATGTTAGGGGGGTGTTAGGGTTAGAGTTAGATTTAGGGGTTAATAACTTTATTATAGTAGTGGCGACGGTGCGGGTTGGAGATTAGGGGTTAATAATTGTAGGTAGGTGGCGGTGATGTTAGGGAGGGCAGATTAGGGGTTAATAAAATTTATTATAGTGTTTTTACGAGGTGGGAGTGTGGCGGTTTAGGGGTTAATACATTTATTATAGTGGCGGCAAGGTCCGGTTGGCAGATTAGGGGTTAATAAGTGTAGTTAGGTAGCGGCGACATTGGGGGGGGGCAGATTAGGGGTTAATAAATATAATATAGGGGTCGGCGATGTTAGGGGCAGCATGTTAGGGGTTCATAGGGATAATGTAGGTGGCGGCGGTGTCCAGTAGGCAGAATAGGGGTTAAAATTTTTTATTAGAGTGGCAGCGATGTGGGAGGGCCTCGGTTTAGGGGTACATAGGTCGTTTATGGGTGTTAGTGTACTTTACAGCACAGTAGTTAAGAGCTTTATATTCCGGCGTTAGCCCATAAAGCTCTTAACTACGGACCTTTTTTGGCGTTAGTTTTGTCGGTAGAGGGTCTACCACTCACTTCTCCCAAGACTCCAAATACCAGCATTAGGCAGATCCCATTGATAAGATAGGATACGCAATTGGCGTAAGGGGATCTGCGGTAGCCTGGAATCGCAGTAGGGAAGTGAGTGTTAGACCCTCTCCTGGCTGACTCTAAATACCAGCAGGCAGCCAAAAGCAGTGTTAGGACCCCTTAACGCTGCTTTTGACGGCTAACGCCAAACTCTAAATCTAGGTGATTATTTTTTAATAAATTATATCTCAAATCTTGGGATATTTTACTTCAAGATTATTTGGTTCGTGAGCTTTTTTTCTTTTGAGGGAATCTTTTCCTCTGGTGGATTGTGGATCCTGCTTACTGGAGTGAGTTAGTTGGTGGACTCTGATATACCAGCCTGCACAACTTGCACTGCATTATAGTGTGCTGCTTATGTGAGTATCCTTTTATAGTGGGATTTTATCTTTGGGTGCCAGAATACTTTAGTGACCATCTGCACTATTGGAGTTTTTCTGCTCCCTTCCCCTGTTTTCTTTCCCTGCATTCCAGATTTGAGGTCTCTTTGAATCCTGTGGGAGCTAGCTGATGGGCTCTGATCAATCCAGCCTGCGTAAATAGCACTGCATCATAGTGCGCTCCTTTTGTGAGTACCCATTTACAGTTAAGGGTTTTTTCTGGGAAAGAATCACTTTTACTTTATTTCACTGCACCATTGGAGCGCCTTCTTCCTTTTGTTTTATGCTTAGATCGTCCAACTGTTTTTAAGAAGATCTGACCCTGGTGATCGTCTACCTTCAGCGACAGCCTGTGGAGGGCGCCTTTGTTCTTGGATACCATCCTTTGGATGACTTCAATTTGGTGACTTAATTATTTCTTGTAGTGTAATAGGTTCTTCCAGTGTTTCTAGTTGTTATTGTTGTTGAGTGAGGCTAGGTAGTATCAGTTCGGAAAGATATGTGTTTAAAGTGCTGGGATTGCTTGAGTTGTTTTGTCTAGGAAGGTTATATAATTTTTCATAGCAGTTTTGAAATATCCCTGCAATTTGGGTAGTTTCATGTTTTACCTCTCCATCAAAGTGTTTAAGCACTTCTTTTTAAGTGCTCTTGCTAGGAGAGGGTTTTTTTTTTGTTTCCTCCATAGAAATACATTATTAAGAAATAACGCTTGTTTGTGTGCATCTTTTTGTAGGAATTGGTGTAAAGTTTTTTGCGCTGTTCTTAATTTGACTAGGAGGTCTTAGCTAGAGGGATTCTGTCTATTTAGTCTTTCTGCTGTCATTATGTCATGGGTGAGAGTCCTATGTTCTCTATCATGTGCACGTCTTAGTTGGGATTTTTGGGAAATCAGTTTGCCCCTTATAACTGTTTTGTGGCCTTCCCAAAGGGTTCCGGGGTTCTGTATTGAGTTAATCTTATGTTGAAAGTATTCTGTGATAGTGGTTTTGAGTTTTTCTACCACTAGAGGCTTATGTAGCAGGGATTTGTCCAATCTCCATATTTTAGAATGAGGCGGAATACTTGGCCAGTTTAATTCTATGGATATTAGTGAATGGTCTGACCAGACGGTATTTTGGATGGATGAATGAGTTAAGTCAAGGTGGCTAATGAAGAAATAATCTATTAGTGAATAGACTTTCTTTCATGTAATTAGCAAGAGTCCATGAGCTAGTGACGTATGGGATATACATTCCTACCAGGAGGGGCAAAGTTTCCCAAACCTCAAAATGCCTATAAATACACCCCTCACCACACCCACAATTCAGTTTTACAAACTTTGCCTCCGATGGAGGTGGTGAAGTAAGTTTGTGCTAGATTCTACGTTGATATGCGCTCCGCAGCAAGTTGGAGCCCGGTTTTCCTCTCAGCGTGCAGTGAATGTCAGAGGGATGTGAGGAGAGTATTGCCTATTTGAATGCAGTGATCTCCTTCTACGGGGTCTATTTCATAGGTTCTCTGTTATCGGTCGTAGAGATTCATCTCTTACCTCCCTTTTCAGATCGACGATATACTCTTATATATACCATTACCTCTGCTGATTCTCGTTTCAGTACTGGTTTGGCTTTCTACAAACATGTAGATGAGTGTCCTGGGGTAAGTAAATCTTATTTTCTGTGACACTCTAAGCTATGGTTGGGCACTTTGTTTATAAAGTTCTAAATATATGTATTCAAACATTTATTTGCCTTGACTCAGAATGTTCAACTTTCCTTATTTTCAGACAGTCAGTTTCATATTTGGGATAATGCATTTGATTTAATCATTTTTTCTTACCTTCAAAAATTTGACTTTTTTCCCTGTGGGCTGTTAGGCTCGCGGGGGCTGAAAATGCTTCATTTTATTGCGTCATTCTTGGCGCGGACTTTTTTGGCGCAAAAATTATTTTCCGTTTCCGGCGTCATACGTGTCGCCGGAAGTTGCGTCATTTTTTGACGTTATTTTGCGCCAAAAATGTCGGCGTTCCGGATGTGGCGTCATTTTGGCGCCAAAAAGCATTTAGGCGCCAAATAATGTGGGCGTCTTATTTGGCGCTAAAAAATATGGGCGTCGCTTTTGTCTCCACATTATTTAAGTCTCATTTTTCATTGCTTCTGGTTGCTAGAAGCTTGTTTTTTGGCATTTTTTCCCATTCCTGAAACTGTCATTTAAGGAATTTGATCAATTTTGCTTTATATGTTGTTGTTTTTTCTCTTACATATTGCAAGATGTCTCACGTTGCATCTGAGTCAGAAGATACTACAGGAAAATCGCTGTCTAGTGCTGGATCTACCAAAGCTAAGTGTATCTGCTGTAAACTTTTGGTAGCTATTCCTCCAGCTGTTTGTATTGATTGTCATGACAAACTTGTTAAAGCAGATAATATTTCCTTTAGTAAAGTACCATTGCCTGTTGCAGTTCCTTCAACATCTAAGGTGCAGAATGTTCCTGATAACATTAGAGATTTTGTTTCTGAATCCATAAAGAAGGCTATGTCTGTTATTTCTCCTTCTAGTAACCGTAAAAAAATCTTTTAAAACTTCTCTCCCTACAGATGAATTTTTAAATGAACATCATCATTCTGATTCTGATAACTCTTCTGGTTCAGAGGATTCTGTCTCAGAGGTTGATGCTGATAAATCTTCATATTTATTTAAAATGGAATTTATCTGTTCTTTACTTAAAGAAGTTCTAATTGCTTTAGAAATAGAGGATTCTGGTCCTCTTGATACTAATTCTAAACGTTTGGATAAGGTATTTAAATCTCCTGTGGTTATTCCAGAAGTTTTTCCTGTTCCTAATGCTATTTCTGCAGTAATTTCCAAAGAATGGGATAAATTGGGTAATTCATTTACTCCCTCTAAACGTTTTAAGCAATTATATCCTGTGCCGTCTGACAGATTAGAATTTTGGGACAAAATCCCTAAAGTTGATGGGGCTATTTCTACCCTTGCTAAACGTACTACTATTCCTACGTCAGATGGTACTTCGTTTAAGGATCCTTTAGATAGGAAAATTGAGTCCTTTCTAAGAAAAGCTTATCTGTGTTCAGGTAATCTTCTTAGACCTGCTATATCTTTGGCTGATGTTGCTGCAGCTTCAACTTTTTGGTTGGAGACCTTAGCGCAACAAGTAACACATCATGATTCTCATGATATTATTATTCTTCTTCAGCATGCTAATAATTTTATCTGTGATGCCATCTTTGATATTATCAGAGTTGATGTCAGGTTTATGTCTCTAGCTATTTTAGCTAGAAGAGCTTTATGGCTTAAGACTTGGAATGCTGATATGGCTTCTAAATCAACTCTACTTTGCATTTCTTTCCAGGGTAACAAATTATTTGGTTCTCAGTTGGATTCTATTATTTCAACTGTTACTGGTGGGAAAGGAACTTTTTTACCACAGGATAAAAAATCTAAGGGTAAAAACAGAGCTAATAATCGTTTTCGTTCCTTTCGTTTCAACAAAGAACAAAAACCTGATCCTTCATCCTCAGGAGCTGTTTCAGTTTGGAAACCATCTCCAATCTGGAATAAATCCAAGCCAGCCAGAAAGGCAAAGCCTGCTTCTAAGTCCACATGAAGGTGCGGCCCTCATTCCAGCTCAGCTGGTAGGGGGCAGGTTACGTTTTTTCAAAGAAATTTGGATCAATTCTGTTCACAATCTTTGGATTCAGAACATTGTTTCAGAAGGGTACAGAATTGGTTTCAAGATGAGACCTCCTGCAAAGAGATTTTTTCTTTCCCGTGTCCCAGTAAATCCAGTAAAAGCTCAAGCATTTCTGAATTGTGTTTCAGATCTAGAGTTGACTGGAGTAATTATGCCAGTTCCAGTTCAGGAACAGGGGATGGGGTTTTATTCAAATCTCTTCATTGTACCAAAGAAGGAGAATTCCTTCAGACCAGTTCTGGATCTAAAAATATTGAATCGTTATGTAAGGATACCAACGTTCAAGATGGTAACTGTAAGGACTATTTTGCCTTTTGTTCATCAAGGGAATTATATGTCCACAATAGATTTACAGGATGCATATCTGCATATTCCGATTCATCCGGATCATTATCGGTTCCTGAGATTCTCTTTTCTGGACAAGCATTACCAGTTTGTGGCTCTGTCGTTTGGCCTTGCTACAGCTCCAAGAATTTTTACAAAGGTTCTCGGTGCCCTTCTGTCTGTAATCAGAGAACAGGGTATTGTGGTATTTCCTTATTTGGACGATATCTTGGTACTTGCTCAGTCTTTACATTTAGCAGAATTTCATACGAATCGACTTGTGTTGTTTCTTCAAGATCATGGTTGGAGGATCAATTTACCAAAAAGTTCATTAATTCCTCAGACAAGGGTAACCTTTCTGGGTTTCCAAATAGATTCAGTGTCCATGACTCTGTCTTTAACAGAGAAGAGGCGTCTAAAACTGATGGCAGCTTGTCGAAACCTTCAGTCACAATCATTCCCTTCGGTAGCCTTATGCATGGAAATTCTAGGTCTTATGACTGCTGCATCGGACGCGATCCCCTTTGCTCGTTTTCACATGCGACCTCTTCAGCTTTGTATGCTGAATCAATGGTGCAAGGATTACACAAAGATATCTCAATTAATATCTTTAAAACCGATTGTTCGACACTCTCTAACGTGGTGGACAGATCACCATCGTTTAATTCAGGGGGCTTCTTTTGTGCTTCCGACCTGGACTGTAATTTCAACAGATGCAAGTCTCACAGGTTGGGGAGCTGTGTGGGGATCTCTGATGGCACAAGGAGTTTGGGAATCTCAGGAGGTGAGATTACCGATCAATATTTTGGAACTCCGTGCAATTTTCAGAGCTCTTCAGTTTTGGCCTCTTCTGAAGAGAGAATCGTTCATTTGTTTTCAGACAGACAATGTCACAACTGTGGCATACATCAATCATCAAGGAGGAACTCACAGTCCTCTGGCTATGAAAGAAGTATCTCGAATTTTGGTTTGGGCGGAATCCAGCTCCTGTCTAATCTCTGCGGTTCATATCCCAGGTGTAGACAATTGGGAAGCGGATTATCTCAGTCGCCAAACGTTGCATCCGGGCGAATGGTCTCTTCACCCAGAGGTATTTCTTCAGATCGTTCAAATGTGGGAACTTCCAGAAATAGATTTGATGGCGTCTCATCTAAACAAGAAACTTCCCAGGTATCTGTCCAGATCCCGGGATCCTCAGGCGGAGGCAGTGGATGCATTATCACTTCCTTGGAAGTATCATCCTGCCTATATCTTTCCGCCCCTAGTTCTTCTTCCAAGAGTAATCTCCAAGATTCTGAAGGAATGCTCGTTTGTTCTGCTGGTAGCTCCGGCATGGCCTCACAGGTTTTGGTATGCGGATCTTGTCCGGATGGCCTCTTGCCAACCGTGGACTCTTCCATTAAGACCAGACCTTCTGTCACAAGGTCCTTTTTTCCATCAGGATCTGAAATCCTTAAATTTAAAGGTATGGAGATTGAATGCTTGATTCTTCGTCAAAGAGGTTTCTCTGACGCTGTGATTAATACTATGTTACAGGCTCGTAAATCTGTATCTAGAGAGATATATTATAGAGTCTGGAAGACTTATATTTCTTGGTGTATTTCTCATCATTTTTCTTGGCATTCTTTCAGAATTCCGAGAATTTTACAGTTTCTTCAGGATGGTTTAGATAAAGGTTTGTCCGCAAGTTCCTTGAAAGGACAAATCTCTGCTCTTTCTGTTCTTTTTCACAGAAAGATTGCTATTCTTCCTGATATTCATTGTTTTGTACAAGCTTTGGTTCGTATAAAACCTGTCATTAAGTCAATTTCTCCTCCTTGGAGTTTGAATTTGGTTCTGGGGGCTCTTCAAGCTCCTCCGTTTGAACCTATGCATTTATTGGACATTAAATTACTTTCTTGGAAAGTTTTGTTCCTTTTGGCCATCTCTTCTGCCAGAAGAGTTTCTGAATTATCTGCTCTTTCTTGTGAGTCTCCTTTTCTGATTTTTCATCAGGATAAGGCGGTGTTGCGAACTTCTTTTGAATTTTTACCTAAAGTTGTGAATTCCAACAACATTAGTAGAGAAATTGTGGTTCCTTCATTATGTCCTAATCCTAAGAATTCTAAGGAGAAATCGTTGCATTCTTTGGATGTTGTTAGAGCTTTGAAATATTATGTTGAAGCTACTAAATCTTTCAGAAAGACTTCTAGTCTATTTGTTATCTTTTCCGGTTCTAGAAAAGGCCAGAAAGCTTCTGCCATTTCTTTGGCATCTTGGTTGAAATCTTTAATTCATCTTGCCTATGTTGAGTCGGGTAAAACTCCGCCTCAGAGAATTACAGCTCATTCTACTAGGTCAGTTTCTACTTCCTGGGCGTTTAGGAATGAAGCTTCGGTTGATCAGATTTGCAAAGCAGCAACTTGGTCCTCTTTGCATACTTTTACTAAATTCTACCATTTTGATGTATTTTCTTCTTCTGAAGCAGTTTTTGGTAGAAAAGTACTTCAGGCAGCGGTTTCAGTTTGAATCTTCTGCTTATGTTTTTCGTTAAACTTTATTTTGAGTGTGGATTATTTTCAGCAGGAATTGGCTGTCTTTATTTTATCCCTCCCTCTCTAGTGACTCTTGTGTGGAAAGATCCACATCTTGGGTAATCATTATCCCATACGTCACTAGCTCATGGACTCTTGCTAATTACATGAAAGAAAACATAATTTATGTAAGAACTTACCTGATAAATTCATTTCTTTCATATTAGCAAGAGTCCATGAGGCCCGCCCTTTTTTTGTGGTGGTTATGATTTTGTATAAAGCACAATTATTCCAATTCCTTATTTTATATGCTTTCGCACTTTTTTATCACCCCACTTCTTGGCTATTCGTTAAACTGAATTGTGGGTGTGGTGAGGGGTGTATTTATAGGCATTTTGAGGTTTGGGAAACTTTGCCCCTCCTGGTAGGAATGTATATCCCATACGTCACTAGCTCATGGACTCTTGCTAATATGAAAGAAAGGAATTTATCAGGTAAGTTCTTACATAAATTATGTTTTTTGTATGGTGGAGCCGCCATATATCTACCAAGGTCATAGTGTCTAGGTTTTTCCCGATCCCATCTCTAACCCATTTCGTAGTTGAGCTAGTCTTTGTTGAGCAGTCTAGGGATGGGCAAAGAGCTATGTTAAGATCTCCACCTATTATCAAAATTAATTTCTGGTGCTCTAGGATTAGATTACATATTTTTGACATTTTTTCTTGTTGAGTATTTGGTGAATATGTTTACTAATATGATTATGGTGTTGAATAATCTACCTATAGATTGTGTCATCTATTTTATTGAGTAATTGAAAATGTGTATTTTATGTAGTAGAATAGCCACTCCATTAGTTTTATTTATGTTGGAGCAAAAATAACCCGTTGGGTAATCTTTAGAGGAAAATCTGGGTTCCTGGCCTTGAGGAAAGTGGGTCTCTTGTGCAAACACTATATACTTTAAGTTTCCTGAATGAGTTCAAAGCTATAGAGCGTTTGGTGGGGGAGTTGAGTCCCTTGCAGTTTTGGAATAATATTGTCAGTTGGCAATTTACGTTAGCTATGAGTATATTATGGGGGTGTTGGTTGTGTATATTTGAACTCAGTCCCTTTATTCTTGGGATCCTCTGATAGGGCATGGTGGGTGGGTGTAGAATAGTAAGGTTTTGATTGTGGTGTGTAGCATTGGACCAGTAAATAATCAACAAAAAAATGAACAAACATAAATTCAAAACGGTAACATAAAACTTGAACAAATTGAGATAGTGTATATCTAACAATCATGAATTGTGAACGAGATGTTTTTGAATAAGAATGTAACAGAGTACCTAAAATAATTTAAAAAAAAACGAAGAAAATATGGGGTAGAGGAATGGGAAATAGACGGGGGGGGAGGGAATCACTTAAAAAGGCTGACTAATAGCCTAAAATGAGTCAAGAGTTTTCTTATCATATAATAATTTTGGGGCAGTCATTGGATAATGCCCTGTATATATTACATTAAATTAGTGTGAGCCAGAACTAATGTACAAATTGAACTTTGTGTAACAATGACTAACTCATAAAATTAGTTATACAAAAATGGTTTTCAGATGTCCAGACCATTACTCCTACTGGTTATCTCTGGTTTTGGAAACAATACATTATAGGAATAAGTCACCACAGTCATTTGATGGCTGATGAGGACTTTCCATATCTGTCTTCCATTCCTTTGTGTCTCTTCCTTGTGACTTTCTGTCACTGTGGATGTTGTTGCTTGTGTAGCGGCATGCCTGAGGATTCTGAGGTTAGATTCTCTTCTTTCAAAGATGGGAGGGATGGTGTGGGAATCTCTAGGTGCGAGCAAAATTCTTCGATGTCATCTGGAGATTTATAAATGGAGGTTTAATTGTTCTTTGTTACTTTAAGGTGGAAGGGGAAATCACATCTATATGGGATTCCCAGTTCTTGAAGATGTAGAGTTAGGAATCTGGTTTCTTAACGTTTAAAGAGAGTGCTAGGACTAAGATCTGGATATATTTCGAGGTTGTGTCCTTCATATTTAATTGTCTTGCTGTTTCTGGAGGCCAATATAATCTTTTCTTTGTCTTGGTAGCTTGTAAATCTCAATATAACGTCCCTTGGGGGTGCATTTCCTTTGGGAGGCGTTCTCAAAGCTCTATGAGCTCTATCCAGGGGAAGTGTCTGTGGTTCCTCTACCTACAGGCCTTGTTTAAACAACTTACACAGACAGTCATGGAGCTGTGAGGCTGCGATTTGTTCAGAGATTCCTTTTAATATGTAAATTTTGTCTACGGCCTCTATTGTCCAGATCTTCTATATGGTCATGTAAAGATTTGATAGTTTCTGCTTGTGCCTTTATTTGTTGAGTAAGAATCTGTTTCACTGGATATCATTTCATGGCTTTCTTTTAAGTTCAATACTCTTTCTCCTAAATCTCTTAAGTCTTTTTTAACATCTGCAAGGCCTTCTTTGATCATAGTCCCTACTTGGGTAAGGAAGGATTGGAAGTCTTCTCGCGTTGGGAGCGATTGAATGTCTGCTTTTGTGAGAGGTGTGGAGTTGTCCATTTGAGGTTTGGAGGTTGTTGGCAATGAAGGATCTGGTAGGTCTACTGTGTCTGCCTCCTATTCCATGACCAATTCTTCAATCGGCTTAAAGAAGGAATTTACTTTTGAATTAGGAGTGGCGTTCAGTTTATTTGAATCTGCGATTTAGCGGTTCTCCTTGAAGACATAGTGAGAAAAAATAAATTTGTCACCCAAGTTTTACTTGTAGGGTGCTTGCCCTACTGTAGGGAATCACTCGGTGGTGTAAGCTTGCAGTGTATAGCTATGTAGTTAACTTGTGCAGTTTGTCTTTATAGGGATTAAATTCAGTAATGTTGTGCTATGTAAGTTTCTGTAGGTATGGTTATAGTGCTGCCCTTTTATGCTTGGAGTTTCTGCAGTGTTTCAGATTAACTCTATTGTAAGTGGCACAGTGGTCTGAGCTGGATAGATAGTGATCACACAAATGTATTTGTGAAGTGTTGTGTGACACTCAGGGTAATCCTTAATGATGTTATTTGTAAGCGCTGGTGGCAAGTACCAGTTTAGATCCTTTGGTGTAAGGCTTGTGGTGATGACTGTGTTTAAGGCGTCTGTGTATGTCATCAATCCAAGCCCTGTGGATTGAGCTTAAGTTCTGTCTAGTTCCTAGGTAATTTATTTTACCTTGTAGTAGGTGATCGCTACACTATACTCTCTAAGACCAGACCCAATATGTAGTTGCGTCAGGTGTTTAGATTGGCCGTTTTTCCGGCGCTGCTGTGTCTGTGATGAAGTAGGCCTCAGGTCGTAAGGGCGGTATAGATGATGTTTTGCCGATCGCAGTCGCTCTATATACTGTGTGCTGTTTACAGAACCCTTCTGTGTCGCATGGGCATCTGTTGGACCTCTGTGCCTAAAGTTTTATGGCGTCATAGCCTTTCAGTTATTGGAACTCTAGAATTTAGCCGCCATCTCAATGCAGCGTTGGCTCTGCCCCCCCCCCCCCCCCCCCACATTTATAGGTTTTATTGCCCAAGACATTATTTGGAATAGAAGTCTGGCTGCAGTTTGTCACTGTCATGTTTAGAATAGCTTGGGCCACAAAGCCTCTGGGGGGGGGGGGGTCTTTAAATAAAATGTACACAAATATCAGTAGTACTGTGATGGATTGCTAGTTTATTTGCAACTCAAACCACTTTATTGGATCTTTGGTTTTAGTTAAAATTAAACTTTTTTTATTTTTAGTAAAGTAACGTAGTTGGTTATTTAACCTTTGACCTGTTTCCAATTTACTTGTTTGAAGTTAAACATTCTTACAAGCATTTCTGCCTTAGAGTTCTAAAGACACGTGCATGCTCCTAAACTCCTTTAGAGTTTATCTAGGTTTACTCTCAAACAAAGGATACCAAGAGAATGAAGCAAATTTGATAACAGAAGTAAATTGAATTGTTTAATTTTGAAGTTAATTTCCCTTTTAAGGGGACATGGAAGTGGAAATGAAACGTTCATCATTCAGATGGAGGGTGCAATTTAATAAAAATAAAAAAAATCATCAAATTTGTATTTTTTATCAAATGTGCATCTTCCTTTTTGTCTCCTATGTTTAAATTAGCTCCTTTCTATGAGTAGGCTCAGGAGCATGCTCATATCTCGAGCACTCCATGGCAAGCGCGTTTGCCACATTTTATAGCAGTGTTATACATAGGGTTGCCCGCTGTTGACCACAAAATAATGGACAATCTATAGATGACTGGGTACCAGTGGTGGGTGTGGTCATATAATGGTTCTACCTTACATTCCATCGGCTGTGCATCATTTTTAAAACTGAGCAGTGATTTTATCCTCTTGATTGCCAGTAAAACACACAGCATTGATTTGACTGCCAGTAGCGCACATTGGGGGCAGTGTTACTAAAAAGTATTTTGCCCCAGTGGTTACATGTAAGACACAGAGTAGTGTTTGTACACCCCATGGTTCCCAGGACAACGACAACAAAAAAAGATATGATTTAGATGCCACTTGGGATTTATTTATTTTTAAATGGACATTCGAGTGTCCAGTATTTTTGTACAGATTTTACTGGACAGCCTTCTAAAATACTGGACTGTACAGTTAAATACAGGACACCTGGCAACCCTAGTAACCCTCCTCAGCCTATGTCAGTATGCACTATTGGAAAGGGTGTTTTTTTTTGTTTGTTTTGTGTGTGTCTCTTTTTAAAAGGTTATTGTGAATGTGCTGATATAGTACCTTATTTAAAAGTATTTTGAGAAATATACCCATATACATATCTTCTGTTTCCTTACTCTCCAGAGAGCTATAAATAAAAGGCATGACTCCACTCCATATCTGTATGCGAGACAAAATCTGTTACTGCAATAGCACTAAGAGATAAACTAGGTCCACCATTTCATAATTGCTATTCATATTTTCAAGTTTGTCATGCAATAAATGATAGTCCATATAAGACTCTCTCAAAGCATTTGAAAGTATATGCACAAACTTTAACGTAAATAAATCCCATCTTTCAATAACATATACAATACTTAGAGGATAATTTTCACATAAAAAACAGTATATATATCTAAATGGGAGTCAGAATTATAGAGCCAATTCACAGACGAGACTTGGAAGCGAGGATTTAAAATGACCCACTCCTCGTCCGTCTCATTAGCATTATCTGTACTTAATTACAAAATCCTCACACGTTGGTATCTCACACCTCAAAGAATATGCAACATCTTTCCAGGGGTCAGCTCAAGCTGTTGGAGACTATGTGGATAGAGCAATGCATTAACAGTACCGATTTTGCCCTCAATCCTAACATTACACTTCTCAACCAAATTCCGTTTGTGGGTTTCGCATATCACACAAAATTACTACAGCGAATGTTAACTTGCGCTAAACGCTTAATCCCCAGACTCTGGAAACAACAGCAACCACCCACATTCCCTCAATGGATATCTGAAATCAATCACATTATTTCTCTAGAAAAAAGACACTACTGTTATATTGGAAAACTTGATTATTTACTTGACATAGCTTTTATCTGGGAACAAAGACCACAAATATAATTATTGAATTACTATCTATTTTACGTGTCTGTCTATGTAATATTTTGAACAATAGGTTGTGTTTATGTTGACATTTATACGCAGAATAAAGCTATAAGGGTTTTGCTATAACACATGGACATAAATATGTCGCCTGTATAGGATACTATTTTCCCTTTCCTTTATTCCCCTATACCATGGTTGACTGTATTATTTCATATACGAGATAATGTTTTGTGTAGTTTGAAATCTTTGTATATTTATATTCTTATGTCATTTTCATATGATCAACCACAATAAAAATTATTTGAAAGAAAAAAATCTGTTACTGCCAATGTAAAGTATCAGTACTTGCATTTTCTTGCAAGGAAAACAAATAAAATCAAATGACCCAGCACAAATGTCAGTTTGCACATGGTATATATCATCAGATACACATTGTTCCTTGTGTGCTTTACATACTGAGTGGAACTAAGCAGCCTTCAGAGACTATGGTACATTAAACTGCTTGCAGTGTTTATATCCTCTGGATCCAGTTGTGGAATGTTTTGTAGGGGGAATAAGCTAAATAAAATCAGACTCTGTGGGATCTGAACTTATTAGAACACAGTTGCCAGGTGGAAGCTGTGGGTTACAGGACATCATTTGCCTTTAGGAAAATGTTTGTTTCCGTGGAGACTTTATGTAAAGCAGGTGAGTCTATATTGTTTGTTAGAAGTGTCCTTTGTATGTTCCTTTTTGCAGTGGGTTTAAATGTTGCCAGAAATTACTGGAGCCCTGAGCAACAGGTTTGTATTTGTGCCCTTATTGCAAGAATCCCACAGAATAAGTTGAATGTACTGGATTCTATATATTCACTAAGCTTTATAACTTAGTGCAAACATCAGGCAGATTTGGCAACAGTTTTTTTTATTTTCTTGGCTCAGAATTGTAGCCTTTACATTTGGTAACTTTGAAGTTAAACCTAAACACACAGCTCCCTACATTTTGCTTTTATTTTATAGCTAAGCTGGTGTTACCCTTGATTTGTACTATATTCAGCAGAGGATACGATCATAACTGTTGTGAAACTTTTTATATCTGAATGTGTGTGTAAAAATAAACCTGCTCAGACACAACAAGCATTTTACAATACAATGTCAAACAAATTTCCTTCTCTGTATATGTTTAACTCCTGCAAATGTTTACCATTAGCTCAGCTGACCGCACAGCTAACCATTATCCCCTATTTAAAATATCCACTGTTCATTGATGCATTGGTATATACCCTGTGTTGGTTATGAAATAAGTGAAGAAAGGCTAAAATACACCATATCTTTTACCAAAGTCAAGAGCCTAAATTTCAGACTGGACACTTCTGGCTGGCCATAGTCTCTGAGCGGGGTTCTGACAATTTATTCTTATGGGTCTATTTGTTTTTCAGTATTTATCTGTGTGATGCAATTGTGCACTAAATGTTGTAATGCTGATGAGCAAAATCAGTTTCCTTATTGAGTCCATACGACAGATGTATAATATAACACATTTATAGATGTGTTCTTAAAGGGACAGTCAAGTCCAAAAAAAACTTTCATGTTTCAAATAGGGCATGCAATTTTAAACAACTTTCCATTTTACTTTTATCATCAATTTTGCTTTGTTCTTTTGGTATTCTTAGTTGAAAGCTAGACCTAGGAAGGCTCATATGATAATTGCTAAGCCCTTGAAGGCCGCCTCTAATCATATGCTTTGTATTTGCTTTTTACAGCAGGGGAGAGCTAGTTCAGGTAAACCCTATAGATAACATTGTGAGCACGCCCGTGAATTGTGGCAGACACTGCACTAATTGGCTAAAATGAAAGTCAATAGATAATAAATAAGAAGTCATGTGATCAGGGGGCTGTCAGAAGATGCTTAGATACAATGTAATCACAGAGGTAAAAAGTGTATTAATATAACTGTGTTGGTTGTGCAAAACTGGGGAATGAGTAATAAAGGGATTATCTATCTTTTAAACAATAACAATTCTGGTGTTGACTGTCCCTTTAAAGGGATATGGAACCCAAAAACGTCCACTTGTGATTCAGACATAGCATTCCATTTTTTAGCAAAGTTTGTAATTTACTTTTATTATCAAATTTGCTCTGTTCCCATGATATTCTGTATTGAAGGCTGAAGAGATACCTAGGTAGCATCTGGAGCACTACATAGCAGGAAATAGTGCTGCCGTCTAGTGCTCTTGCAAATGGACAGCATTCTTGCAAAACTGCAGCCATATAGTGCTCCAGAAATGGGCCGGCTCCTAAGCTTACGTCCCTGTTTATCAACAAAAGATCAAAGAAAAATTGATAATAGCAGTAAATTAGAAAGTTGTGTAAAATTGCATGCTCTATCTTAATCATGAAATAAACATTTTGGGTTTCATATCCCTTTAACATAAATGTCTGCAGGAAAACAAGGAAATCCCAAAACAATCTGGAGATCTGCCAGTTATCAATATGTACTTTGTGTAGAAGACAATCTGCCTTTCACACCTGGTACAAGTCAAAGAAACGTCACCTCAAAATTGCCATCAGAGTCTTAACCATCAAATATGTAGAAAAGTGCAAGAAGCAACTAACAAGGTTTCATTTTTTGAAAGAGAAAATTTCCATGTTCCCCGTTTTTTTTTTTTAATTTATATTTGTCATTATACTGGAATATTTCAGGTACTCTGCAGTGCACAAAGTATGTGCACATAATGTAGACATTGTATGTGACACTAGGGGCAGCAGACAGATCAGATACACAGGTTAGTGTGTAATGTAGACATTGTATGTGACACTAGAGGCAGCAAAGAGATCAGATACACTGGTTAGTGTGTAATGTAGACATTGTATGTGACAGTAGGGGCAGCAGAGAGATCAGATGAAATGGTTAGTGTGTAATGTAATGTAGACATTGTATGTGACACTAGGGGCAGCAGACAGATCAGATACACTGGTTAGTGTGTAATGTAGACATTGTATGTGACACTAGAGGCAGCAAAGAGATCAGATACACTGGTTAGTGTGTAATGTAGACATTGTATGTGACAGTAGGGGCAGCAGAGAGATCAGATGAAATGGTTAGTGTGTAATGTAATGTAGACATTGTATGTGACACTAGGGGCAGCAGACAGATCAGATACACTGGTTAGTGTGTAATGTAATGTAGACATTGTATGTGACACTAGAGGCAGCAGACAGATCAGATACACTGGTTAGTGTGTAATGTAATGTAGACATTGTATGTGACACTAGAGGCAGCAGACAGATCAGATACACTGGTTAGTGTATAATGTATACATTGTATGTGACACTAGAGGCAGCAGACAGATCAGATACACTGGTTAGTGTGTAATGTAGATATTGTATGTGACACTAGAGGCAGCAGACAGATCAGATACACTGGTTAGTGTGTAATTACTTAATGTAGACATTGTATGTGACACTAGAGGCAGCAGACAGATCAGATACACTGGTTAGTGTGTAATGTAGATATTGTATGTGACACTAGGGGCAGCAGAGAGATCAGATACACTGGTTAGTGTATAATTACATAATGTAGACATTGTATGTGACACTAGGGGCAGCAGACTGATCAGATACACTGGTTAGTGTGTAATGTAGACATTGTATGTGACACTAGAGGCAGCAGACAGATCAGATACACTGGTTAGTGTGTAATTATTTAATGTAGATATTGTATGTGACACTAGAGGCAGCAGACAGATCAGATACACTGGTTAGTGTGTAATGTAATGTAGACATTGTATGTGACACTAGGGGCAGCAGACTGATCAGATACCCTGGTTAGTGTGTAATTACTTAATGTAGACATTGTATGTGACACTAGAGGCAGCAGACAGATCAGATACACTGGTTAGTGTGTAATGTAATGTAGACATTGTATGTGACACTAGAGGCAGCAGACAGATCAGATACACTGGTTAGTGTGTAATGTAATGTAGACATTGTATGTGACACTAGAGGCAGCAGACAGATCAGATACACTGGTTAGTGTGTAATTACTTAATGTAGACATTGTATGTGACACTAGAGGCAGCAGACAGATCAGATACACTGGTTAGTGTGTAATGTAGACATTGTATGTGACAGTAGAGGCAGCAGACAGATCAGATACACTGGTTAGTGTGTAATGTAGACATTGTATGTGACACTAGGGGCAGCAGACAGATCAGATACACTGGTTAGTGTGTAATGTAGACATTGTATGTGACACTAGAGGCAGCAGACAGATCAGATACACTGGTTAGTGTGTAATTATTTAATGTAGATATTGTATGTGACACTAGAGGCAGCAGACAGATCAGATACACTGGTTAGTGTGTAATGTAATGTAGACATTGTATGTGACACTAGGGGCAGCAGACTGATCAGATACCCTGGTTAGTGTATAATGTAGACATTGTATGTGACACTAGAGGCAGCAGACAGATCAGATACCCTGGTTAGTGTGTAATTACTTAATGTAGACATTGTATGTGACACTAGAGGCAGCAGACAGATCAGATACACTGGTTAGTGTGTAATGTAATGTAGACATTGTATGTGACACTAGAGGCAGCAGACAGATCAGATACACTGGTTAGTGTGTAATGTAATGTAGACATTGGATGTGACACTAGAGGCAGCAGACAGATCAGATACACTGGTTAGTGTGTAATGAAGACATTGTATGTGACACTAGGGGCAGCAGACTGATCAGATACCCTGGTTAGTGTGTAATGTAGACATTGTATGTGACACTAGAGGCAGCAGACAGATCAGATACACTGGTTAGTGTGTAATTATTTAATGTAGATATTGTATGTGACACTAGAGGCAGCAGACAGATCAGATACACTGGTTAGTGTGTAATTATTTAATGTAGATATTGTATGTGACACTAGAGGCAGCAGACAGATCAGATACACTGGTTAGTGTGTAATTATTTAATGTAGATATTGTATGTGACACTAGAGGCAGCAGACAGATCAGATACACTGGTTAGTGTGTAATTATTTAATGTAGATATTGTATGTTACACTAGAGGCAGCAGACAAATCAGATACACTGGTTAGTGTGTAATGTAATGTAGACATTGTATGTGACACTAGGGGCAGCAGACTGATCAGATACCCTGGTTAGTGTATAATGTAGACATTGTATGTTACACTAGAGGCAGCAGACAGATCAGATACACTGGTCAGTGTGTAATTACATAATGTAGACATTGTATGTGACACTAGAGGCAGCAGACCAATCAGATACACTGGTTAGTGTGTGATTACATAATGTAGACATTGTACGTGACACTAGAGGCAGCAGACCGATCAGATACACTGGCTAGTGTGTAATTACATAATGTAAACATTGTATGTGACACTAGAGGCAGCAGACAGATCAGATACACAGGTTAGTGTGTAATGTAGACATTGTATGTGACACTAGAGGCAGCACACAGATCAGATACACTGGTTAGTGTATAATGTATACATTGTATGTGACAGTAGAGGCAGCAGACAGATCAGATACACTGGTTAGTGTATAATGTAGACATTGTATGTGACACTAGAGGCAGCACACAGATCAGATACACTGGTTAGTGTATAATGTATACATTGTATGTGACAGTAGAGGCAGCAGACAGATCAGATACACTGGTTAGTGTATAATGTAGACATTGTATGCGACACTAGGGGCAGCAGACGGATCAGATACACTGGTTAGTGTGTGATTACATAATGTAGACATTGTATGTGACACTAGAGGCAGCAGACTGATCAGATACACTGGTCAGTGTGTAATTACATAATGTAGACATTGTATGTGACACTAGAGGCAGCAGACAGATCAGATACACTGGTTAGTATGTAATTACTTAATATAGATATTGTATGTTACACTAGAGGAAGCAGATGGATCATATACACTGGTTAGTGTGTAATTACTTAATGTAGACATTGTATGTGACACTAGGGGCAGCAGACTGATCAGATACCCTGGTTAGTGTGTAATGTAATGTAGACATTGTATGTGACAGTAGAGGCAGCAGACAGATCAGATACACTGGTTAGTGTGTAATTACTTAATGTAGACATTGTATATGACACTAGGGGCAGCAGACAGATCAGATACACTGGTTAGTGTGTAATTACTTAATGTAGACATTGTATGTGACACTAGAGACAGCAGACTGATCAGATACACTGGTTAGTGTGTAATTACTTAAAGGGACAGTTTACTCAAAATTTTTCTCCCCTTTAATTTGTTCCCAATGATCCACTTTACCTGCTGGAGTGTATTAAATTGTTTACAAGTAGCTCCTTTACCCTTATATTGGCATTTGAACTTGTTAATTTAGCATGTGGTATCCCCACCTATTCTGAAAGTTTGTGGCCGCGCGTACCAGCTATAGATAAGCTTTGTAAACACAGCCAGCAGAAGAAATTACACTCAGTGTGATAAAGCAGAGATAAGGTAATAAAATGTTGATTTTCCATTGTTCTCTCAAAGTATTGGTGATTGTTTTAAGGACAGATATAAGATAAAGAAGCAGGTATATGTGCACAATGTGATACAGTAATGAGATCTGATTATACCTACAAGCTCAACCTATTTTATTAGGCTGTGGCTTCAAAACACAAAATCAGAGCTATAATATACAGAAATAAACCTTAAAAAGCTAATTTTCATACATTTTTTACTCTGCAGTTGGTAAAAAAGCAATTGTAAACACATTGAGGGAAAAACTATTTTACAGTATACTGTCCCTTTAATGTAGACATTGTATATGACACTAGGGGCAGCAGACAGATCAGATACACTGGTTAGTGTGTAATTACATAATGTAGACATTGTATGTGACACTAGAGACAATAGACTGATCAGATACACTGGTTAGTGTGTAATTACTTAATGTAGACATTGTATGTGATACTAGAGGCAGCAGACAGATCAGATACACTGGTTAGTGTGTAATTACTTAATGTAGACATTGTATGTTACACTATAGGCAGCAGACAGATCAGATACACTGGTTAGTGTGTAATGTAGACATTGTATGTGAAACTAGGGGCATTGGTTAGTGTGTAATTACATGATGTAGACATTGTATGTGACAGTAGAGGCAGCAGACAGATCAGATACACTGGTCAGTGTGTAATTACATGATGTAGACATTGTATGTGACACTAGAGGCAGCAGACAGATCAGATACACTGGTTAGTGTGTAATTACTTAATGTAGACATTGTATGTGACAGTAGAGGCAGCAGACAGATCAGATACACTGGTTAGTGTATAATGTAGATATTGTATGTGACACTAGAGGCAGCAGAGAGATCAGATACACTGGTTAGTGTGTAATGTAGACATTGTATGTGACAGTAGAGGCAGCAGACAGATCAGATACACTGGTTAGTGTGTAATATAGACATTGTATGTGACACTAGAGGCAGCAGAGAGATCAGATACACTGGTTAGTGTGTAATGTAGACATTGTATGTGACAGTAGAGGCAGCAGACAGATCAGATACACTGGTTAGTGTGTATTGTAGACATTGTATGTTACACTAGGGGCAGCAGACTGATCAGATACACAGGTTAGTGTGTAATGTAATGTAGACATTGTATATAACAGTAGAGGCAGCAGACAGATCAGATGCACTGGTTAGTGTGTAATGTAGACATTGTATGTGACAGTAGAGGCAGCAGACAGATCAGATACACTGGTTAGTGTGTAATGTAGACATTGTATGTTACACTAGGGGCAGCAGACTGATCAGATACCCTGGTTAGTGTGTAATGTAATGTAAACATTGTATATAACAGTAGAGGCAGCAGACAGATCAGATACACTGGTTAGTGTGTAATTACTTAATGTAGACGTATGTGACACTAGGGACAGCAGACTGATCAGATACCCTGGTTAGTGTGTAATATAGACATTGTATGTGACATTAGAGGCAGCAGACAGATCAGATACACTGGTTAGTGTGTAATTACTTAATGTAGACGTATGTGACACTAGAGGCAGCAGACAGATCAGATACACTAGTTAGTGTGTAATGTAGACATTGTATGTGACAGAGGCAGCAGACAGATCAGATACCCTGGTTAGTGTGTAATGTAGACATTGTATGTGACATTAGAGGCAGCAGACAGATCAGATACACTGGTTAGTGTGTAATTACTTAATGTAGACGTTGTATGTGACACTAGGGGCAGCAGACTGATCAGATACCCTGGTTAGTGTGTAATGTAATGTAGACATTGTATGTGATACTAGGGGCAGCAGACTGATCATATACCCTGGTTAGTGTGTAATGTAATGTATACATTGTATGTGACACTAGAGGCAGCAGACAGATCAGATACCCTGGTTAGTGTGTAATGTAATGTAGACATTGTATGTGATACTAGGGGCAGCAGACTGATCATATACCCTGGTTAGTGTGTAATGTAATGTAGACATTGTATGTGACACTAGAGACAGCAGACTGATCAGATACACTGGTTAGTGTGTAATTACTTAATGTAGACATTGTATGTGACACTAGAGACAGCAGACTGATCAGATACACTGGTTAGTGTGTAATTACTTAATGTAGACATTGTATGTGACACTAGAGGCAGCAGACTGATCAGATACACTGGTTAGTGTGTAATGTAATATAGACATTGTATGTAACAGTAGAGGCAGCAGACAGATCAGATACACTGGTTAGTGTGTAATGTAGACATTGTATGTGACAGTAGAGGCAGCAGACAGATCAGATACACTGGTCAGTGTGTAATTACATGATGTAGACATTGTATGTGACACTATAGGCAGCAGACAGATCAGATACACTGGTTAGTGTGTAATTACTTAATGTAGACATTGTACGTGACACTAGAGGCAGCAGACAGATCAGATACACAGGTTAGTGTGTAATGTAGACATTGTATGTGACAGTAGAGGCAGCAGACAGATCAGATACACTGGTTAGTGTGTAATGTAGACATTGTATGTGACAGTAGAGGCAGCAGACAGATCAGATACCCTGGTTAGTGTGTAATGTAGACATTGTATGTTACACTAGGGGCAGCAGACTGATCAGATACCCTGGTTAGTGTGTAATGTAATGTAGACATTGTATATAACAGTAGAGGCAGCAGACAGATCAGATACACTGGTTAGTGTGTAATGTAGACATTGTATGTGACAGTAGAGGCAGCAGACAGATCAGATACACTGGTTAGTGTGTAATGTAGACATTGTATGTTACACTAGGGGCAGCAGACTGATCAGATACCCTGGTTAGTGTGTAATGTAATGTAAACATTGTATATAACAGTAGAGGCAGCAGACAGATCAGATACACTGGTTAGTGTGTAATGAAGACGTATGTGACACTAGGGGCTGCAGACTGATCAGATACCCTGGTTAGTGTGTAATATAGACATTGTATGTGACATTAGAGGCAGCAGACAGATCAGATACACTGGTTAGTGTGTAATTACTTAATGTAGACGTTGTATGTGACACTAGAGGCAGCAGACAGATCAGATACACTGGTTAGTGTGTAATGTAGACATTGTATGTGACAGAGGCAGCAGACAGATCAGATACCCTGGTTAGTGTGTAATGTAGACATTGTATGTGACATTAGAGGCAGCAGACAGATCAGATACACTGGTTAGTGTGTAATTACTTAATGTAGACGTTGTATGTGACACTAGAGGCAGCAGACTGATCTGATACCCTGGTTAGGGTGTAATGTAGACATTGTATGTGACATTAGAGGCAGCAGACAGATCAGATACACTGGTTAGTGTGTAATTACTTAATGTAGACGTTGTATGTGACACTAGAGGCAGCAGACGGATCAGATACACTGGTTAGTGTGTAATAAGACGTATATGACACTAGGGGCAGCAGACTGATCAGATACACTGGTTAGTTGGCACCTTTCTGTAGCCTATGGATACCTTGGCCTGAAGTGAGACTGGATGTTCTATGTGAGTCAGAAGATTGTAGATAAACAAATGCTTCCTGCTGTCTGTTCATCCCATTTCCCTGAAATTTTATATAACTAGCTATAATCTTTGTTACTGTAGATTTTTATTTTTTTGATTATCTTTTCATTTCTCCATCTAGGAATCTGTTCCAGCTGAAAGTTTACCGACAGCTGTTGTCTTTAATACAAGGTCTCATTTTAGATCTGTTTTATTTTTTTATATATAAAGAAAACAAAAAAAAATTAAACAAATTATGTAACTTTGCCTCAATCCCTCCTTTTTTTTTTTTTTTGTTTTAGCAATACCTCTATAAATTCAAATGCAGTTGCTGATTGTGTTTCATCTTCCCTGGAGAACACACTCATTTCCTCCGGTGAGTAGATTTTTTTTTTTCTTGGAAGCTCAGTAGCCAACGTAGTCTGTGATATTCACACAGTGACCAGGTTAGTTGTATCTGTTCTCTTGCAACAAGTTCTTTGTTTAGAACTCTAAGTTTCTGAATTTGTTGGGCCATTGACTTCACACCTGGTTGTTTTATTTAATTAAACCCTGGTACTGGTATTTACGGAAGCCCAGAGAGGCCATGCATTTTAATATTTTTTAACTTGTTTTTTCAACATAACATAAGTTGTTTTTATAAAGATTTCAGGTAGGAAGTGTTACAGTGGTGGAGCAGACTGATTGAAAGGGAAAGCAGCTGCCGAGGCTGTAACAGCAGCCTGTGCTCTATCCCTTTTTCATACCCCATCCAAGGATTTTATCAGATATTCATGCCATTTATACATTGTAGTGCCCTCAAACTGCAGGTCTTAAAGGAGTAGCTGTTTTTTGTTACTGATATCCCTGTGTTTTAAAGGACCAATCAAAACAGTAGATTTGCATAATCAACAAATGCAAGATAACAAGACAATGCAATAGTACTGACAATTTTAAGTTGTCTTTTCCCACTCCCCCTGTACCATGTGACAGCCATCAGCCATTCACAAATGCATACACGTAACGTGTGACAGCCATCAGCCATTCACAAATGCATACACACTTATTCTTGCGCATGCTCAGTAGGAGCTGGTGACTCAAAACGTTTAAATATTAAAAGACTGTGCACATTTTGTTAATAGAAGTAAATTGGAAAGTTTTTTAAAATGACATGCTCTATCTGAATAATGAAAGTTTAATTTTGATTGTGTCCCTTTAAGACACGGTGTAATCAATAAATTCCCACCACCTACCCCTTTTAAAGGGGCATGTGGGTGGATTTGAATGATTACCCTGTGTTTTTTTTTTGTTTTGTTTTTTTCATTTTTTTTTTATTGAGGAAATATATAACATTTATACATTTGCATTGTTTTGACAAGTGTCAATTTACATAGATTCTGTATTAATGTCCTGACCATTATTGACTTTTCCATGTTGTTTCAAACACGTGCAATATCAGTGCATGGCAAAGTTCATATTCAAGTTATCATTTCCGTTTTACAAATGGTTATGTTATACTGAGTGGTCATTGTATAAAAATTAAACTTAAACCATTTTCAACATGAAAATTAAAATCAAAATTAATAACAAAAAACACAAATAAAACAAAAACTGAGTCGTGCTCGCTCTTTCCTGCAGATTGCTTTACCCAAAGGGATTCCCAATGCTATGTCTATCTATTTGTTTCACTATTTTGCTGCCTATTTCCCTAGTCTCTATGTCAGGGTGTCTAGGTTAATGTCCTAATACCAAACCGTGTGAAGTTTAATTTGGTATATTATGTCTCGAGCATTATTCTCGGTCCTATGTATGTATTTTTGTGGCGTGAATGGATTTTACATTATTTCTATCTATCTATATTTTAATTTTTCGATCTGTGACAAACGCTGTTAAAGGTGTTGTATATCCCCATTCCCTCTGCCTTTGGTATCCCTTATCTAAGCCTCCCATCAATTCAGCATTGGTGGGTATCGGGAATAGAGGGGCAGGTGGGTAGAATTTTATTATTTACCCTGTGTCTTAAAGGAGTAGTTGAGGTGATTTTACTGATTACCCTGTGTCTTAAAGGGGTAGTTGAGGTGATTTTACTGATTACCCTGTGTCTTAAAGGGGTAGTTGAGGGTGATTTTACTGAATACTCTGGGCCTTAAAGGGGCAGGTGGGAGAATTTTTTTCTTACAATGTTTAAGAATGTGACATACTGTTTGGGGTCTGTGCGCTGGATGTTTCATTATGTGACACTATTTTGGGGTCTTTGCTCTGGATGTTTCAGTATGTGATGAACTATTTGGCATCTGTGCTTTGAGTGTTTCAGTATGTGATGAACTATTTGGCATCTGTGCTTTGAGTGTTTCAGTATGTGATGAACTATTTAGCATCTGTGCTTTGAGTGTTTCAGTATGTGATGAACTATTTGGCATCTGTGCTTTGAGTGTTTCAGTATGTGATGAACTATTTGGCATCTGTGCTTTGAGTGTTTCAGTATGTGACACTATTTGGTGCCTCTTTAAATTTAATTAGTAGATTCAGATGCCTGTTTAATTTCTTACACACAGACACACACACAAGGTCTATCTCCCAGGACGGGGGAGACCTTGACGTGGTCCTGGGCTTGATCCTTTGGCGCCAAATGTAACCGACTTCCCCCAGTTTTACTTTTAAACATTACTGAGTATCTGCTGGCGAGTGCCAGGTTTTCTGTGTGTTGTGTTTATAATGTTTATAATGCTTCCCTGTAGGGCTGTCACCCAGGCTGTTCAGGGGTTAACTGCCTGAGTTGCTGGGAACTGTGCAGCTGTCTGTCAGTGTTCAGGGCTGTGGAGTTAACAGTGGCTTAGGATGTGTACCCAATCCAGTCTGTGAGTGCGGTCCATTCCTGTGTTTTGTATTTATATAGGGGAGATTACAAACGCCTGTGTCACCTTGGGAGGTTCCCAGTTGGTTTGTTTGAAAGTATTCATTGTGTGGGTGCTGGTTTAGGGTCCCAGGAAGAGGGGATACTTTGATGTGGTCCTGGGCTTGATCCTTTGGCGCCAAATGTAACCGACTTTCCCCAGTTTTGCTTTTAAATATTACTGAGTATCTGCTGGCGAGTGCCAGATTTTCTGTGTGTTGTGTTTATAATGTTTGTAATGCTTCACTTTGGGCCTGTGCCCTGAGTTGCTTGTAACTGTGCAGCTGTCTGTCAGTGTTCAGGGTTGTGGAGTTGACAGTGGCTTGGGATGTGTAACCAGTTTAGTCTGTGAGTGGGGTCCATTCCTGTTGGTTATATATGTATATGTTCAAGACTCCCAAAATCAATTTCTTTGGTTCACATGTTTTTATTCATATTTCAAATACATAGTACACATGTACATAAGTACAAGACTAACGTTTCGGCCCCAGCATAGGCCTTTCTCAAGGTGCACAATATACAAACACAGCGGTTTAAATACCCTGAGCTACACAATTTCTTGCCAGGTTCCCAAGCTGACGCCACATACCTTACTCCTTCCATACTCTGCCTCATATCGCCACCTAGTGGACATTTCCATGTACTGCATTCTTTGCCTCCTCATTTTCTTATTGGGCTTGCTGAAAAAGAACGGGAACTGTCATCAATGCTAAAGGAACACAGATGTTATCATACATGTTTCAGAATACATTTCAAAACGGAAACCAAGGTATGATTTACAAAAATATGATTTACAAAAAACATGCTAAGGGTAAGAATGTATTCAGCCCTTTTGGCTGGCTTGAATCTAGCTCATTAATCCAGCTAGCCTCCCTTTGGAGCAGCTGCTTCTTCCTACCCCCACCCCCTGACCTGCTTCACTATCTGGTCAATTGGGGCACATCTCAAACTAGAAGTGGGATGTTTACTCTCCAAAAAATGTTTTGCAACTAGTTGGTCAGTTTTGCCAGAGTCAATTGCTGCCCTGATGCTGGATCTATGCACCGCCATCCTCTCCTTCAGCATGCATTCTGTCATCCCTACATAGGACTTTCTACAGGGACACTTAATCAAGTAAACCACATATTTGGATTCACAATTCAATGCATTTTTAATTTTTATATTTCTTATGCAAAACAGAAAGAGAAGCAGTTTGCCAGGAATGAACAGCAGCATCAATAGCTTGTTCTATGGCCCGGTTACCACCTGGAAGTAGCTTCTTTCTGCCCAATTGTGCTTTTCACAGAGGAAAACTTTCCTGTAGTATATCAGTCTGATCCGCCGACATGGTCAGTCCAGACCCAAAATACCAGGCAATTCTCCTCTGAACAAGGAAAAGGCAACCCCAGATGATCGTTTTGGCCTTCTGTGGGCCTCGTCAGTGAGGTGTAGCCATATTCCTCTAAGCACATTGGGCAAGGAGTCCACGTCTGGTTTCCCCCATCACCCATAGGGAGACTATCCCCAGGGTCATATTTACATATGCAAAACAGAAAGAAAAGCAGTCTGCCAGGAACGAACAGCAGCATCAATAGCTTGTTCTATGGCCCGGTTACCACCTCGTAGTAGCTTCTTTCTGCCCAATTGTGCTTTTCACAGAGGAAAACTTTCCTGTAGTATTCTACTGTGGCTAAATGTCTCCTAAAATGAGACTTTTGCGTGTTATACATCCATGGCATTTGTTTACCCCTGGTTTTCTACTCAAAAAGTGAGTGCTTCTTGTCTCATTTCTCTGTCGGATCTGCCTTAATCAGTAAATCCTTAAAACTTTTACCCCTCCTTTATGAAAAAATAGGGCATTCTTTCACATACGGTTTTAATCTGTCCTCTGCTCTCAATATATCCCAGTTTCTTAGAACAGCTTTTCCAAATTTCCAGATATGTTGTGTAATCAGTCACCAAATGTAACAGATTATCATCCCCTTTCTGTCTTATCTCTTATTATATTGGCATGCCTAAAACCTGCTTCTGGCCTTCCTCAACTAATTTGTTAGCACAGCCCCTTTAGACAAATCTTTCCCCCATGTTTTTTTTACATATATCTGGGAACCTCAGAATGGATTCCCCCTGTCATCTATTCCAGTTACAGTAGCGCAATAAAACAGTATCTATAGACAGATACACAAGGAAATAAAGAATTGCAGACGGCACTGTATCTCCTCGTGTAGACATAAATTTTTATAATATATGCACTTTATGTCCCTTTCAACATAAGTTCCATCCAAAATAGGGGTACGTACTACCTCTTCCATCAACCTATACCTCCCAGACATATATATATCACATGAGCAAGGACTTGTGATTAAAGCGCATAAGACCTCCTTCCTATAATCACCTGAGAGTACCAGGTGACGCTGCACCACAGAGTGTGTGAGAGCTGTGGATAAACTAATATATATTTGTGGTATTAGTGCAATAAGGTTAAATGTAGGACCACATAAATAAACATACGACATACAATATATCGAACTTAATTATCTCATGAATTGAGGATATCTCCAATACAGTCTGTAGTAAAAATACAAAAGTCCAGAAAAAATACAAACAGAAGTAAAAATATACATTGTAAAAAATAGTAGTATTTTTGCAGGGAACAAATTCAGCGTCTATAATCCAAAAGGTAAACTTCTGTAGTGAGATGCACCAAAAAAAACAATCAGTCTGCCTTAGGCAGTTCTATACGGGCTACCTGGTCCTGGTAGTTTGTTCTCACAATAATCGTGAAGCTGATTCATTCCTTGTGTGAATTACACAATTTTATCTGTCACATACCTCATTTGTTGGTTATTCTAGTAAGCATACTTACAACGGACCCGTTGATGTGTGTATGTAGTTAGTTAATAAATCCAGTATTACACTATTGGTGTCCCCTTCTGTTTTATTGTATAATCCACATTGGAGCATTCTGCAGAACCTACTTGTCATTCTGGGGGAGAGAGAGGAAATGATAGGAGAGAAAAATACACCTTTAACGTTCCCTGCCAGACTCCATATATAAAAACGGATGAGTTCCGGTGTTGGCGATATACTTACCTCATTTGATTGAGGTGAAATCTGGTGAGTACCCATCTATAATCAGATATGGATAGAAAAATCTGCACACTTGAATATCCAGACTGATTGTTTTTTTGGTGCATCTCACTACAGAAGTTTACCTTTTGGATTATAGACGCTGAATTTGTTCCCTGCAAAAATACTACTATTTTTTACAACGTATATTTTTACTTCTGTTTGTATTTTTTCTGGACTTTTGTATTTTTACTACAGACTGTATTGGAGATATCCTCAATTCATGAGTTCGATATATTGTCAGTTCGATATATTGTCTGTCGTATGTTTATTTATGTGGCCCTACATTTAACCTTATTGCACTAATACCACAAATATATATTAGTTTATCCACAGCTCTCACACACTCTGTGGTGTAGCATCACCTGGTACTCTTAGGTGATTATAGGAAGGAGGTCTTATGCGCTTTAATCACAAGTCCTTGCTCATGTTTTATTTGTAATTTTGGGAAGTCTAATAGGGATCTTACTTCCTTTTTGTGATCTAGCAGCTTTCTCCTTCTTTGCAGCTACTTGTGTTTATTATTTGTCTGTTAATACAGCCAAATTGTAGCCCTTGAGTTTGTAAACTGGGTAGGTTCCACCTGCAATCTCTCACCTGGGCAAGTCCAAAGCGCAGTCCCCGAGTTTTTGGTCGTTCTGATAATTTACTCTGGTCCTCTTGTTTTCCAATATATATATATATATATATATATATATATATATAAGTATTTTGGATTTGATAGGGTCAAGCACTCCCATCGCTTATCTGTATGTCCAATGCCCTGGGTGCAGGCCTAAAAATGCATATACAGTTTATCAAGAAAAGGCACACTCGCAGGGTCTTCAACGAAATAGGGTTTTAATACTCACAAGGAGTAACATTTTGGGGTTTGCTATGGTTTGGCACTTTATGTATTTATATAAAGTTCTAAATATATGTATTGCACTTATATTTACCATGATTCAGGTTTCAGTATATTTCCTTTTGCAGACTGTCAGTTTCATATCTGGGAAATGCATTTTTTAGGAAAATGTATTTCTTACCTGGGGGTATAGTCTTTTTTCAATTGACTGTCATTTTAAATTCACGGGCGGAATTGGGCTCATGAGGGCGCGAAATGCCAAACTATATTGCGTCATTTTTGGCGTGAGATTTTTTGACGCAAAGTTACGTTCGATGATGCAAATTCGTCATTTCCGGCGTCTTTGTCGATGCCGAGTCCTTTCACAAGGTTGCGTCTTCATTGACGCGAGTGTGTCATTTCCGGATGATGTTAGCACCAAAAAACTTTCTCTGTTTGCTTTGTGCGCCATACTTGGCGCCAAATATTTTCATTATTTTAAACCCCATTCCTATTTGCCTCTTGCCTTTTTTCTCTATCAGAGGGCTATGCTGTTTGCATTTATTTCCCATTCCTGAAACTGCCATATAAGGAAATTGATAATTTTGCTTTATATGTTGTTTTTTCTCTTACATTTGCAAGATGTCTCAATCGGATCCTGTCTCAGAAATCACTGTTGGAATCCTGCTGACTGATAACAGTTCTACCAAAGCAAAGTACATTTGTTGTAATCTTGTGGAGATTATAGCTCCAGCTCTGGTTTGTAATAAGTTGTCATGATAAACTTTTACATGCAGAGAATGTGTCCATCAGTACATTGCCTGTTGCTGTTCTTTTAACATCTTATGTACAAGATTTACCTGTGAATTTATAAGAATGTATTGCTGATTCTATTCAGAAGGCTTTGTCTGCCATCCTGCCTTCTAATAAATGTAAAGGTCTTTTAAAAGTTCTCATAAAATGTATGAAATTTCAAATGACCGACAATATACTGAATTATCCGTCTCTGATGAGGATCTATCTGATTCAGAAGATACTTCCTCAGATATTGACACTGACAAATCTACTTATTTATTTAAAATGGAGTACATTCGTTCTTTGTTAAAGAAGTGTTGATTATATTGGATATTGAGGAGACTAGTCCTCTTGATATTAAAACTAGTAAACGTTTAAATTCTGTTTATAAACCTCCTGTGGTTATTCCAGAGGTTTTTCCAGTTCCTGATGCTATTTCTAAGGAATTGAATAGGCCTGGTGGTACTTTTATTCCTCCTTTAAGGTTTAAAAACTTGTATCCTTTGCCAGCAGTTAGACTGGAGTTTTGGAAAAAGATCAGCAAAGTTGATGGGGCTATCTCTACTCTTGATAAATGTACTACTATTCCTACGGAAGATAGTACTTCTTTTAAAGATCCTTTAGATAGGAAACTTGAATCTTATCTAAGGAAAGCTTATTTATAGAGCTGCAACAACTAATCGTCATAATCGATAATAATCGATTATCAAAATAGTTAACAAATCTCATAATCAATTAGTTGGTCTGTGCACAACACCAGCTACTTCACTCTAATGAACTCCTGCACATGGTATTGTGTTGTATGACTATGTCCTTAGCCTAAAGGACGTCTACAGACATCTACTTTTCACTTTTTCAGGACAGTATAAGTTTACAACTACCCCTGGCTTATGTGTAACCCAGATATAATAGCAATCATTTGGATTGTTTATATTAAATCAGATGATTTGTAACTATGCTTTTCATGATATAGTGCCAAGCTTGTTATTTACACCTAGCCCCTAGATTGATGGGAGTTATTTAAATTGGCCGACGGACATTTGGCCAACGGACAGAATGCCGAAGCATGTTCTGAGTTTGGCCGAGGGAAGATACGCTCCAGAGTGCTGCAACCGCCTCTGGGAACCTAGCCATGGGTCCCAGCCCGCACGTCTTGTAATTCTCTGTCTGGGAAATTATCTATCTATCAAATCTATCTATCGAATTTATCTATCAAATCTATCTCGTGTCCGGACTGTTATCTGACAGCCACTTGTGTGTCGGCCAAATGTCCTTCGGCTAATAGTCCAGCCATGAAATAAATGTGTAAGGATTTGTCCTGTTATTGATATATAGACCTTAGCGCTTTTGATTTGTTTTTTATTGTTTTTTTTATATTTTTAATAAATTGTGATAATATGTATCAGATTCAACCTTTATAAGGATATATGTTATTTTTAGAGCGGACTAGATATTTTCCCCTAACCTTATAGCTGGTTATTTACCATTGCATATAGATATTCAAGATATTTTTTATGTTAGAATGAAGTCAAGGGTTACTTTATTGAGAGGCCCCTTGCCAAGGTGGAAAACACTTTGCATTGGTGAAGAGCTAACAAGGATAAATATCCCACTTTGGTGAACTTGGCAAAACCCTACTTATGCATCTCAAGCACCTCAACACCATCTGAGTGCCTCTTCTCTGCTGCAGGAAATATAGCTGCAAACCGAGAACCAGACATAGCCAGAAGCATGTGGACATGTTGAGATTTTTTGCTATTCAATGCAAAGTTTCTGAAAGAGTGATTAACAGAATGTTATTAACAGTGATAGTCTAACTATTTCTAGTTCTACCTCTTTTCAAACAGATTTTAGTTTTGTTTGATTAAAAAAATGTGCTCTGGACAAGCAGTTGTGTTAATGTAAAGTTTTAGTTTGAAGTTTATATTTTTAACACTCGGTATGTGGATTTTATTTAAAATATAGGAAACAACTATTGGTTTTTTTTATATATATATTTATTCTATTAATCGAAAAAATAATCGGCCGATGAATCGATTATGAAAATAATCGTTAGTTGCAGCCCTACTTATTTATATTCAGGTCATCTTCTTAGGCCTGCAATTTCTTTGGCTGATGTTGCAGCTGCTTCAACTTTTTGTTTGGAAACTTTAGCGCAACAAGTATCGGATCATGATTTGTCTAGTATTGTTATCTTGATTCAACATGCTAATAATTTCATTTGTGATGCCATTTTTTGATTTCATCAAAATTGATGTTAAATCTCTGTCTTTAGCTATTTTAGCTAGAAGAGCTTTGTGGCTTAAATCTTGGAATGCTAATATGACTTCCAAGTCCAGATTGCTATCTCTTTCTTTCCAAGGTAATAAATTATTTGGTTCACAGTTGGATTCAATAATTTCAACTGTCACTGGGGGGAAGGGAGTTTTTTTGCCTCAGGATAAAAGATCTAAGGGTAAATCTAAAGCTTCTAACCGTTTTCGTTTCTAAATAAGGAACAGAAACCTAATTCTTCCCCCAAGGAATCTGTTTCCAATTTGAAGCCTTCTTCAAATTGGAATAAATCCAAGCCATTTACGAGATCAAAGCTAGCCCCAAAGTCCGCATGAAGGTGCGGCCCTTATTCCATCTCAGCTGGTAGGGGGCAGATTTAAGTTTTTTCAAAGATGTTTGGATCAGTTTGGTCCAAAATCATTGGATTCAGAATATTGTCTCTCAGGGGTACATAATAGGATTCAAAGTAAGACCGCTTGTGAGAAGATTTTTTCTCTCACGCATTCCAGCAAACTCAGTAAGGCTCAGGCTTTCCTGAAGTGTGTTTCAGACCTGGAGTTATCAGGGGTAATCATGCCCGTTCCGTTTCAGGAACAGGGTCTGGAGTTTTATTCAAATCTATTCATTGTCTCAAAGAAACAAAAATTAATTCATACCAGTTTTGGATCTAAAAATTTTGAATCGATATGTAAGAGTACCAACTTTCAAAATGGTGACTATAAGGTCTATTCTGCCTTTTGTTCTGCAAGGGCATTATATGTCCACAATAGACTTACAGGATGCATATCTTCATATTCTGATTCATCCAGATCGCTATCAGTTCCTGAGCTTCTCTTTTCTAGACAAGCATTACCAATTTTTTGCTCTGCCTTTTGGCCTAGCGACAGCTCCAAGAATCTTTTCAAAGGTTGTCGGTGTCCTACTCTCTGTAATCAGAGAGTGGGGTGTTGCGGTGTTTCCTATTTGGACGATATTTTGGAACTTGCTCAGTCTTTACGTTCTGCAGAATCTTACATGAATCAACTACTGTTGTTTCTTCGAAGACATGGTTGGAGGATCAATTTACCAAAAAGTTCTTTGATTCCTCAGACAAAGGTAACCTTTGTAGGTTTCCAGATAGATTCAGTGTTCATGACTTTGTCTCTAACAGACAAGAGACGTTTGAAATTGGTTGCAGCCTGTCAGAACCTTCAGTCTCAGTCATTCCCTTCAGTAGCTATGTGCATGGAAGTTTTTGTTCTCATGACTGCAGCATCGGACGCGATCCCCTTTGCTCGTTTTCATATGAGACCTCTACAGTTTTGTATGCTGAACCAATGGTGCAGGGATTATACAAGGATATCACAATATCCTTAAATCCCAATCCTTAAATCCCAATGTTTGTCTTTCTCTGACTTGGTGGTTATATATGTATAATTCTAGGGGCCTCTTTCGTTCATCCAACCTGGACTGATGCAAGTCTTTCAGGTTGGGGAGCTGTTTGGGGATCTCAGACAGCACAAGGGGTTTGGAAATCTCAAGAGGCGAGATTACCAATAAATATTCAGGGCTCTTCAGTTTTGGCCTCTGTTGAAGAGAGAACCGTACATTTGCTTTCAGACAGACAATATCACAACTGTGGCATATGTCAATCATCAAGATGGGACTCACAGTCCTCAAGCTAAGAAAGAAGTATCTTGGATACTTGTTTGGGCGGAATCCAGCTCCTGTCTCATTTCTGCGGTTCTTATCCCAGGTATAGACAATTGGGAAGCGGATTACCTCAGTCGTCAGACTTTACATCCGGGAGAATGGTCTCTCCACCCAGATGTGTTTTCTCAAGTTGTTCAGATGTGGGGGCTTCCAGAAATAGATCTGATGGCATCTCATCTAAACAAGAAACTTCCCAGGTACCGATCCAGGTCCAGGGATCCTCAGGCGGAAGCAGTGTTGATGCGTTGACACTTCCTTGGTGTTATCAACCGGCTTATATTTTCCTGTCTCTAGTTCTTCTTCCAAGAGTGATCTCCAAAATCATCATGGAGCTATTGTTTGTGCTGCTGGTGGCTCCAGCATGGCCTCACAGGTTTTGGTATGCAGATCTTGTTCGGATGTCCAGTTGCCAACCTTGGAAAATTCTTAAGGCCAGACTTTCTATCTCAAGGTCAGTTTTTCCATCAGGATCTCAAATCATTAAATTTGAAGGTATGGAAATTGAACGCTTAATGCTTAGTCATAGAGGTTTTTCTATGATATTTCTGTGATTAATAACATAGTAACATAGTAACATAGTAGATAAGGTTGAAAAAAGACTGAAGTCCATCGAGTTCAACCTATACAAATCTAAAATACTTACAAAAAGCTCCAGTTAAGCTTAAATAACCCCATTAAAATGTGACCCATTTAATACTAGCAATCATATCCATGAATTTTGTTTATATACAGAAATTTATCCAGACTATTTTTAAATGTATCTATGGTATTGGCATTCACTACCTCCTTTGGTAATGAGTTCCACAATTTTATTGCTCTTACAGTGAAAAAACGTTTCCGTTGCAGGAGATTAAATCTCCTTTCCTCCAACCTTAAATTATGACCTCTTGTCAGAACCAATTTTCTTGGAATAAAAAGAGCTTCTGCCATCTCTGTATATGGGCCTTGAATATATTTATATAAAGTAATCATGTCACCTCTCAAGCGCCTTTTTTCTAAAGAGAACAGACCCAGTTTGGCTAGCCTCTCCTCATAGGTTAATTTCTCCAATCCCCTTATTAGCTTTGTGGCCCTTCTCTGAACTTTTTCTAGTTCTGCAATATCTTTTTTAGCAATCGGTCCCCAGAACTGCACTCCAAACTCAAGGTGAGGTCTTACCAGGGCTTTATATAATGACAGAATTATGCTTTCCTCCCTTGAATCAATGCCTCTTTTAATACATGCTAGTATCTTATTAGCCTTTGAAGCCGCTGCCCTGCATTGTGCACTCATCTTTAGCTTGTTATCTATTACTACTCCCAAATCCCTTTCCTCCTGTGTTTGGCTAAGTCTTGTCCCATTTAAAAAATACATAGCCTGCTTATTTTTACTTCCAAAATGTAGAACCTTACATTTTTCCGTATTAAATCTCATTTTCCATTCACTTGCCCATAGTTCTAATTTTAGCAAATCCCTTTGCAAAGAGAGTTCATCCTGCTCTGACCTAATGACCTTACTTAACTTAGTATCATCTGCAAAAATAGAGATGTCGCTATTTAATCCTTGCTCCAAGTCATTTATAAAAATATTAAAAAGAACAGGGCCCAGTACTGATCCCTGGGGGACGCCACTGATTACCTTTGTCCAATCTGAGTATGATCCATTTACTGCTACTCGTTGCTCCCTATCTTTTATCCAGTTATTTATCCATGAGCTAACATTTTCAGCTATTCCCAGTCCCTTAATTTTGTGCATTAATCTCTCATGTGGCACTGTATCAAATGCCTTTGCAAAATCTAAGTATATCACATCAACTGATTCCCCTTTATCTATATTTTTACTTACTTCCTCGTAGAATCTAATTAGATTAGTTTGACATGATCTATTTCTCCTAAAGCCATGCTGATTAGAACTCATAATCTTGTTTACACGAATATGCTCATCAATATAATCCCTTATAATCCCTTCAAATATCTTCCCCACTATTGATGTCAGACTAACTGGTCTATAGCTTCCTGGATCATCCCTGCTTCCCTTTTTGAAGAGTGGCACCACATCAGCTTTACGCCAATCCTGGGGTACCATGCCTGAGGATAATGAGTCTTGAAAAATTAAGAGTAAAGGTTTGTCTATAACAGTGCTAAATTCCCTTAACACCCTTGGGTGTATTCCATCTGGGCCTGGAGTTTTATTTACCTTAATATTTTTTAGTTTTTTCCTGATATCCTCTAAACAAAACCCAGTTAGTGGTATGGACTGGCATGTTCTATTCTGTTCCAAAGTATCATTCAATGGTTCCTCTCTTGTGTATACTGAAGAAAAAAACTGGTTTAGTACCTCAGCCTTCTCCCTGTCAATATTTATCATGCTACCCTCCACACATTTTAATGTACCTATATTATCCTTCTTAGATTTTTTGCTATTTATGTACTTAAAGAACCTTTTAGGGTTAGACTTAGAATCCTTGGCAATTAATTTTTCATATTCAATTTTGGCTAATTTGATTGCTTTTTTGCATGCTTTGTTACATTCCTTATAAATATTGTATGCTGAGTCTGTACTATTTTCTTTTAATAATTTAAATGCCCTACGTTTTTTCCTAATTTCTTTTAACACATTTATATTTAGCCATAACGGCTTATTTTTTTTATTTTTATTTTTATAACCATATGGTATGTATTGATATGTATATTTATTTAACAAATTTTTAAATATTATCCATTTATCCTCTGTATTTTTATTAGAAAATACATTGTCCCAATTTATATTATTTAATGATTTCCTTAAATCGTTGAATTTTGCTTTCTTGAAATTAAAAGTCTTAGTTAAGCCTTTAAAACACTGCATATGAAAAGAGATTTCAAATGTGACCATGTTATGATCACTGTTACCCAAATGTTCTTTGATTTCTATGTTTGATATTATATCTGTATTGTTTGATAGCACTAAATCCAATATAGCTTTACTCCTAGTTGGCTCCTCTATTAATTGTGACAAGAAGTTATCCCTGAGAACATTTAAAAATCTATCCCCCTTAGCTGAATTACTAGTTTCATTGGCCCAGTTTATATCAGGGTAGTTAAAATCTCCCATAATTACAGCACTGTTATTAGCAGCCTTACCTATTTGCATTAGTAGTTGAGTTTCCTCTGGGTCACTAATGTTGGGAGGCTTGTAGCATGTTCCTAGTAATATTTTTTTAGGATTTTTTCCCCCACTCTTTATTTCAACCCACAGGGTCTCTACATTGTCACTTGTATCATAAATATCTTCCCTTATTGTAGGTTTAAGGTCAGGTTTAATATACATGCAGATTCCTCCACCCCTTTTATTATTCCTGTCCCTCCTAAATAATGTATACCCCTCTAAGTTAACTGCCCAGTCATGTGAATCATCCCACCAAGTTTCAGTTATACTGATAACATCATAGTCCTCTTCTGCAACTAAGAGCGTCAGCTCCCCCATTTTACCTGTCATGCTTCTTGCATTTGTTGTCATACATTTAATTTTCATGTGCTTTCTGCTGCTACTTGGTGTACTTTCCTCTATACTTTCTAATGTGACATTTCTTAAGTCATCCTTTCCTTGAGATATTAATGGAGAGACATATTCAGACACTGATCTCTCTGTTCTATTTTGTTCAAATTGACCCTCCCCCCCTTTGCCTAGTTTAAAAGGTTCTCTAAACGTGCTACCATCCTTTCCCCCAACACACCTGCACCCATGTCATTCAGGTGCAATCCATCCTTACTGTACAATTTGTACCCTAGTGAAAAATCAGCCCAGTGTTCTAAAAAGTCAAACCCCTCATTTTTACACCATGTTTTTAGCCATGAATTAACAGACCTTAGCTCCTTCTGCCTTACTGAGTTAACACACGGCACTGGTAATATCTCAGAAAATATTACTTTGGATGTCCTTGCTTTAAGCTTGCTACCTAACTCCCTGAAGTCATTTTTTAGGACTCTCCATCTCCCACTGATTTCTTCATTAGTACCAATATGCACCATGACTGCAGGATCAGACCCGCATCCCTCTAACAATCTATCAATACGCTCCACAATATGCCTAACACGAGCCCCTGGAAGACAGCAAACTGTTCTATGTAAAGGGTCTGGATGACAAATTAAGCCTATCAACCTTCCTTATAATAGAGTCTCCTACCACCAACATCTGCCTCTGGCCCTGACTTGTATGCCCCTCTTCCATGACTGAAGGACTGCCCACCATAGTATGCTCCTCTTCCACAGCTAAAGGACTGTTCACTATACTAGGCAACACGGCCCTCTCTGACACTGCCACCCCTGAACTGATATCCCCAACATCTTCACTTAATCTTGCAAATCTATTGGGGTGTACCAGCTCAGAACTGGCCTGTCTCTTCCGCTTACTTCGCCCTCTAACTGTGACCCAGCTACATCCTGGAGTCTCCTCATCTGAATCCTCCCCATTCCCACTGCTGGAACCATTAACAACCAGCTCAGTCCTATCCATTTCCCTTTCAAGTGTCTGAATTTCATGTAGTGTTGCAATTCGTTCCTCCAGATCCCCAATACGAGTTTCTAAAGAGACAATATGCTCGCACTTGCCACAAACATATAATCCCAGAAGCGGCTGCTCCAGTGATGCAAACATGTGGCAAACTGTACACTGAATGAGATTCTCACACATTCTTAATAAAAGGTTTAACTTAAAAGTATTAAATAAATATATTTCCCCTTGGTTACCCCAAAACCTTGTTTGCCTAACTACCTTGGTTAGCTAACTATTATACTTAGACAATGTTACTTTAACAGAGAATCAATACAGCAAGCCTAAAAGAGCAAGCTCACAGAGTAAATGTGCTAAATTTATAGGCTTCCAAGGCCCAAACAGGTGAAAATAATCCCACCCCTAATTACCCACACAGACAGAAAAACAAAAAAAAAATGGAATGCTAGAAATAAAGTTATTTAGTTATTTCCTTTTTTTAAAATAAAAATGCAACCCTTGCAAAGCAAATAATTTAGAAAATAGCTTGGTTAGCTATTATACTTAAACAGACAATGTTACTTTAACAGAGAATCAATACAGCAAGCCTAAAAGAGCCAAATTAATATTATGTTGCAGGCTAGTAAATCTGTTTCTAGAAAGATTTATTATCGAGTTTGGAAGACTTAAATTTCATGGTGTTCTTCTCATAAATTCTCTTGGCATTCTTTTAGAATTCCTAGAATCTTACAGTTTCTTCAGGATGGTTTGGATAAAGGTTTGTCTGCAAGTTCCTTGAAAGGACAAATCTTTGCCCTTTCTGTTTTATTTCACAGAAAGATTGCTAAACTTCCTGATATTCATTGTTTTGTTCAGGCTTTGGTTCATATCAAGCCTGTAATTAAATCAATTTCTCCTCTTTGGAGTCTTAATTTGTTTTTGAGGGCTTTACAGGCTCCTCTGTTTGAGCCTATGCATTCTTTGGACATTAAACTACTTTCTTGGAAAGTGTTGTTCCTTTTGGCCATCTCTTCTGCTAGAAGAGTTTCTGAATTATCCGCTCTCTCTTGTGAATCTCCTTTTCTGATTTTTCATCAGGATAAGGCAATTTTGTGGACTTCATTTAAATTCTTACCTAAGGTTGTGAATTCTAACAACATTAATAGAGAACTTGTTGTCCCTTCTTTGTGTCCTAATCCTAAGAATTCTTTGGAGAGATCTTTACATTCTTTGGATGTGGTGAGAGCTCTGAAATATTATTTTGAAGCTATTAAAGATTTCAGGAAGACTTCTAGTCGATTTATCTTTTCTGGTTCTAGGAAAGGTCAGAAAGCTTTTGCCGTTTCTTTGGCTTCGTGGTTAAAGCTTTTGATTCATCAAGCCTATTTGGAGTCGGGTCAAGCCCTGCCTCAGAGAATTACAGCTCATTTTTCTAGATCAGTTTCCACTACCTGGGCTTTTAAGAATGAAGCTTCAGTTGATCAGATTTGCAAAGCTGCTACTTGGTCTTCTTTGCATACATTTACTAAATTCTACCATTTTGATGTATTTGCTTCTTCGGAAGCAGTTTTTGGTAGAAAAGTTCTTCAGGCAGCTGTTTCACTTTGATTTCTTCTGCTTTTAATTTAAGTTTTTTCCTTTCATTTATAAGAACAAACTTTTAGATTTTGGTTGTGGATTAATTTTTTCAGCGGAAAATGGCTGTTTTTATTTGTATCCCTCCCTCTCTAGTGACTCTTGCGTGTGGAGTTCCACATCTTGGGTATCTGCTATCCCATACGTCACTAGCTCATGGACTCTTGCCAATTACATGAAAGAAAACATAATTTATGTAAGAACTTAACTGATCAATTAATTTCTTTCATTTTGGCAAGAGTCCATGAGGCCCACCCTTTTTTTTTATGGTGGTTATGATTTTTTTGTATAAAGCACAATTATTTCCAAATTCCTTTGTTGATGCTTTTTACTCCTTTCTTTATCACCCCACTTCTTGGCTATTCGTTAAACTGAATTGTGGGTGTGGTGAGGGGTGCATTTATAGGCATTTTGAGGTTTGGGAAACTTTGCCCCTCCTGGTAGGATTGTATATCCCATACGTCACTAGCTCATGGACTCTTGCCAATATGAAAGAAATTAATTTATCAGGTAAGTTCTTACATAAATTGTAATACTAGTCCTAAAGCCTGTTCATTATTTACAGTACAGCAGTCCTACCCCTTGTGCTCTCTCCCCCCTCTCTTTTGCTCTCTTTCTCCCCCTCTTTTGCGCTCTCTCCCCCCTCTCTTTAGAACTCTCTCTCTCTCTCCCCCTCTCTTTTGCGCTCTCTCTCTCTCTCTCTCCCATCTCTTTTGCGCTCTCTCTCTCCCCCTCTCTTTTGCGCTCTCTCTCTCCCCCTCTCTTTTGCGCTCTCTCTCTCCCCCTCTCTTTTGCGCTCTCTCTTTCTCCCCCTCTCTTTTGCGCTCTCTCTCTCTCCCCCTCTCTTTTGCACTCTCTCTCCCCCTCTCTTTTGCACTCTCTCTCCCCCTCTCTTTTGCTCTCTCTCTCCCCCTCTCTTTTGCGCTCTCTCTCTCCCCCTCTCTTTTGTGCGCTCTCTCTCTCCCCCCTCTCTTTTGTGCGCTCTCTCTCTCCCCCCTCTCTTTTGCGCGCTCTCTCTCTCCCCTCTCTTTTGCGCGCTCTCTCTCTCCCCCCTCTCTTTTGCGCTCTCTCTCTCTCTCCCATCTCTTTTGCGCTCTCTCTCTCCCATCTCTTTTGCGCTCTCTCTCTCCCATCTCTTTTGCGCTCTCTCTCTCTCCCATCTCTTTTGCGCTCTCTCTCTCTCCCATCTCTTTTGCGCTCTCTCTCTCTCTCTCTCCCATCTCTTTTGCGCTCTCTCTCTCCCATCTCTTTTGCGCTCTCTCCCATCTCTTTTGCGCTCTCTCACTCTCCATCTCTTTTGCGCTCTCTCTTTCTCCCATCTCTTTTGCGCTCTCTCTCTCCCATCTCTTTTGCGCTCTCTCTCTCCCCCATCTCTTTTGCGCTCTCTCTCTCCCCCATCTCTTTTGCGCTCTCTCTCTCCCCCATCTCTTTTGCGCTCTCTCTCTCCCCCATCTCTTTTGCGCTCTCTCTCTCTCCCCATCTCTTTTGCGCTCTCTCTCTCCCCCATCTCTTTTGCGCTCTCTCTCTCCCCCATCTCTTTGCGCTCTCTCTCTCCCCCATCTCTTTTGCGCTCTCTCTCTCTCCCCATCTCTTTTGCGCTCTCTCTCTCTCCCCATCTCTTTTGCGCTCTCTCTCTCCCCCATCTCTTTTGCGCTCTCTCTCTCCCCCATCTCTTTTGCGCTCTCTCTCTCTCCCATCTCTTTTGCGCTCTCTCTCTCCCCCATCTCTTTTGCGCTCTCTCTCTCCCCCATCTCTTTTGCGCTCTCTCTCCCCCATCTCTTTTGCGCTCTCTCTCCCCCATCTCTTTTGCGCTCTCTCCCTCCCCCATCTCTTTTGCGCTCTCTCCCTCTCTCTCTCTCCCCCTCTCTCTCCCCTCCTCCCTCTCTCTCCCCTCCTCCCTCCCTCTCCCCTCCTCCCTCTCTCTCCCCTCCTCCCTCTCTCCCCTCCCTCTCTCCCCTCTCTTTTGTGATCTCTCTCTCCTCTCTTTTGTGCTCTCTCTCTCTCTCCTCTCTTTTGTGCTCTCTCTCTCTCTCTCCTCTCTTTTGTGCTCTCTCTCTCTCTCCTCTCTTTTGTGCTCTCTCTCTTTCTCTCCTCTCTTTTGTGCTGTCTCTCTCCCCTCTCTTTTGCTCTCTCTCCCCCTCTTTTGCGCTCTCTCTCCCCTCTCTTTTGCGCTCTCTCTCCCCCCTCTCTTTTGCGCTCTCACCCCTCTTTTGTTCTCTCTCCGCCCCTCTTTTGCTCTCTCTCTCCCCCCCTCTTTTGCGCTCTCTCTCTCCCCCTCTTTTGTGCTCTCTCCCTCTGTTATGTTTGGTGCAAGTATTTTATATCCTTAACTGCAGGACCACTCAGTCTCACACCAAACCTTTAGGTTCATTAGATGTAATCAAGAACCTAGTTTTTGCTCATAGATCTGAGGGTCACTGCTGCATGGATGCAGAGTGAAAGAAATGAGATTTAAAGGTATATTATCCCGATTGCAAAACCAGGTTGCAATATGCAGATAATTATAGAGATAGTAGATAAATGAAAGATTAGATAAGATTAAGTATTAGTAGGTGAATGTCAGCCTCAGTAAACACAGGTTGCAACCAGGAGGTGTTTCTATATAAAGTAAGCAGGAGAGCTCTATAACAGATTATGTTGTTTTTAGTTAACAGGCAGTCCTTAGTTAGTCTATAACGTTGTTAGTATTCATATAAACAGCAGGCAGTCTTTCACAACCAACAGTATGATTATTTGATAAAGCACATAGAATAAATAAGCACAGTTCATCAAGCTGAATCGATAGATATTACAGGCAATCAGATAGTTAACGGTAGCTGTATTTGCATAAGCGTCACACTGTAAAACATGCAGGAAAGTCCTTCAAAGTAGTAAGTGAATTAAGGTATAATACGTTACCAACTTCAGAGAGTAAGGAATAGTAACGGTTACCGCAGCTTCAAGGTGAGTTGCTATTAAGCACAGGAGTTGGTTGTTTGCAGCCAGAGTGAGAGAGAGCTCCAGAGACTTACGGTGACGTCAGACGCCGATACACGGCTTCAATGTAGAAGCCGGGAGAATCAGAATTACCAAGTAAGAGATACTTTAAGGATTCCGGACAGAACAAGGGAAACTGGTATATGACGATCCAAAGTTGAAAAGCACACAGCAGTTGTAGTTATTATGAGTAAATTCCTTGGATAGGAATATCAGCAAGGTGTCTTCGTTGTTGCTCAGCTTATAGCTAAGTGAATACAAATTACCAAGCATAGGTAGACTGGAGGAGGGGCCTTATATAGGGATGAGAATACCTGAACATCCTGATTTAAAGGGACAGGAACATAACACCCTCCCCCTCTCTTTTGCGCTCTCTCTTCCCTCTCTTCGCGCTCTCTCCCCCCTCTTTTGCTCTCTCTCTCTCCCCCATCTATTTTGCGCTCTCTCTCCCCCTCTCATATATGTGTGCATATTTATATATATATATATATATATATATATATGTAGGTATATATGTGTGTGTGTATATATATATATGTGTATATATATATATATATATATATATATACAGGGAGTGCAGAATTATTAGGCAAATGACTATTTTGACCACATCATCCTCTTTATGCATGTTGTCTTACTCCAAGCTGTATAGGCTCGAAAGCCTACTGCCAATTAAGCATATTAGGTGATGTACATCTCTGTAATGAGAAGGGGTGTGGTCTAATGACATCAACACCCTATATCAGGTGTGCATAATTATTAGGCAACTTCCTTTCCTTTGGCAAAATGGGTCAAAAGGACTTGACAGGCTCAGAAAAGTCAAAAATAGTGAGATATCTTGCAGAGGGATGCAGCACTCTTAAAATTGCAAAGCTTCTGAAGCGTGATCATCGAACAATCAATCGTTTCATTCAAAATAGTCAACAGGGTCACAGGAAGCGTGTGGAGAAACCAAGGAGCAAAATAACTGCCCATGAACTGAGAAAAGTCAAGCGTGCAGCTGCCAAGATGACACTTGCCACCAGTTTGGCCATATTTCAGAGCTGCAACATCACTGGAGTGCCCAAAAGCACAAGGTGTGCAATACTCAGAGACATGGCCAAGGTAAGAAAGGCTGAAAGACGACCACCACTGAACAAGACACACAAGCTGAAACGTCAAGACTGGGCCAAGAAATATCTCAAGACTGATTTTTCTAAGGTTTTATGGACTGATGAAATGAGAGTGAGTCTTGATGGGCCAGATGGATGGGCCCGTGGCTGAATTGGTAAAGGGCAGAGAGCTCCAGTCCGACTCAGACGCCAGCAAGGTGTAGGTGGAGTACTGGTTTGGGCTGGTATCATCAAAGATGAGCTTGTGGGGCCTTTTCAGGTTGAGGATGGAGTCGAGCTCAACTCCCAGTCCTACTGCCAGTTTCTGGAAGACACCTTCTTCAAGCAGTGGTACAGGAAGAAGTCTGCATCCTTCAAGAAAAACATGATTTTCATGCAGGACAATGCTCCATCACACGCGTCCAAGTACTCCACAGTGTGGCTGGCAAGAAAGGGTATAAAAGAAGAAAATCTAATGACATGGCCTCCTTGTTCACCTGATCTGAACCCCATTGAGAACCTGTGGTCCATCATCAAATGTGAGATTTACAAGGAGGGAAAACAGTACACCTCTCTGAACAGTGTCTGGGAGGCTGTGGTTGCTGCTGCACGCAATGTTGATGGTGAACAGATCAAAACACTGACAGAATCCATGGATGGCAGGCTTTTGAGTGTCCTTGCAAAGAAAGGTGGCTATATTGGTCACTGATTTGTTTTTGTTTTGTTTTTGAATGTCAGAAATGTATATTTGTGAATGTTGAGATGTTATATTGGTTTCACTGGTAAAAATAAATAATTGAAATGGGTATATATTTGTTTTTTTGTTAAGTTGCCTAATAATTATGCACAGTAATAGTCACCTGCACACACAGATATCCCCCTAAAATAGCTATAACTAAAAACAAACTAAAAACTACTTCCAAAACTATTCAGCTTTGATATTAATTAGTTTTTTGGGTTCATTGAGAACATGGTTGTTGTTCAATAATAAAATTAATCCTCAAAAATACAACTTGCCTAATAGTGAACTGTTCGTTTGGTGTATTTAATGGGTGTTGGGTAAGTACTGTGTAAACACTTTTTTGTCTGAAGACGGACTATATTATGTCCGAAAACGTTAACACTGATTAAAGTGATTTTGGAAAGTCCCTTGGAGTGCGCTTGTCCTGCATGTCTATTTATTCTGTTTGCTGCACCCAGGGCATAAGGACTTTGGTTATTGGGAGTGCAATTTTTCTGCCTGTATATGTATATATATTTATATATATATATATATATATATATATACATACACACACACACACACACACACACACACACACAGAGAGAGAGAGAAGTGCACTCACAGGAACGAACAACTGGCTCAATAACATTGTTAGTCTGTTCTATGGCGATTTTCCACCTGTGTGCAGGTGGACTCCTTGCTCAGTGTGCTTAGAGGAATATGGCTACACCTCGCTGACGAGGCCCAATGAAGGCCGAAACGATCGTCTGGGGTTGCTTGTTCAGAGAGCAATTGCCTGGTATTTCGGCGCTGGACTGACCGTAATAGGCGGGATCAGACTGATAAACTACAGGAAAGTTCTTCTCTGTGAAAAGCATTACTGGGCTAAAAGAAGCTGCACCCAGGTGGTAAATCGCCATAGAACAGGCTAACAATAGTATTGAGCAAGTTGTTCGTTCCTGTGAGTGTGCTTCTCTCTGTATGTATTTAGTCTCCCTATGGGAAAATGGGAAACCAGACATGGACTCCTTGCTCAGTGTGCTTAGAGGAATATGGCTACACACCTCACTGACGAGGCCCAATGAAGGCCAAAACGATCGTCTGGGGTTGCCTGTTCAGAGAGTAATTGCCTGGTATTTCGGCGCTGGACTGACCGTAATAGGCGGGATCAGACTGATATACTACAGGAAAGTTTTACTCTGTGAAAAGCATTGTTGGGCTAAAAGAAGTTGCACCCAGGTGGTAAATTGCCATAGAACAGGCTAACAATGGTATTGAGTTGGATGTTCATTCCTGTGAGTGCATTTCTCTCTGTATGTATTTAGTCTCCCTAAGGGAAAAAGGGGCAACCAGACGTGGACTCCTTGCTCAGTGTGCTTAGAGGAATACTGCTACACCTCACTGACGAGGCCCAATGAAGGCTGAAACGATCGTCTTTGGTTGCTGTGTTCCTTGTTCAGAGAGGAATTGCCTGGTATTTCGGTGCTGGACTGACCGTAATAGGCGGGATCAGACTGATATACTACAGGAAAGTTTTACTCTGTGAAAAGCATTGCTGGGCTAAAAGAAGTTGCACCCAGGTGGTTAATCGCCATAGAACAGGCTAACAATGGTATTGAGCTGGATGTTTGTTCCTGTGAGTGCATTTCTCTCTGTATGTATGTATGTGTATGTATATATGTATATATATATATATAATGTGTATGTGTGTGAATATATATATGTATATGTGTATATATATATATAATGTATGTGTGTGGGGGTAAATATATTGGTTGTTGTTTGAGTCTTAGGACGGGGGTAAAACCCTGAAACGTCACTCTGTTGGAATAAAGTTTTTTTGCCACTTCAAACCCGGTGAGTGCCTGCTTTTGTTGGAGGTATATGTATATATGTACACCAAGACTTCCACCCCCCCTCACAATTAATATTGTTTTATATATATATATATATATATATATATATATATAAACACACACACATACTCTATTAATATGTATATAATCAATACACTTTGGTTAATAAAAGCAAATTAAAAACAATAAATGGTTGCCTTTGGGCCTAAGACTACTCCTTTATCAGAGTCTTACCCACTTAAGGTGCAAAAGTCCTATTTCTGCTAAGAGAAGCTTAATAACCGCAGAGCAAGCCACACAGAAATGTAAGCACCATGTGTTTCACACAGTGCAGGGTGATCACATAGCAGGGCCGCTTACAGGCTTACATTTAGTGTATCATAGAAAGTGTTAATGCCCATTACTAGATGATCTCACTATCCCTTTAACCAGACTGTGTTCCAGCTTCTCCCACCAGCAGCAGCAGTGTTTACTGAAGCAATTCTGTTCTCTGTCCAGAGGGAACTTGGTTCCACCTGCAAAAATAGTGAAGGAACTCTGTTCCCATGCGTTCCTGCTCAACTTGACCCCTGATACCAGAGTATTCTAAAGCTTGGCTGAAATTGGCTCATGCAACAGGACAATGATCCTAAGCACCCCAGCAAATCTACAACAGAATGGCTGAAAAAGAAAATAATCAAGGTGTTGCAATTGGCCAGTCAAAATCCAGACCTCAACCCAATTGAAATAATGTGGCAAGAACTTAAGAGAGCTGTGCATGAAGGAATAACGGCAAACCTCAATGAAGCAACATTGTAAAGAAGAGTTGGCCAAAATTCCTCCACAATAATGTGAAAGACTGATAGTCATACAGAAAAAGATTACTTCAAGTTAATGCTGCTAAAGGTGGTTCTACAAGCTATTAAATCATAATGTGCACTTAGTTTTTCACATACGGCTTATCCATTTTGGCTTTATTTTTGTTAAATCATTACAGTGTAATATCTCATGTCTTGTTGTTCATCTGAAGTTGTATTTATCTAATTTTAAGACCTGCTATGGGCCAGATTATTGCTTTTATGTCCTGATATGTAAAACTGTAGAATTCAAAGAATTCTAATCTCTTTTTAACATGACAGTGTGGTCTGAAACATTATGAGCAATAAAATGATCCCACCTGCCCCTTTAAGATCCGGGTTAATTAATACAATCCTCCCACCTTCTCCTTTAAGAAACGGGGTAATCAATAAAATACTCCACATACCCCTTTAAGACACAGGGAAATCAATAAAATATCCCCCACCTGCCCCTTTAAGACAAAGGGTAATCATTAAAATCCACCCACCTGTCCCTTTAAGACATAGGATAATCAGTAAAAAAAAAAAACACTTACCCCTTTAAAACACAGTGTAATCCATAAAATCCCATCTCCTGCCTCTTAAAGACACGGGGTAATCGGTACAATTCTACTCAACTGCCCCTTTAAGACACAGAATAGTCAATAAAATCCCACCAACTACCCCTTTAAGACACAGGGATAACAGTAACAAAAAACAGTCAAACACGCCGTTTGAGGGCACTGCAATGTATAAATGGCATGAATATCTAATAAAACCCTTCCCTTTCAATCATTCTGCTCCATCACTGTAATACTTGCTGCCTGAAATCTAATCAGGTAAATATAGCTGAGTGAAAAAAAATATTTATAAAACAACTTATGTCGGCATAACAACTTGTATTGAAAAACAACTTATGTCGACAAAACAACTTGTATTGAAAAACAACTTATGTCGACAAAACAACTTGTATTGGAAAACAACTTATGTCAGCATAACAACTTGTATTGAAAAACAACTTATGTCGGCATAACAACTTGTATTGAAAAACAACTTATGTCGGCATAACAACTTGTATTGAAAAACAACTTATGTCGGCATAACAACTTGTATTGAAAAACAACTTATGTCGGCATAACAACTTGTATTGAAAAGCAACTTATGTCGGCATAACAACTTGTATTGAAAAACAACTTATGTCGGCATAACAACTTGTATTGAAAAACAACTTATGTCGGCATAACAACTTGTATTGAAAAGCAACTTATGTCGGCATAACAACTTGTATTGAAAAGCAACTTATGTCGGCATAACAACTTGTATTGAAAAGCAACTTATGTCGACAAAACAACTTGTATTGAAAAGCAACTTATGTCGGCATAACAACTTGTATTGAAAAACAACTTATGTCGACAAAACAACTTGTATTGAAAAACAACTTATGTCGACAAAACAACTTGTATTGAAAAACAACTTATGTCGACAAAACAACTTGTATTGAAAAACAACTTATGTCGGCATAACAACTTGTATTGAAAAACAACTTATGTCGGCATAACAACTTGTATTGAAAAACAACTTATGTCGACAAAACAACTTGTATTGAAAAACAACTTATGTCGGCATAACAACTTGTATTGAAAAACAACTTATGTCGACAAAACAAGTTAAAAAGTATTAAAAATGCTTGGCCTCTCTGGGCTTCCGTAGGTATTCTCTTACCAAAAGTTTCTCAATGGGTTTAAAACATGGAAAATGAGCTGTAAACCAAAGCTCTCATATTAAAAAAACAAAAAAAACCTCTGAATGAAAGAATACATTGTATTGGTGACCATATTCATTATTAATTTGTTTGAATATTTCATTGCTCTTCATTTTTTTTATTTTTTTTAAGAACATTCAAATAGAATGTAAAATGGATTTTTTTTTTTTTAAATGGAATATTTTAAAATAAAATACTTTTTGAGGAAAGCTCAATCTAAAAATAGCTTCTGTTTAATATGCATTATAATCTAAAGGTTGTTCATCCTAAATTTTAGATCATTAGTTATATAGCAAGGTGCTGTATATTCATGGCTGTAAAGTTTAAATGGACATTAAACACTAAATAATTGCTAGATAGAATGATGCATTCAAAGAAAAGATTAGTCTGAGAATAACAAGTAGATGTATTTTTTTTAAAGTTTCATTAGCTGTTTAAATAGTGACAAAATAAGTGTAACGTTTTAGTGTCTATAAAACAATAGGAGCTGCCATGTTGTAACTTGGGTTACCTTCTCTGCTGTGGCCAATTAGGGACAGTTATAAATAGGTCACAGTGTTCTGCAGTTCCATTTCTAACAGGATCTGAAAATCTCACAATTTTAGAATGGAATTAGAGGAAAAGGGGACAAAATAAATAATGAAAGTGTATTGCATCTTTTCATATATGTAATCATTTTATATTACCATCTCAAAGCATTTAATGTCCCTTTAACTTGTTTGTGAATGGATTAATAGAATGAATTTACCAATTTCATGCTCTCCAGGGGTTTCCGTGAGATTATTTTGGGCAATTTTTCTATCTTGACGATATTGCATATTATTGGTTTTGTAGTTTTCAAAACTGTGAATTTGTGTCTGCAGAAATAGCCTGCCCCTTCTTCACAGCAAAATGTTATAAAATAAATGTACATAGTTGAGAAATAGACCTTAAAGGGACTTAATCATGAAAGAGAAAACTTTTGGGTTTCAGATGGAACTTACATATTTGAGATTTATTTCCATTATTAAATTTGCTTCATTTACTTGGTATCCTTACTAGGACCTAGCTGAACACATTGGGTGAGACAGTGACAAGCAGCTAGCTCACAGTAGTGCATTGCTTCTGAGCCTATGTTTGTATACTTTTCAACAATAGATACCAAGAGCACAAAGCAAATTGGATAAATTAGAACATTGTTCAAAATTGCATGTTATTTCTGAATGAGAGTTTTATGTTACTATCCCTTTAATGCCATTGTTTCCTTACAAATCTATGTACATAGATTCAACCCGCACTAAGGGGCCGATTTAACATGCTCCGAATGCATTCGTTTCCGTGCGAGTTGATAGGCTCGCCGGAAACATAAGTTAAGAAGCAGCGGTCTCAGGGTTTTTCCCCTGTTTTGTTTGCCGTGTGCTGCTGGCAGCCATTTTACTCACCTCTCTTGCTGACTCTGGTGCATACTCTGTGATGCTGCTCATTTCCTGCACTTCCTTTTATGGCCAGACTGGTGTACATCATCCGTGTGAGACAGGATGCAGTCTCAGAATTGTGATGTCATCACTTATTATTTAAAGGGCCTCTGTTCAGTAAGCTTTGCCCTTGCATTGTCTCAGACCTGTTTGTGAGAGCTCCTGTGTATTACCTGGCTGTCTGACTTCCCTCCTGGTTCCTAATCTCTGGCTTGTTCCTGACTCTGCTGTTCTCCTTGTTCCTGATTCCGGCTCGTCTGACTACTCGCTTTGGCTCCTGACTTGGCTCGTCTGGCTACCAACTCTGGTTTTGTTTCCTGGCTTATTTGACTTGTGGACTTTTTATAATTTTTCGCTATTAATAAAGGTGTGATTATTTTTGCACTTCTCGTCTCAGTCTGATTCCTGGCACCCTGACATGTAACTGGAAAAATAACCTCAAAAATTATTCTAAAAATGAAAACCAATTATTTAAAAGTGCCTTACTGACTAGTTATTTAAATTTTGATTTAAATCAGGATTTATATCAATTTGATTTAAATCAAATACACCTTGGTAAGAGGAAAATCTGAGGAAATTAGGTATTTCTTCTACAAGATACGACGAGTCCATGGATTTCATCCTTACTTGTGGGATATTAACCTCCTGCTAACAGGAAGTGGCAAAGAGCACCACAGCAGAGCTGTATATTTAGCTCCTCTCTTCCCTCCACCCCCAGTCATTCTCTTTACCTGTGTTAGTAAGAGGAAGAGGTAAAGTGAGGTGTTAGTTTTAGATTCTTCAATCAAGAAGTTTTTTATTTTAAATGGTACAGGTGTGTACTATTTTCCTCAGGGAGATATGGAAGAAGATTTCTGCCCTGAGGTTGATGATCTTAGCAGTTGTAACTAAGATCCATTTTGGTTCCCACAGAGGTTCTGAAGGTTAGTGCAAGATAAATCTTCAGTGTGGAGAATGGTGTCATGCTACAAGCAGCATTGAGGTATGCTCAGTCTTTTATTTCTGAGACTTGTTATATCAGAATTGGCTGACATTTTTTTCCCTGCAAGGGAAGGGGTAAACAGTAGACCTGTATCACTGAGGGTGTTACTGAAGATCCTTATATTGCATGCATATTGCTTATATCTGCATAGGGCTGGACACTGGGAGAGGCAGCTTGACATTATATTTATTATTATATTTATTATTTCTAACAGTCAGTAGGGCTGCAGATTATTTTCATTGAAATTTTACTTACAGGCAACTAAAGATTTCCATCAATCATCTTCATTATTCATTGTTCCGGAAAGCGTAGGGGTCAGAAAGCTACGGCTACCTCCCTTTCTTTTTGGCTGAGGAGTATCATCCGCCTGGCATATGAGACTGCTGGACAGCAGCCTCCTGAAAGAATTACGGCTCATTCTACTAGGGCTGTGGCTTCCACATGGGCTTTTAAAAACGATGCTTCTGTTGAGCAGATTTGTAAGGCTGCGACTTGGTCGTCTCTTCATACTTTTTCCAAATTTGATACTTTTGCTCCTTCTGCGGCTGTTTTTGGGAGAGAGGTTCTTCAAGCATTGGTGCCTTCCATTTAGGTCTGTGTCTTGTCCCTCCCATTTCATCCGTGTCCTGTAGCTTTGGTATTGTATCCCACAAGTAAGGATGAAATCCGTGGACTCGTTGTATCTTGTAGAAGAAAAATAAATTTATGCTTACCTGAAAAATTAATTTCTTCTATGATACGACGAGTCCATGGCCCTCCCTGACGTTTTTCAGACAGATTTAAATTATATTTTCTTTTTATAACTTGTCACCTCTGCATCTTTTAGCTTTTCCTTTCTCTTTCTAAACCTTTGGTCGAATGACTGGGGGTGGAGGGAAGGGTGGAGCTATATATACAGCTCTGCTGTGGTGCTCTTTGCTACTTCCTGTTAGCAGGAGGTTAATATCCCACAAGTAAGGATGAAATCCGTGGACTCGTCGTATCGTAGAAGAAATTAATTTATCAGGTAAGCATAAATTTACTTTTTCAGATGATCAGAAGTCAGTTTTTGACCAAGAAACAGTCATCTTCTTCTTTTTAAGCTTGAACATCTTCACTCTCTTAAGAGAAGTGTTCTGTACCTTAGGAGTTCAGGATATTAAGGTTTCTAAGGATAAGTTTAAGAAAGTGTATTTGAATGTTAAACCTACTGATAAGTCTCCAGAGGATTTTTCCAGTTCCAAATGATATCTCTGAATTTATTTCTATAGAGTGATGTATGTCAGGTATCCTTTTTAATCCTGCTTTAAAATATAAGATGTTGCTTCCCTTGCCTGCTACTAATACAGAGCTTTGGAAAACTATCCCTAAAGTGGATGGGGCGATTTCTACTCTGGCTAGACTTGCTACTATTCTTCTTGAATATAGTACCTCTTTTGAAGGCCATATGGATAGTCTTTCCATAGAAAGGTTGTACAGCAAGCAAGTTTTCTCTTTAGAAGACTGAGCGTGGTTAAATTAATAACCACTAGGAGTTGTTAGGATTCAGCGCTCATATTATTATATCATTTAACACCGGTGTAACAGTCTGATTTGCCGGTGATAGTAAGGTACTATAGAGCTCCTGAAACAGTCATACCTGTGACTCGGCTAATGTTATTTTGTAAAAATGAAGTGGCTTTTTGTTGTTGGTTAGATTGCCGGGGTGGCAATATGGTTCCCCAGCAGTAATTGCAAATTGGGTAGCAGCCACTCTCTAAAAAAGCCGGTCTAATTATGAGTTCTGGTTCTCCTTTTAATACATATAATAACGGCTATATCCTAATAGATAGCCTTTATGGTTTTTAACATAGCACTAATCGAAGCTAGCAGCTAAAACACAGGAGCTTTTTTAACTATATGTAGTTTTCCGCTAATTTTAGCACTGTTTAATCAATAAATGTTAAGTTTTAATTTAGTGTAGTTTTTGTATACCTTGAGAAAGTTATCATTTCAATCACTGATTAGTCTTTTTGTAATACGTGGTTAATTCCAGTTCATTCACAAAGCTCACGAGTGCTATTCGTGTACAACTCCTAGTGGTTATTAATTTAACCACGCTCAGTCTTCCAAGTTGCAACTAAGTACACAGCACCGCAGACTCCAGTATTATATACTATTACATCTGGAAATTATCCCAGAAGTGCCATTGGTCTCCCCCTCTTTTCTTTTAAAGTTTTCTCTTTAGGCTGGCAATTAGTGTTTGCTTTTGTTACTGCAGTTTCTGCTCTTTTTGGTGTGAAGGTTTTCCAAGGTATCTGCTGGTGATCAGTTAAAACTCCTTAAGACAGCTAATGCTTTAATTTGTGATGCTGTTCTTCACATTAAGATCAATGCTAAGAATATGGCATTAGCTGTTTTGACAAGGAGGACCTTATGGTTGAAATCACGGTAAGCTTAGCTAACATGGTTTCTAAATCTAGGCTTTTGTCTCTTCCTTTTCAGAGAAAATTTTTGTTTGGGCCTGGTCTAGATGCTATTATTTCTGCTGTGACTGGTACAAAGGAGCTTTTGCTAGTTTTTCTTTATCTGGACGCCAGCCATAAGGGGGAGCAATAATATATAATAATTCTAATTTATAATATATAGGAATTGTGTGCCCCCCTGATAGCTGGCATCCAGATAATTGGAAAGTACCAAGTTTTTTTTTACATAAGATAAGAAGTCTAAGGGTAAAGCCAGGTCTTATACTTTTTGTTCCTTTAGTCAATCTAGAAACCAAAAATCCTCCTCCTACCACTCAAAAACAGGGTTCTTCCAGATTTTCTTTGAAGCCAAATCCCAACCAGAACAAGTCAAAGCAATACAAGAAACCGGTCTACCAAGTCCAGATGAAGGTGCGGCCCCAATCCAGAACCTTTTGGTAAGGAGAAGATTACGCTTTTTTCAGGGGGCTTTTCTGTTCAGAATCCATGGATTGTAAATATAGTTTCCCAGGCATACAGAATTGGTTTCAAATTGAAGCCTCCCAACCTCATGTTCTAAAGAATCCTGTGAAGGCAAGAGCCTTCTTTCAGTCACTCATCAATCTGGAGTCTGTGGGAGTAATAGTCCCAGTTCCGAGGTCAGAACAGCATTGGGTTTTATTCCAACCTCTTTATTGTTCCAAAAAGGAGGGAGCTTACAGGCCTTTTTTGGATTTAAAGACTTTAAACAAGTATCTCAGGGTTCCTTCTTTCAAAATGGAAACAATTCAGACTATTCTTGCTCAGCAAAGACAATTTATATCCGCAACAGATTTGAAGGATGCTTATCTTCATATCCCCATTTACAGGTATAATTATTGTCTAAGATTTGCATTCCTGGATAAGCATTTTCAATTTGTTGCTCTTCCATTTGGTCTGGCTACTACTCCCAGAATTTTTTTCAGGGTGTTTTGGTGGTTCCTTACTGCTAAATTTAAAGATGGAGCCTGTACCATGATATCGTCCAGGTATCTCATACTAACAGACTTATGTTGCTTCTTCCAATGCATTGTTAAAAAAATAATTTTCTAAAGAGTTCTCTTACTCCTCAATACAGAGTTACCTTCCTAGGTGTTATAATAGATTGTCTCCATGAGACTTTCCTTGACGGATCAGAGGAGGCTGAAACTTCTCACAGCTTGTGCAAATCTTCAGTTGGTTCCTTTTCTTTCTGTAGTTCTTTGTATGGAAGTATTATGTCTGATGATGGCAGATTCAGATGCTATTCTTTTTTCTTGGTTTTATGAGAGACCTCTTAAGCTTTGTATGCTTCATCAGTGGTGCAGGGATTACAGTCCGTTGTCATTCTTCTGGATTTTAGAACAAGATAATCCCTGTTTAGTGGCTAAATCAGTCCATTGTTCAAGGGGCATCCTTTGTCCATCCAAATTTGACTGTGATCATGACAGATGCAAGGCTTTCAAGTTGGGGCGCAGTCTGGGGGTCCCAGAGGGAACAGGGAGTTTGGTCTCCTCGGGAGGTGTGATTGCCAATAAATGTGTTGAGACTTCATGCAATTTTCAGGGCTCTTCTGTATTGTTCTCTTCTGAAAGAAGAGACTTATCTTCATTTGCCGTCAGACAAATCAGTCACAGCAGTGGCTTACATCAATAATCAGGGGGGAGCTCGATTCCCTGCTGATGAGGGAGGTGTCTCCAATTCTGGCTTGGACAGAGAACAGTTTTGTTCAATCTCTGTGATTGATATTCCAGGATGGCTTCTCAATTAAATCACAAGCTTAGTGGTGGTCAGTCAATGCCAAATCCTATTTGGGAACAGATAGTTACTATTGTCCAACAGAGTTTTGCACATTTTTTTTGCTTAGTCTTGTATTCTTCCATTTGTTCAAGCCATAACTAGTGTTGTCCTAGAGGCAGGAGTTCATGATAACATCATGCTGTAGGCTAGCCTGAAAGTCTGATAAGATGCTTTGCAAATACGTGGAATACACATGAGTTAGTGTATAGAGATGCACAAGACAGAGGTTGTTGTAGTATTCATGCAATGCACAGTAATCCACACCATAATCCATCCGTAGTTCCCTCCCTCTACTAAAGCGTAATTGGAAGAGATAGATCTCTGATAATTAAGTTGGGCTTCTGAGAGATACTGCTTTTGTTCATGTTGAAGGAATTTCACAAGATCTTAGTAAACAGATTGCAAAGATAGCTTCATATATTTTTAAGGAGCAGGTGTGTATGAAGGTGATGAATGTGGATACTTTACTTCTACCCATACTACTTTTACTCTACTTATGTTCCTTGTTTTACTCTACTACACACTTTGCATTTAGTGCTATGCTAGCTTCCCCATTGCTAACCTATGGTGTGGGATGGAGGAGGGGATTGCAGATAAGATGGTACGGAAAGATTGTATGGGTGGGAATTAAAATGTTACAAGGGGGTGAGACAATACGATAGTGGAAAAGGTGTTGAATAATTTAATTTGTATTGAACTATCACAAGCTTTTAATTTAAATGAATTCATTAAATTCTCTTTAAAAAAAAAATGTCTTGAAGTTCTATGTTCTCCTGTCAGTGTTGAAAGACGGGTTCTTTTAGTTATTGGCATTCCGTAATGTAAGTTATTTTGTTAAAATGGCTTTTCTATTGGCTTCCTGTTGACATTAGCATTGAATGAATTTCGTTATGAATACATTTCTTTATCGATTATTCTGAGTCAAACGAGAATTGTTTTTGCCAAAATTAACCTCACAAATAATCTGAAAACAATCTTCAGGCAAAAGGAATGTGTTGCCTGTTCATGTCTATTATGCAATACTCATTTAAAATATCACATCAAAATGGTGCTTATACTGTAAATGTAAAACTTATAAAAAGGAAAAGAGGGCTTTTTTGTGGTACTAAGTACCCCTAAGTACCCCCACCGCTGCCATCTCATAATAGTTAATATTTATAATCATCATGTAAATACTTTAGTATTCACAAGAGGGTCTGCAAAATGCATCAGACATTGTAAATAACATTGTGCCTTTGCTTTCCTCTAAATTACTGAGCACAATATATCAATCAATAATCAGTGAGTACTGGCACTTTTTTTTTTTTTATTACAAAAAAGCACAGTAAATTTAGTAATTCAACAAAGATACCAAAAGAACAAAGTACTCTGGAATATTGTTCTACATTGTATGCTCTGTTTGAATTTGCTTTTATAATAGAGTGGTCTCGCCACCAGCATCAAAACTGCGCTATTCCAGGATTTCTGCAGGAGGGAGGGAGGTCCTAATAGTATGGTGCTCCTATTATGGCCTGAAAACCTTTAATGACCAGCAATGTACAGGGTACATCATGGTCGTTATGTTACAAAGAGCATATACAGTTCAGTGCAATCAAATGTGCTATTATTCCTACTTCATTTCTTTGGCTGGACAGATAGCTCAGCATGCTAAGGCACTGTGGCTGAGCTGTGTAGCAACTCAAGGGTTGCAGGTTTGATCCCCGGCGAGGTCCACTCAGCCTTTCATCCTTTCGAGGTTGATAAAATGAGCAGCGCCTTGAGACCCTTACGGGTGATTAGCTGCGCTTTCCAAGTACCCAATACATACATACATTGTAGTTTTACATTATCCTGTACAGCAGTGGGTTAGTGGGAAATATCTTTATTCTAGGCATGTTGTCATTCTAAAATCTTAATTGGTCTGTCTGGTTGTGTTAGTGAGCAAGTGTAATTTCTGTGTATTTTCTTATTCAGAACCGGACACAGATTTGCTTGTAATGGAAACGAACCATGCTCCCTCTGAAGTTTCACCTGCAAAGGATTCTGGGGCAGAGTCATTAGAAGCCAAACTACATGAAGGTAATTCTAGTATGGTGCAGTGTGACAACCTTCTGGGTGTAATGAAGTGATCAAAAAATATGTAAAATCTAATGAATACTGATTCCAATATAAGTTGTGTTTTTTTTTTAACTTCTTGGCTGCTAGAGACTTATGCTGAGAGTGTTGATACTTAGTGTGTTGCTGACCCTTTTGCCAGTATGTGAGTAAGTCTGTGAATGTTACCCAGCTACAGACTTTTATTGCCTACTCAAGAGATCTAGTATGGGCAAAATAGGAGACTTTAAACTTATACCATATAAATGAACAATTTAGCACTGCATTGCAAAATAAATGTTTTCAAATAATTTAACACTGTTGTGTGTCCCTTTTTAAATCCTGAATGTACCGGCCTCTAATAGCAATACAGAATGGGCACAAGTCATTTATTTAAAATCCGTTTGCATAAGAAAACACCTGCACATAAAATAGAACAAAGCATTTAATTGTACCCCTTGCAAAGTCTTTTGACAGTGTTGATCTGAGTCCTTTCCTGTGAATAGTTAGGTTGAAATATAAATGCGTTACTGCACTGGTCTAGAAATCGCTCTGCTCCATGATCCAATTACAAAAATGGTCATTTTCATATTTAAAGGAACATAATATCTATATGCTAAATCATTTGAGGGAGTTGACAATAAAATAACATCTTAACATCTCTATGTAAAAATGGAAGATTTTACCTCAAAATTTCTTCAGCTCACAAGTGCTTTTCGAGCAGCTGCATGTTGAAGGCAAAAAAAAATAACAGCCAATCTGCTTCATCAGTGCTGATGTCACACTTTGTTAAACTATGATCTCATGGGATTTTACTTAAATCTTGCAAGATTTCATAGTAAATTTCCTTAAAGGGACACTGAACCCAATTTTTTTCTTTTGTGATTCAGATAGAGCATGACATTTTAAGCAACTTTCTAATTTACACCTATTAAATTTTCTTCATTCTCTTGGTATCTTTAGTTGAATGCAAGAATGTAAGTTTAGATGCCGGCCCATTTTTGGTGAACAATCTGAGTTGCTCTTGCTGATTGGTGGATAAATTCATCCACCAAGAAAAAAGTGCTGTCCAGAGTCCTAAACCAAAAAAGCCTAGATGCCTTCTTTTTCAAAGAAAGATAGCAAGAGAACGGAGAACAATTGATAATATGAGTAAATTAGAAAGTTGCTTAAAATTGCTGCTGTATCTGAATCACAAAAGAAAAAATGTGGGTTCAGTTTCCCTTTAAACTGAGTAGGGAAATTACATGACTTTGTCTGCACGTGCCAAATGCACCCTCCCTTGCAAGTCCCATGACTAGCATCCTGATTGGCTGCTTTAAGTCCTTTTTACCATGGGATGTAGTTAAGGATATTTGGAGGTAAAAAAAAATACTTTTTTACATATTTTTAGGTAGTATTTTTTTAGTCCACTTTCAAATGCTTCAACACTTTGGTATCAAGTCCCTTTTAGACAGATAGAAATGTAAAAATGAAATGCTCATGATTCAGAGCAAGTCATTTTAAAAACTCTTATTAACTGTATTCTCTTTGTATAATTTGTTGAAGTGGATCTCTAGTCTCAGGAGTGTACACGTGTCTGCACTATATGGCAACACTGTAACAATGTTATACATTGTTGGAAACAGTCGCAAAAAATGCTCAAGACGTAATTGTATATATTAGAATATAGTATGTTTTATATTTAAAATAAAAATTCAAGAGAAAATATTTTTTTTACAAACGAGAGAAGAGTTCTGTTTATTTACTTAGTGAAAACTTGGAAGTGGGTACATGGAATGATCTTCCAGATAATGTTATGGTTCTAGGACCATGATTAAACAAGGCTAATGACAGTTCTGCTATTCAGTGTCACCTGCAGGGTCTAATGAAGATGCAGTGAAGATTCTGGTGAGTGTTTATGGTTTAGTTTCTCTTGCTACTATTAACTCACCAGCATTTCCTCTACCTATATCCTGCTGTTCTTTATGATTATTTGGTGATAATTCAGTAACATTATTAAAGGGACATGAGAGACACATTTTTTCTTTCATAATTCTGACAGACATACAATTGTAAGCAACATTTCAATTTTCTACTTTCATCAAATTTGCTTAATTCTCTTCATTAAAAATGCATGCTATATCTGAATCATCTACTGCTCCTTTAACCCCCACAAAGATCTACTTAAACTTCACATGTCCTGAGGGGTCTTCAGCTGTCATTTAAGGGGTTAAACTTTCTGGGGAGCAGAGGCTTTCGCGCGCTCTCTCTCTCGGGAGCAGAGGTGCCCGCACTCTCTCTCTCGGGAGCAGAGGCGCCTGCGCTCTCTCTCTCTCGGGAGCAGAGGTGTCTGCGCTCTCTCTCGGGAGCAGAGGCGCCCGCACTCTCTCTCTCTCTCGGGAGCAGAGGCACCCGCGCGCTCTCTCTCTCTCTCTCGGGAGCAGAGGCGCCCGCTCTCTCTCTCTCTCTCTCTCTCTCTCTCTTTCTCTCAGGAGCAGAGGCACCCGCACGCTCGCTCTCTCGGGAGCAGAGGCACCCGCGCGCTCTCTCTCTCTCTCTCACTCTCTCTCTCACTCTCTCTCTCACTCTCTCTCTCAGTAGCAGAGGCGCCCGTGCTCTCTCTCGGGAGCAGAGGCGCCCGCGCTCTCTCTCTCTCGGGAGCAGAGGCGCCCGCGCTCTCTCTCTCTCGGGAGCAGAGGCGCCCGCGCTCTCTCTCTCTCTCTCTCTCTCTCTCTCTCGGGAGCAGAGGCGCCCGCGCTCTCTCTCTCTCGGGAGCAGAGGCGCCCGCACTCTCTCTCTCTCGGGAGCAGAAGCGCCCGCGCTCTCTCTCTCTCTCGGGAGCAGAGGCGCCCACGCTCTCTCTCTCTCGGGAGCAAAGGCGCCCGCGCTCTCTCTCTCTCGGGAGCAGAGGTGCCCGCGCTCTCTCTCGGGAGCAGAGGTGCCCGCGCTCTCTCTCGGGAGCAGAGGTGCCCGCGCTCTCTCGGGAGCAGGTGCCCGCGCTCTCTCTCTCGGGAGCAGAGGTGCCCGCGCTCTCTCTCTCGGGAGCAGAGGCGCCCGCGCTCTCTCTCTCGGGAGCAGAGGCGCCCGCGCTCTCTCTCTCGGGAGCAGAGGCGCCCGCGCTCTCTCTCTCTCGGGAGCAGAGGCGCCCGCGCTCTCTCTCTCGGAAGCAGAGGCTCCCGCGCTCTCTCTCGGAAGCAGAGGCGCCCGTGCTCTCTCTCTCTCGGAAGCAGAGGCGCCCGCGCTCTCTCTCGGGTGCAGAGGCACCCGCGCTCTCTCTCTCTCTCTCTCTCGGGAGCAGAGGCGCCCGCGCTCTCTCTCTCTCTCTCGGGAGCAGAGGCGCCCGCGCTCTCTTTCTCTCTCTCGGGAGCAGAGGCGCCCGCGCTCTCTTTCTCTCTCTCGGGAGCAGAGGCGCCCACGCTCTCTCTCTCTCGGGAGCAGAGGCGCCCACGCTCTCTCTCTCGGGAGCAGTGGCGCCCACGCTCTCTCTCTCTCGGGAGCAGAGGCGCCCGCGCTCTCTCTCTCTCGGGAGCAGAGGCGCCCGCGCTCTCTCTCGCAGAGGCGCTCCCGCTCTCTCTCTCTCGCAGAGGCGCTCCCGCGCTCTCTTGGGAGCAGAGGCGCCCGCGCTCTCTTGGGAGCAGAGGCGCCCGCGCTCTCTTGGGAGCAGAGGCGCCCGCGCTCTCTCGGGAGCAGAGGCGCCCGCGCTCTCTCGGGAGCAGAGGCGCCCGCGCTCGCTCTCTCTCTCGGGAGCAGAGGCGCCTGCGCGCTCTCTCTCTCTCTCTCTCTCGGGAGCAGAGGCGCCCACGCTCTCTCTCTCGGGAGCAGAGGCGCCCACGCTCTCTCTCTCTCTCTCTCGCAGAGGCGCCCACGCTCTCTCTCTCGCAGAGGCGCCCGCGCTCTCTCTCTCGCAGAGGCGCTCCTGCGCTCTCTCGGGAGCAGAGGCGCTCCCGCGCTCTCTCGGGAGCAGAGGCGCTCCCGCGCTCTCTCGGGAGCAGAGGCGCTCCCGCGCTCTCTCGGGAGCAGAGGCGCTCCCGCGCTCTCTCGGGAGCAGAGGCGCTCCCGCGCTCTCTCGGGAGCAGAGGCGCTCCCGCGCTCTCTCGGGAGCAGAGGCACTCCCGCGCTCTCTCGGGAGCAGAGGCGCTCTCTCGGGAGCAGAGGCGCTCCCGCGCTCTCTCGGGAGCAGAGGCGCTCCCGCGCTCTCTCTCTCTCTCTCGGGAGCAGAGGCGCCCGCACTCTCTCTCTCTATCTATCTCTCTCTCTCTCGGGAGCAGAGGCGCCCACGCTCTCTCTCTCTTGCAGAGGCGCTCCCGCGCTCTCTTGGGAGCAGAGGCGCCCGCGCTCTCTTGGGAGCAGAGGCGCCCGCGCTCTCTTGGGAGCAGAGGCGCCCGCGCTCTCTTGGGAGCAGAGGCGCCCGCGCTCTCTCGGGAGCAGAGGCGCCCGCGCTCTCTCGGGAGCAGAGGCGCCCGCGCTCTCTCGGGAGCAGAGGCGCCCGCGCTCTCTCGGGAGCAGAGGCGCCCGCGCTCTCTCGGGAGCAGAGGCGCCCCGCGCTCTCTCGGGAGCAGAGGCGCGCCCGCGCTCTCTCGGGAGCAGAGGCGCGCCCGCGCTCTCTCGGGAGCAGAGGCGTGCCCGCGCTCTCTCGGGAGCAGAGGCGCTCCCGCGCTCTCTCGGGAGCAGAGGCGCTCCCGCGCTCTCTCTCTCTCTCTCGGGAGCAGAGGCGCCCGCACTCTCTCTCTCTCTCTCTCTCTCTCTCTCTCGGGAGCAGAGGCGCCCACGCTCTCTCTCTCTCTCTCTCTCGCAGAGGCGCTCCCGCGCTCTCTCGGGAGCAGAGGCGCCCGCGCTCTCTCGGGAGCAGAGGCGCTCCCGCGCTCTCTCTCTCGCAGAGGCGCTCCCGCGCTCTCTCTCTCGCAGAGGCGCTCCCGCGCTCTCTCTCTCGCAGAGGCGCTCCCGCGCTCTCTCTCTCGCAGAGGCGCTCCCGCGCTCTCTCTCTCGCAGAGGCGCTCCCGCGCTCTCTCTCTCGCAGAGGCGCTCCCGCGCTCTCTCTCTCGCAGAGGCGCTCCCGCGCTCTCTCTCTCGCAGAGGCGCTCCCGCGCTCTCTCTCTCTCGCAGAGGCGCTCCCGCGCTCTCTCTCTCTCGCAGAGGCGCTCCCGCGCTCTCTCTCTCTCGCAGAGGCGCTCCCGCGCTCTCTCTCTCTCGCAGAGGCGCTCCCGCGCTCTCTCTCTCTCGCAGAGGCGCTCCCGCGCTCTCTCTCTCTCGCAGAGGCGCTCCCGCGCTCTCTCTCTCTCGCAGAGGCGCTCCCGCGCTCTCTCTCTCTCGCAGAGGCGCTCCCGCGCTCTCTCTCTCTCGCAGAGGCGCTCCCGCGCTCTCTCTCTCTCGCAGAGGCGCTCCCGCGCTCTCTCGCAGAGGCGCTCCCGCGCTCTCTCGCAGAGGCGCTCCCGCGCTCTCTCGCAGAGGCGCTCCCGCGCTCTCTCGCAGAGGCGCTCCCGCGCTCTCTCGCAGAGGCGCTCCCGCGCTCTCTCGCAGAGGCGCTCCCGCGCTCTCTCGCAGAGGCGCTCCCGCGCTCTCTCGCAGAGGCGCTCCCGCGCTCTCTCGCAGAGGCGCTCCCGCGCTCTCTCGCAGAGGCGCTCCCGCGCTCTCTCGCAGAGGCGCTCCCGCGCTCTCTCGCAGAGGCGCTCCCGCGCTCTCTCGCAGAGGCGCTCCCGCGCTCTCTCTCTCTTTCTCTCTCTCTCTCTTTCTCTCAGTAGCAGAGGCACCCGCACGCTCTCTCTCTCTCTTTCTCTCTCTCTCTCGGGAGCAGAGGCACCCGCACGCTCTCTCTCTCGGGAGCAGAGGCGCCCGCTCTCTCTCTCTCTCTCTCTCTCTCTTTCTCGGGAGCAGAGGCACCCGCACGCTCTCTCTCTCTCGCTCTCGCAGAGGCGCTCCCGCGCTCTCTCTCTCTCGAGCAGAGGCGCTCCCGCGCTCTCTCTCTCTCTCTCGGGAGCAGAGGCGCTCCCACGCTCTATCTCTCTCTCGGGAGCAGAGGCGCTCCCGCGCTCTCTCTCTCTCTCTCTCGGGAGCAGAGACGCTCTCTCTCTCTCTCGAGCAGAGGCGCTCCCGCGCTCTCTCTCTCTCTCTCTCGGGAGCAGAGGCGCTCCCGCGCTCTCTCTCTCTCTCTCTGGAGCAGAGGCGCTCCCGCTCTCTCTCTCTCTCTCTCTCTCTCTCTCTCTCTCGGGAGTAGAGGCGCTCCCGCGCTCTCTCTCTCTCTCGGGAGCAGAGGCGCTCCCGCGCTCTCTCTCTCTCTCTCTTTCGGGAGCAGAGGCGCTCTCTCTCTCTCTCGGGAGCAGAGGCGCTCCCGCGCTCTCTCTCTCTCTCTCTCTCTCTTTCGGGAGCAGAGGCGCTCTCTCTCTCTCTCTCTGGAGCAGAGGCGCTCCCGCTCTCTCTCTCTCTCTCTCTCTCTCTCGGGAGTAGAGGCGCTCCCGCGCTCTCTCTCTCTCTCGGGAGCAGAGGCGCTCCCTCTCTCTCTCTCTCTCTCTCTCTCTCTTTCGGGAGCAGAGGCGCTCTCTCTCTCTCTCTCGGGAGCAGAGGCGCTCCCACGCTCTCTCTCTCGGGAGCAGCCTCTTTAAGCCTAATTGTACTTTTCATAGAGAGAACTTTCCTGAAATATCAGTCTGATCCCACCTAACAGGCGCTCCCACGCTCTATCTCTCTCTCGGGAGCAGAGGCGCTCCCGGGCTCTCTCTCTCTCTCTCTCTCTCTCTCTCTCTCTCTCTCTCGGGAGCAGAGGCGCTCCCGCGCTCTCTCTCTCTCTCTCTCTCTCTCTCGGGAGCAGAGGCGCTCCCGCTCTCTCTCTCTCTCTCTCTCTCGGGAGCAGAGGCGCTCCCGCGCTCTCTCTCTCTCTCTCTCTCGGGAGCAGAGGCGCTCCCGCGCTCTCTCTCTCTCTCTCTCTCTCTCTCTCTCGGGAGTAGAGGCGCTCCCGCGCTTGCTCTCTCTCGGGAGCAGAGGCGCTCCCGCGCTCTCTCTCTCTCTCTCTGTCTCGGGAGCAGAGGCGCTCCCGCGCTCTCTCTCTCTCTCTCTCGGGAGCAGAGGCGCTCTCTCTCTCTCTCGGGAGCAGAGGCGCTCCCGCGCTCTCTCTCTCTCGGGAGCAGCCTCTTTAAGCCTAATTGTACTTTTCATAGAGAGAACTTTCCTGAAATATCAGTCTGATCCCACCTAACAAGGTCAGTCCAGCCCAGAGATACCAGACAATTCTCCTCTGAATCAGCAACATGGCAACCCCAGATGATCATTTCAGCTGCTCCCAGGTGGTAACTCACCATAGAACAAGCTGCTGAGCTGCTGCTCATTTCTGGTAGAGCACTTCTCTCTTTCTGTATGTATTTGTATTATGACTCTGGGGAAGTCTCCCTAAGGGTGATGGGGGAAACCAGACATGGAATTTTGGCTGCACCTCCCTGACAAAGCCCAAATGCCATGTCCCTTATACAGAGAGGGATTGATTGGTATTTCGGTGCTGGACTGACCTTACTAGGCAGGATCAGACTGATGTACTTCAGGAAAGTTATTATCTGCCAAAAGCACTATTGGGCTAAAAGAGGCTGCTCCCAGGTGGTAAAATCACTATAGAACAAGCCACTGAGCTGTTCGTTCCTGAGATAGCCCTTCTCTCTCTCTCTGTGTGTGTGTGTGTGTATTTTTACATTTTAAAATTCCCCCTTTATTTTTTATTTTTTTTACGCTTTATCACAATCATTAAAGTTTGTGACTTCTATGTATCTTTTAAACATGGCCAATAACTGCCCCTCACTACTATGTCTGACCTGATTTAAAGGGACACTGAACCCAAATTTTTTTCTTTTGTGATTCAGATAGAGCATGCAATTTTAAGTAACTTTCTAATTTACTCCTATTATCAAATTTTCTTCATTCTCTTGGTATCTTTATTTGAAATGCAAGAATGTAAGTTTAGAGGCCGGCCCATTTGTTTGTGAACACACTGTGTTGTTCTTGCTGATTGGTGGATAAATTCACCCACCAATAAACAAGTGCTTTCCATGGTCCTAAATCAAAAAAATTAATAGGAGTAAATTAGAAAGTTGCTTAAATTTGCATGCTCTATCTGAATCATGAAATAAAAAAATTGGGTTCAGTGTCCCTTTAAGATAGGAAATAAGTCTCGTTCTCAGTAATGTTTTTATAATGTGCAAACTGTGAATCTGTTACAGAAGTGGCTACTTGCCAAGTTTTATGGGTATTTGTTTGAGATGTTTGTGTCAGGATTTGTAGGATTTTTTTATGTATTTATTTTTTTAATTGCTGATGTGTATATTTTATATTTAACAGGAAGATACAGATGTGAAATCTGCTCAAACCTCTGTACTGGTTCCCCCTGAAGGTAAAATTATCACTGAGCTTTATTTTTATTTAAAGGCACATTAAACACTAAATAAATCATTTCTTGAATGATGTATTCAGAACAAAGATAAGCCTGAGTATATTTTTTACTTGTATTTTTAAAAAGTATATTAGTTGCCTAAATATTGTAAAAATAAGTCTAAAGTTGATTTTCATAAAGTAGTGGGTGCCGCCATATTGTAACTTAGGTTAAACTGAGGTCAATTAGGGATGGGTATAAATGGCTTACTAAAGTGTGCAACCAATGGCTGTGTGGAATATAGCTGTGTCTGCACTTACATGTTGAACATGAATTGGAAAGTCCACAATATACAGAATTAAATTACAGGAAAAGAGAATACAATAATGAAAGTATATTGTAAAGTTGTTTGAACATGTAAATATATTAATATCTTGTGGTGTTTAATGTCCCTTTAAAGCTATAAAGGAAACAATTTAATATCATTTATTGGGTTTCTAGTATTAGACTATGCTATATAGCAAGATTGTCCAATTTTTGCTCCAGAGACAACATGCCCTCACTTCCCTCCACACACCTACTCTACCAACCCCCATTAAGAACACACTGTTTGCTGCTGGCTATTTTGTGTTCCCTGTATGCTTGTGGCATTTTTTTTAAAAAACTATTGATTTGTTTTAGCTTTTTTTTTTTTTATACTGAAATATGTATTTTTGCTTTAGTGTAAGAGGGCTGTTTTCCAGGACACCACTGTCCAATAAGGATAGGTATTGTCAGCAGAATCTGAACAATATAAACAGTGAATTGCTAACTGTGCATATAAAGTGTTTGTGGCCACAGAATACTAACTGAAAGATTTGAACAAATTTAATTTAGTTTGATGTTCAGCCATGAGGCATAATCCCAGCGTCATGAAAACCTTATGATTTTAGTTGCAAGGGGTTAACTTCTTCTTTGTGCCTTCCTGTCATAAATAGTTTTTAAGTTCCACTTGACCAAATGGTATTGCATATCTCCAGAGTATTGAGGCACAAAGTAAAAATGTCAGCACAAGTGAAGTTATAAAATCCAGTGTCCTCCTACCCAACCTAGGTGAGGTCAATAGGAGGACACTTGTACAAAGACATGATTTCATCACATATATAACACTAGATGATGAAACTATTACAACCATCTCATATTTTGTATCAAACTAATTCTAATGATGTCAAGAGTGGTGGGGGGGGGAGATTGCTTATCTGTGTATATGAGCTAGATATACATAAAAGTTATAAGGTATTATATAATTTCAGCCAAGGATTCAGAGCTTTATGACATGTTGTAAAAGAGATGGGTGGATTTTTCCCTGGCCCCTCTGGAAGGAGGTTTGGTCAAGCAATCTGATATCAGAGAAGATGTATAAAACTGATTCTAACAATATAAGTTGGTCATTCTACATGGGAGCTTGTGTACCAGCAGTGTGAGTGACTATCTTTTCTTGCCAATCTCCCTGCCGCAGACATCTAACCTAGTACAGTATTGGGTTCTCTTATTTCTTCTTTTTATTTTAAAAACGGTTTGCTTGTGTATAACTATATTTAACATATTTTCTTAATATTGCACTGTGACTTGTTTTTTGTTCATAATAAATATTCCTTTATGAGAGGCTGGTAGTATTAGTAATGTGTTTTTAGATTATATTTTGCTAAATTGTATTTCTGGGAAGGACACAGCAGTAGTTATTTTACAAAATGTTCTAGTTTTGATGCACTACTGTAAAACAAATGTAAGTTAATGTTGGTGACCTCAGCAGTGACACTTGTGGTAAATTGAAAATGGTAGATAATCCATAAAATAGATGATTTTGCTTTTTAGGCAGATCAAATGACAAGATGATAAAATGATTTGGGCCTTAAACACATTATAGCCAGTTTTATATCTGCTGCTAAATGTCCTATTTCTGCAACACCTCACAAACTGCTGAGTATCTCTGCCCCAGTCTCAGAACCTGTCTGTTTATTCTCACTGATTATTTGTTACTTATTTCTAGAAAGTTCCATGCCAGCTGCTGAACAAACAGCTTCTCTGACATCTAATCAAGAAAATAAGTAAGTTTAGGCCCTTTGTTATGGGATCCATTTCATTAGAGCAATTTGTTTTCAGTTTTATTTCTTGTACTGGTCTTGAGAATGGCAAAGCCAGTGGTTGGTGGATATGGATCTATTCCACTCTTGATTGGTTCACAGCTGATGTCCTCCTCAGGAGATAAAATGATTTGTTAATTTAAAGAGTATTTGGTTTTTTACACTGGGCTATCCCTTTAAGCATTTTTCATTTGTTTTTTTCTTTTGCAGCATCACAAGTAGTGAGAAGGAAATGGAGGTGAGTTCATTATTGCTGCAAATTCTAGATGTTCATATCTGAGCTGCAAAACTATATCATAAATGGGCAGCAGATATGTAATTTCTTCTTCTCGGCTAATGTCTGTATAGAGATTACTGGACCCTGCTACTGAGCCTTCTACTGTGGGTTCTCACTCTCGTGCCCGATTCTCAAACTCACCGGTACAGAGAGAGACCTTCAGCTTATTCTACTGAACAATATAATGTAAAGTAACAGTCTCCTTCACAAAAACACAATTGGTAAACGCTCCTTAAAGAGAAACACTGCTTAAAAGACCAGATTAACAAAGTCATAAACACTGTCCTGCACATTTTGCTTTAATTCACTTCCGTTTCGAGCCATAAGTGTATTTATAAAATAAAAAATAAGATAAATTGCCAAACACATAATACGTGCATATTCTACACCAATAGAAAACAAAGGCTAAGTGTGAAAACCATGCAAAGATGTTTTTTGTTTTTTCTTAATTTAAAGGGCCATAATACCCAAATGTTGAAACACTTGAAAGTGATGCAGCATAGCTGTAAAAAGCTAACTAGAAAATATCACCTGAACATCTCTATGTAAAAAAGAAAGATATTTTACCTCAAAAGCTGTTAAGTAGCCACATCCCATTGTAAAGGACTTCTAAGCAGCAAATCAGTATGTCTGTCCCGGGACAGCTAAGGGGTTGAGCCTCGTGCACTCTCATGTTAATTCCCTATTCAGTTTAAAGGAAGTTTACTATGAAATCTCATGAGAGTTAAGTGAAATCTCATGAGATCACAGTAAAAGAGTTCATGACCTCAGCACTGCTGATGCTGATTGGCTGCTGTTCATTTCTTCATTTTTTTATTTTTTTTTTACCTGCAGCTGGGCAGCAGCTGAGTATAACTTTTTACACAGAACTTACTCTGCTGAGCTGAGGAAATTGTGAGGTAAAATATCTTTTTTACATAGAGATTCTCAGGTGATATTTTCCTGTCAGCTTTTTACAGTTATACTTCATCAGTTTCAAGCGATTTAGCATATGAGTATTATGTCCCTTTAATCAATTTTTAAATGCAAAATCATATCCTTTTTTTCTGTTTTTATATAAAATAGTTTTTGTGAAATTGCATACAGTTCAGGATACATAACACAATTACAAGCCATCAAAACACAATGAAACCTTAAAGAAGTAATGAAGTTCTGGTTGGCAATGATCAGACGTTTACATGATCTAACAAAAGGCAAATAAATGTTCCAGTTGCTCAGATAAGATGATGTGGCAACAGGCGGCACGTGCATAACCTGTAATGTGACACCCTTTAGCATATGCAGTACGTATTCTATGTAACTAAAAATGTCACAATGAGCTGGAGATCAAACAAAATATATTTTTTATATTTAATAATAAAAATGAGTGAAAATGTTCCTATGCTTCAGTTGTGGGTAATTGTTGTTGCTGGATGCTCAGGTGAAGAATCAGTGCCATAAAATGAACGTAGATATTCTCTGTGCGCGACTCTCTTGACTGTCTACTACAGAGCTCCAGCATGTAGATAGCGAAGTTGTGTACCATTACTTACTATGAGGCTGACACCTACACGTGGTTTTTGAATAGCAATGCCAGACAATAGCCTGAGGTATGAACCATTGCACGCCCATATTGTTTCCTGCAACATTCAGCACATCTGGAGAAGTGATCCTGGTTGAACTGATCAGTGGTTTTGTTGTTTCACCTGTGCGCAATTAAACCCACTAAACCTGACCTGTTCGGACAAGTACTCCCTGCCCACCGCAATAATCATACTGATCTGATTTTTATTATTTTATAATCTAGAAGTATTAGGTGCAGCAGTTTACATACTCTTCTTGCTACCGTCAATTAGCTCTTTAAAACACAACTTTTCTATGTTACCAGAGATAAGTTTCTAAACAGGCAGACGGTCCTTGGTTACTTGGGAATTTATTATGTAAATTCTCCTCCGAGACGCTGCACGTTAGCCCAACTAGAGTGATGTCTCTTTGCTAAAGATCTAGTTAATGATTGGCAAACATTTTTGGTTATGGAAGGTAAAGTTACCTCTATGTCTAACAAGCATAGCATTATGGCTGAAAAATCAATATAAGTTTAATTCATCATTTTATATATGGTATAGTATATATCAAGTTATTACCTTTAGAAAGTATTTTCTTTACGTCCTCTAATTCAACCCATATATTATTATTTTTATCCGCTCTTGATCACGTTTTTTTTATGACCAATTGACATTTCGGTTGTTAGGCGGCCGTCCCTCAGCGTCATCCGCCCCTCTACTCATCTGCGCATGCGGTATTAAATTTATTAACACATTACTTACCATGCGCATTACCGTTTTGCGCATGCGTATTACTTTCAAGTAAGGAATCCGTTAAATAGCAATCTATTCAGCTGCTGTCTGTCTCATATCAAATAGTAATGAATGAATAGAGTAATATTCATTCAGTACTATATTGCAATGCAAGTTAGCATGTGAGCATTTGGAAATCGTGAATGGTGATTGGCCCATGTAGAGGCTGAAGCGTGAACGCACATTTTACAGATGCAGAGTGCGGATGGGACCGCTGAAGATGTAAAAAAGATTAAGAAGACGGAAGTAGTGTTTGGGAGGAGTCTTGAGTGAAGCGGTAGGGATTTTTAACTATAATTTTTAATGACAAATATAAAGTAATAAAATAAAAAACTTAGCGACTAGATTAGGGTCAAATGGATAGATGCTAGGTTGTGTCGAATAGTGTAAAACTTTACCTTCCCTTTAAGTTTTTTAAATTTAACCTTAAACCAGAAATTTTAATTTGCTGACGCACACAGTATCCCTGTGAGGCATTTTTTGTTATTGTGCATTGGATATCTGCAGAAAATCAAATATATGGATATCCCTTATTTTTTAGACTGAGTTTCTTCGTTTGTCACTTGGCTTTAAATGTGATTTATTCACGTTGGATAAAAGGCTCCGTCTAGAGGAGAGATCACGGGATTTAGCGGAGGAAAACCTAAAGAAGGAAATCGCAAGCTGCATAAAACTGCTAGAAGTAAGTTTATTTTTTCTTTTCTTATTGGCCATTTGTACCTGCATCTTTCAAGATCCTTACAGGACATAAGTTTCTTGATGATGAATATAAATGTGCAGCAATTAAACATGGTTACATTGTTTTGTATGAAAAAAAGGTAAAGAAAAGGTGATTTTAGGGACAGTCTACCTGGAAATTAAAAAGATAAGCCCTTATTAACCATTCCCCAGTTTTGCACAACCAATAGTGTTATATTAATATACTTTTTACCTTCATGATTACCTTGTATGTAAGTCGCTGCAGACTGCCCCTTATCTCAATGCTTTTTGCAAACTTGCATTTTAGCCCATCAGTGCTGGTTCTCATATAACCATCATCCTTCTCCACGGAAGTGAACACATTGTTATCTATATGGCACACATGAACTAGCAGCGTCTGGCTGTTTTGCAAGATTTAAAAAGCACTGAGATATGGAGTGGCCTGCAGGGGCTTATAAACAGGCAAATCAAGCAGACTGCCCCTTTTAATTTAATGTGAAACTAATGGAAGTAGATGATTGTGTACAATTGGGTTACAGGACTTTGATGCCCCGTTACTTCCGGGAATTACCCTTCCCTGCCACTAGGAGAAAGCAAAGATTTCCAAACCCCAATAGCTCTATAAAACCCCTCCCAGTCTTGTCTTTGCCTCTGCTGGAGTAAGGTGAAGAATGAAGATGTGCATTTGATTCTTCAGTGAGAGGGGTTCTCACATTGTTGAGGCCCATTTCCCCTCAGACTGCAGTTCTTAATGGCGGGATGTATTTGGAGTATGGGTAATTACATATTTTTCACCTGTGGGGAATTAGTCACAAGCCTTTCTCGGGTGTCGCAGGGACTTGTCCTTTGCCTCTTCCTGTTGGATCATTGATTATACTCCTATTCTAGATCTGCTGCTGTTATATCACAGCTCTGGTTTAAGTTTCCTACTGATTTCCTCCAGTAGTAGGGTACCTATTGGTAAGTATTATATTTCTATTTGGCACTCTATAAGCTTCTTAGGTTATTTTATTATATGTTCGTTATATGTATATAGCCTTGGGACAGTAATATATTTCCTTCCTTAAGGCAGGGAGAGTCCATGACTTCATTCCTTACTGTTGGGAAATACAACACCTGGCCACCAGGAGGAGGCAGACACCCCCAGCCAAAGACTTAAATATCCCTCCCACTTCCCCTATCCCCCAGTCATTCTTTGCCTTGCGTCACTATAGGAGGTGGCAGAGAAGTGTCAGAAAATTTGGATAGTCCTGTAATGGGTATGTTCCTTTCAAGAAAGGACTGGAGTTTTAAGTAATCATGTCAACCCCTCAGTGAGAGTATTGATGAAGGTTAGAGATGCAGATGCAGGGAATTTTTTTCTGCGAACCCATCCAGACTGTCACTAACAGCTCTTGTGCAATCAGTGTTGACGAGTTTCACTGCTTGCTGATACACACTCAAGTCCATGTCAGAAGCGCTGCTGCAAAACTGTCACACTTGAGAGGCTGTGCCTGTTCCACAGCATGGATCCTGGAGGGTAAGACCGTTTTTTTATATATATACACTTTAAAACACTGTACAGGGTCACAGTGTGACTCCTTTATACCTTGATAGGATCAAGGGTTAATATCTCCTTCAGGGAGATTATTTGAACAGCTTGGGGATTTATATCTGCTTAATATGAGTCTTTTTGGGCTCACAGACTGTTTTTTTTTTTGGCTTGGAACAAACGGGTTTCACTTTCGTTTTTGATGTGTTGCGCAGCTCATAATAACTTGGCACCCTTTTTCGTAGCAGGCCTGTCTTGCGCACCACGTGACCGGGTGCTCTCTCTTTCATTTCCCAAGATCCTGCTGGATCATTCCGGAGGAGAGCGTTTTCACTGTTAGCTGTCTGGGTCTAGGAGGTGGTGAGTGCCCCAGCCATTTGGAGTATTCAGGGGGCGTTTTTTAAATAAAAGAGTTTCTTCTTTTTTGTCCTTCTGTGGGTATATACAAAGTTATGGAGGACTCTGATACTACATTAGAAGGTTCCGCTCATTTTATACTGATTAATAATTCCTGCTTATATTGTGAGGAGGCTGTGGTTTGCCCGCCTGCTCGATTTTGTTCCATTTGCCTAAACACTGTTCTAAAGTCTAAGAAGGGAGACAAGCCTCCGAATACTCATAGTGCTATTAGCCCTTCTGAGCCATCTACTTCTCAGGAATCTGGGTCCCGAGAAATTTCTACTTTCTACATCACCCACTCCACATGCAGTTCCCCGCGGGTCAACTAATCCTCCATCTAGAGGGGGCCTTTTTCTGTCAGACTTTACCGCGCAGTTACAATCATCGGTGTCTGCGGCCCTGAGTGCCGTTCCCTGCTCTTACAAACACAAGAGAAAGGTTAAACATAGTTCTCCTAACCTAGAGTCATCAAACTATTTGTCGGATTTAGCTACTATATCCCAGCTATCAGAGGATGGGTTAACATCTGTAGCTTCAGAGGGTGAACTTTCTGAGACTTCAGTTTCTAAACCTCCTTCAGTGAAGGAGCCCTCCTTTAGATTTAAAATTGAGCATCTGTGTTTTTTCTTAAAGGAGGTTCTGTCTATGCTAGAGGTTCCAGAGGCTAAACTCCCTGAGGAAGCTAAGATCCCTAAATTAGACGGGGTTTATGAAGATAGGAAGGTCCCTCTGACTTTTTCTGTGCCAGTTAAGATGGCGAACATTAGTAGTAACGAATGGGAAAGAGTAGGAACTTCTTTTTCCCCCTCATCTAATTTTAAAAAATGATTCCCGGTCCTTGACTTTCAATTAGATTTGTGGGGCTCTATCCCTAAGGTGGATAGTGCTAGCTCTATGCTTACTAAGCATACTACTATCCCTTTGTAGGATAGTTCTTCTTTTAGAGAGCCTATGGATAAGAAAATGGAAACTTTTCTGGTGAAGATGTTTCAACATACAGGGTTTTTATTTCAACCGGCGGCAGCTGTAGCAGCTACCTACTGGTGTAACACTGTCGGAGCTCAAAGAGGTGGAGACTCCCCTCAAGGATATTCAGGAGAGAATTAAAGCACTGAGAATTGCTAACTCTTTCATCTGTGACGCGAATATGCAGATTATTCGCATAAATGCAAAGGCTTCTGGCTTTGCAGTTCTAGCCCGCCAGGCTCTCTAGTTGAAGTCTTGTTCTGCGGATATGACTTCTAAATCCAGACTCCTTTCTCTTCCCTTCAAGGTGAAGATTTTATTTGGTCCAGAGCTTTACTCCATTATCTCTACTGTTACCGGAGGGAAAGGTGCCTTCCTACCACAGGATAAGAAGAATAGGCCTAAGGGATGGCAACTGTCTAATTTTTCATGCCTCCCCTGCTGACAAGTCACAACGACAGCAGTACTTATCCAAGTCCGAGCAGCCCAAGAGTTCTTGGAAGCCAGCTCACTCCTGGAATAAGTCCAAACAGACTAAGAAGCCCGCCGAGAACAAATCTACATGAAAGGGCCTCTCAAACAGTTTATTGCTGCTCTTATCAGAAAGCCTGTTTAAGGTTGCACAATCTTTTCTATTTTTCACAGGTCCATAGGAGGAAAGAGTGCCTTTTAAACTCTGTGAACTGCCTGCTGCCAGGCAGATACTTTTATGGTAAGTGCTATGTTATTTTACATGTTTTATTATCTAATATGTATTTGTGGCACTTAAACAGTTAATACTGTTTAGAGAGAGGGCTGTAATGCAGGGCACTGACGAGGTTTATTTTATAGCTCAATGCGGTTTGTTACTTTGTGAGCGAGTGGCGGTTTGTCTGTTTATTTTTGAACAATTTTTTACTTGGAGGAGTTTGTCTGGCCGGGAGGAATGTTACGCCTTTGGTGGGTGGGGCTTGCTGAGGCGGTAGTTTTTTGCGCGTTTTCTCTTTTCCCTTTTCCGGAAGTGCCAGAGAGATTTTAGTGTGGCTCTGGGCTTTGTGCGAGTGGCGGTTTTTCTGCAGAGCGGTTTACAGTCCAGATCATTTTTGTTTCTCTCCGTTTGATCAGCAGGTTCAGGTAGGCACTTCAGCAATCTCGCTGAGCTGTAGAGGTGCCTATATTTTTTTGTTTGCTTTATATAAGTTGAAGTCTCTTGTCATTTTATAACGTTACTTTATCTCTTAAAGGGGTAGTAACGTCTTTTTGGCTTCTTCTTATTAAAAGTTTAAATAAATTATTTGGGCTTTATTTTTTTGTATTTAGATGGACCAAGAGGCCCTGAAAAATGTTACGTGCACTTTGTTTGGGGGCTAATATGGAACCACCTATACCTTTTTGTTCCTCTTGTATTAAGAGAACATTACATTACAGGGATACACTTTTTGAGTCTGAGCCATCATTATCTAAGGAGGATGCTGTTCAGGGGCCTTCTGCTCAGGCGCAGCTTTGTCCTCAGTCATCCCTATCCTTGTTTGCCTCGCATGTAGTGCCCAGCGTTTCCTCTCATACTCCAGCTGGAGTTTCTTTGCAAGATATGGCTATTCATATATCTTCTGCGGTTTCTGAGACTTTATCTGCTTTCCCTATGTTGCAGGGGAAGCGTAAGAGGAAGTTTAAGAATTTAGAGGCCTCTGTCAGGAGTGGCTATCTCTAATGTCTCTTCTCAGAAGTCTGAGGAAGAGGATTCTTCTTTAGCATCTGAAGGTGAGATTTCAGATTGTGATGCTGAGGTTGTTTCATTCAGATTTAAGCTTGAACACCTCAATTTGTTACTTAAGGAGGTTTTGGCTACTTTAGATGATTCTGATTCTACGGTCGTAGTGACTCCTAAGAAATCTAGTAAGCTTAAGAAGTATTTTGACATTCCTTCTGTGGTGGTGTTTCCTGTTCCTGACCATGTTCCAGAAATTATTGCATGGGAGTGGCAGAAGCCTGGGATTCCTTTTCTCCTTCTCCAATTTTTAAGAAGATGTTTCCTATTGCTGATTCTATTATAGAGTCTTGGCAAACTGTTCCTAAGGTGGAAGGAGCTATTTCCACTTTGGCTAACAGAACTACTATTCCTATTGAGGATAGCTGTTCCTTTAAGGATCCTATGGATAAGAAGATGGAAGCTTTACTTAAGAGGATGTATGTTCACCAGGGGTTGCAATGGCAGCCTGCGGTGTGTTTTGCTACTGTCACTAGTGCGGCAGCCTGTTGGTTAGATGCGTTGTCTGATTCTATTCGGTCAGATAATCCTCTTGAGGAGATTCAGGATAGGATTAAGGCTCTTAAATTGGGGAATTCCTTTATTACTGATGCTTCTCTTCAAGTCATCAAGTTGGGTGCAAAGATTTCTGGCTCGTAAAGCTTTATGGTTGAAGTCCTGGTCTGCGGATGTTTCCTCCAAATCTAAGCTTTTGTCTTTTCCTTACAAGGGTAAGACCTTGTTTGGACCGGGTCTGGCTGAGATTATTTCTGATATCACGGGAAGTAAGGGACATTTTCTCTCTCAAGATAAGAGAAATAAACAAAAACGTCAGAGTAATTTTTGTTCCTTTCTAAACTTTTCAGCTAAGCCTTCCCCCTCTTCTTCCAAGCAAGAACATTCTAAGTCCAATCATTCCTGGAACAAGGGGAAGCAATTTAAGAAGCCGGTTACTAACTCTAAGACAGCATGAAGGGTCTTCCCCTAATCCGGGAGCGGATCTTGTGGGGGGCAGACTTTACAAGCTAGAGTACAAGACTTATCCTCCTAGAGGCAGGTTCCTTCTCTCCAGGTTATCTGTAAACCAGATAAAGAGAGAGGCATTCTTACGTTGTGTCCAGGATCTTTCCAATATGGGAGTGATAGTTCCTGTTCCAATTCAGGAGCATGGTCTGGGATTCTATTCCAATCTGTTCGTAGTTCCCAAAAAAGAGGAAACCTTCAGACCTATTTTAGATCTCAAGAGTGTGAACAAGTTTCTCAGAGTTCCGTCTTTCAAGATGGAAACTATTTGTGCCATTCTTCCTTTAGTTCAGGAGGGTCAGTTCATGACCACAGTGGATTTAAATGATGTGTATCTGCATATTCCTATCCACAAGGATCATCACAAGTTTCTGAGATTTGTGTTTTTAGACAAACTTTTTCAGTTTGTGGCTCTTCCATTCGGTCTTGCAACAGCTCCCAGAATGTTCTCAAAGGTCTTGGGAGCATTATTGGCGGTGCTTCGGTTGCAGGGTGTTGCAGTGGCGCCCTATCTGGACGATATTCTGGTTCAGGCGCAATCGCTTCAACAAGCAAGCCCCCACACGGAGATATTGTTGTTTTTTTCTGCACTCCCACGGTTAGAAGGTGAATTGAGGAAAAAGTTCCTTGATTCCAGCTACAAAAGTGGTATTTTTGAGAACCATCATAGATTCCCTAGAAATGAAGATTTTTCTGACAGAAGCCAGAAGATCAAAGATCTTCAGCTCTTGTCTTGCTTTTCAGGCCTCTCCCCGGCCGTCAGTGACTCAGTGTATGGAGGTTATTGATCTGATGGTGTCAGTTATGGATATCATTCCATTTGCTTGGTTCCATCTCAGGCCTCTACAGTTATGCATACTCAGACAATGGAACGGGGATTATGCGGCTCTGTCTCCGCAAATTTTTTGGGATCAGAAGACAAGAGAT